>NC_067400.1:156159774-156478274 GCF_016432865.1 Antechinus flavipes | reverse complement strand
TTTTCTTTTAAATTAAAATCTGGCCTTTATAAAGCCCTTTTATGACTTGTGAAACACTTTGCATATATTCTCATTGAATCTTCAATAATCCCAGAATCCTATATGAGTAGATGAATTATAGATATAGAACAAAAAAAAAGGACCTTTAAAGACATTGTGTCTCCCCTCATTGTTGTAAGAAAATTGAAGAATAGAGAGGTTAAATAATTTGCTTCAGAGTCACATAGCAAATGGCATTTGAACCCAAATCATACCAGCTGTAAGACCAAAGGCCCTATCTGTTGTACTACTCTGCCTTTCAGGAACTATTCATATTATTGACTCCAGTTTATTGGTGATGAAATAGAAATATGTACATATGTACATCTAGGGCCTTTACCAGAACACAGATCTATCATGGATCAAAGACCAATGTCATTTCTTATTGGATTATAAACTCTTCAGGGGAAGAAATGTGTCTTGTTTCATCTTTGTATGTCCAGCATCTATCACTGTGCATGGTACAGCACAAGGTTCAGAGCTAGAAAAGATATGGAAAGTCATGTATTTCAACTCACTCGTTTTATAAAAAGTAAAACTATGACTGGAGAATTTAAACACTTAGATCACCAAAATAAAGTAGCAAATCATAGAGTTGAGATTCAAACTCGGGTTCTCTCTAAATTATTATTGTGGTTGAATTGTTTTCAGTTGTGTCCAACTCTTCATGACTCCATTTGGGGTTTTCCAGGCAAAGATGTTGGAGTTTTTTGCCATTTTCTTCTCCAGTTTATTTTTATAGACGAGGAATTGAGGAAACGGGTGTTAAGTGACTTGCCTAAGGTTGCACAGCTAGTAAGTGTTTGAGGTCAAATTTGAACTTAGGAAGATGAGTTTTTCTGACTCCAGGCCCAGCACCTGCTAGTATCATCTAGCCCCCTCACTCCAAATTCAGCACTGTTATCCTAGCTGCTAAGCTTCCATTATACTTAATACCTTAATAATCCAGAGTCCTTTCCTTCCTGTTAATGACTCATGTTATTCAGTCTATCTCTTTCCCCCTACTTCTAGGCTATGAATAAAACCTTTATGTCAGTCCTTTCCAAATAGCTTCCCCCAGTTCCCTTCTAATTACCTTAGTTTCTTTACCCCAAAAGAAACTACTTCTAATTACTTTTAAATCTCTCTGTGTACGTATTTTGCTAGAGGATTTTAAAATTCTTTTTTGCAGCTGCTTTGCCCTCTCAAGAAAAGAAACATCTTTTTATCATTCTATTCTGGTTGGCATTTCAGCTTCTCACTGTCTGGCCCCACCTTCCTTTTCCATCCTTATTACACAACATTCCTCTTCATGCTCTCTATGGTTTAGCCACAAACTGTTCTTATTGTTTCTTATACATACTTTGCAGCTGTCTCTCTTGCACAAAATGTATTCTTTCCTCACTTCCAACTCTATTAGAACCTCATTACAAAAAAAAAAAAAAAAAAAAAAAAAAAACACCCTTCATTACTTTCAGTTCTCGGTTCAATCACCTTGTGTATAAACTTTCCCAATGACTTGGTTCAATCACCTTCTTCATTAAGACTTTGCCAATCTATCCAATTTGTAGTGTTTTATTTCTCAAATTGCTTTATACCTATTTTCTGTATATCTCTCTCAACCTGAGCCCTGGCACTTTGATGCCCAAGGGGCAGGAAGCTGATAAGTATCACAAATTAACCATTATTTACCCAATAAAAGTTATCATCAGTTTTGCATTCTCACAAAACTCAAAGGTAGTAAAACAGGCTATTATTTAAGAGGAGGGTACTTCAAGTGTCCAAGGTGGTAAAGCAGCAACTAAGTGTATCAGTGCTGATTAGATCTTCAACAGAATTATGACTAACAATACTTGTATTAGAGGCAATCACCATAAATTAGAACTGAGGTAAAGAGAAATTCTATTGGATCATGGAGACAATGAGGAAACATTTGGGACTTCAAGATATGATACTAGTGGGAAGAGAAATTTGAAACATTATGGCAGTACTGCTAAGGAAGCCACTGACCAGAGAGTGAACAAGACAGGACCAGACTGGGAAAAAGCTCATATGTACTGGAGTTTATGGTGCTAATTATTCTTACTAATTTAGTGCTAGGCTCAGTTGTTTCTTTAGGATGAAAGATCTTAAGTACTGTCAGTATTGTTTAAGTTTTGGTGCCCTGGGACAAAGCTTCAATCATGCAACTCTAGTTATGGTTTCAGTCTTTGGCTCTGGCCATAGTGAAGATCCAAATCATCTCATGAGATAAAATCAGACATCAAGACTTGAGATAGATGTCAACAACAAACAGAGGACTGATAAAGAAATTTAGAGCATAGGAAACTCACAATACACATCAGATACAAGGGGTCATCAATAAGACTGGCCCTCTGTGGTTCACTCAACTTTGGTTTTTATTTAAAGAATGGGAAGAAAATAAATTTATTTTCTAGTGTCACTTGGAAATGGAGCTATAATTGAGGTTGTGAAAATATGCTGTATAAGTTGTTATTTCTCAGCTGATTCAACCAACTTTTAATTTGCTTACTGAGGAGTTGTTCAGATAATGTGATCTCAGGGTGCATTTCTAGCAGTATAATGTGCCTTGAAGTTAGGGAAAGGAGGTAAGAGTCTCTTTATACTTTGTAACGGTTAGACTACCAGAGAGTATTCTGTTGAGCTCTGGATATCACATTTTAAGTGGACATTGATAAGCTGGAATGTGCCCAGAGGAGCATGACAAGGATGCTGAGGGGACTTGAAACAATAATAGATAAGTAAGTGAGCACACTTAATCTCAGGAAGGAACAATAAGGGAACTTGATAGCTATCTTCTAATATCTGAACAGTCGTCATGTGGAAGGGGGAATAGACTTCTTATGTGTGGTTTTATTGAGAAAAGCTTAAGCTTTAAGGTAAATTTCAAGTCAATGTGAGGAAGAAAGTCCTAGAATTTGGAACTATTCTAGAAAGGAATAGGCTGCCTTTGGAGGTAGTGAGCTCCTTGTCATTCTTAATATTCAAGCAAATGATGTGGAATAAGACTGAATAATCTTCTTGCTCAGGAATTCTTTTTATTCTATAGTATTCTATTTTAGTCTGAATTTAGCAGTGAAAACTTACCCTTTTTCTACAAGTATATCATAGTGTCACTGGATTCTTAGAAGAGAAAATATTAAAAAGAGTAGGAACAAATTTACTATGCAAAATGTAAATATTCTGACTTGGCAAATAGGAAAAAGCATTTACTTTTTAGATGAAATATATTAATGGCTTATAGGCATCAGTAATTTAGCCTAAGATGTGCATGTGTATATGTGTGTGTGTGTGTGTTGAGCTAAATTTATACACATACATGTATATATGCATATATTAGAAGGACATATCTATCTATCTATCTATCTGTATTTAAATTTCCCTTTCCAGAAAGAGACAGCTGAGATTACAATTGGGTTATGAGTTAAATAAATTATAGTATGATCTTGGTAACTTAAATAATGGAATGCTCAAGACTACATTTCTAATTAGCTAGCATGAAAGTGACAATTTTGAACAACCAAAGGCAAAACCTTTTCTTTTTTACTTTTCTTTCACTAGCATGGATGGATTTCATTAGCACAGAATGGAAAAAGAGCCAGCCCTAAGGTCAGAAAATCTGGATTCAAGTCCCGCTTCTAACACAGACTGATTATATGACTGGCAAAGTCATAACTTCTCAGTGCTCTAAGCAATTCTTTAAGATTTTTAAGATGTAGGCAAGAAGCCAACCTGCATTTTACAATCAGTTTTCTTCTCTGAAAATTGCCTAAATTATCAAAATCACAGGTCCAGTCCTTATTCTTGTCTCCATCTCCAGTTTCCCCAAATAGAACCAGTGTATAATTGATACTTAAGAAGTGCTTTTTGAATTTGACTGAATTTGTGGGTGTTCCATAGCTCTCAAGCTTTTATTCTGACATAGCTCTTAAACTGTCACCTTACTATTAAAGTTTATATCATTTTCTTTACCACAGTCCCTCAAGATAGTGTATTAATTAGCCCATTTTACACATGGAGAAACTGAAGCTTGGCAGTATTAAATGATTAACTCCTTTTCGAACAATTAGTAATCAATGGAATGGGGTTTATATTCCAGATTTCTTGCCGCTAAGATCTCATGTTTTTAGTACACTATTCTATGTCTCTCTCTGCTACTGTTGATACTGTGATTTCCAGAGATGACAGAGATAGAGACAGGAATGGGAAACAGAGACACAAATTTATAGGAAAAAAATGATAATCTTAGTGATCCTAAATAGAAAAACCACTGTTCTAATAGTGTTAATCAGCGAGCATTAATTATCTAAGCTCCTTCAAGACTCTCCTAGGATAATTACAGGGCACTGTATTCTTAAGCAGGAAGCTATTTCATTCAGTCATATTTTTGGAGATGGCTGTTCCCCATGTGTTATCACAGTTAATGCTGTGTAGAACTTTGATTTCCATTTTAATTCTCAAGTGTCTTCTTCATTTTCACTTCCCTTTCCTTTTGAACCCCCTTTCTTCTCCAGTCTTTGCAACTGAATAGGAACACAGTAGAAATATCAAGCAATTTCAAGAAACAAAACAGCTTATAGAACCAATGATAATGAATAGTCAGGAGTAGAAAATCCATGCCCACAATGGCTGGATAAAATTTGAAGGGAAAGAATGGATCAGAATAACTTAAATATCCCCTTTTATCTTGATTGGTAAGTAATATTTTGCTGTGATATTAAGGAAAGGAATAATCTTAGTCAAGATTCTTGTTAGAATTATGAGGGGAAAAAGGACTAAGAGTTACACTTTTGCAAGTATTACAAAATGCATTCCTTTTGGTATCATTTATTTATTTATTTATTTATTTATTTTTTACCAAATCTCAAGGTTGAAATTCCTCATTTTCTAATAGAAATACATTTTCCTATGCAATCTTTATTTTTGCTACTTTGTGGTCTCTTGAAAGCAAGACTGTGCCTTTCACTACCTAGTGGTATTCTGACATAAGATCATCTGCTTTGTTAATGAGTATTTGTACAGAAAGGGGGGAAAATGCAAAAAGTAAAAGGAAGAGGAGAACATGAAAGAAATGGGTGCTAGAAGTAAGTAGTGAGTTGTTTGGAAATGTCAAACTATGAAAGATACTAAACTCTAAAACTTTAGTGCTGATATTTTTATGTTTTTATTCAATGGAGACAAATGGATTATTTATTTCTGTGATAGAAATGAGAGAAAAATAGAATCTAATGAAATGCCATCAATTATTATAGGTATGGTACTTTATTTCCAAGAAAAAATCAGAACACATCATTGATTTATTAATTCTCTAAACACTACTTTGACATAGATAACAGCAAACCGGGATGTGGGAGCTGGCTTTTCAAAAACAAATAAAATGTGTACATGACATACTTTTAAGTCTAATCAGAATTATTAACATTTTCCATCATTAAAAGTCTAAACATTCAACAGAATTATAAATCATATTCTAATTTTTACATTTTGCTGATTTTGAAGATGTGAATTCTACAGAGTAAAATTTTAACTCTCTGCTCCCAGGTTGTCAATGGCTATAGTGTATGTACCCCTGCTTTAGTGAATAACAGACAGTTAATTCTTCCAGTTTACAATTCAGATTCATGTAAATATCAAACATTGAATCAATTTTCTTATTTAACAATTTGATTATGAGTAGTAGTACCTATTTAATTAGACCAAAAACTGTTTTCTTTCTCTTTTTTAGGTAATAAATTTTGAATCATAACTCAGAGAGAAATCAGCAAATAGTTAAGTAATTAAAATATGTAAGGTATTAAAGTTAAAAAGTTTTTGTACTAAAGTTCAAAAAGTGAAAAAAACTCCTGTCCTAAAACACTTTACATTCTAATTTACTGTATGATAAGGCAGGTGAAAGATGAAATAACCAAGGAAACAAAAATTTGAGTTTCTAAGCACATCAATTTATTAAGTGATGTGTGTCAAATTGCATAATAAATCAGGACCTGATCTCTTCAGCTTTGTCATTAGATCCTGAATAAAGGGGAGGTAGACCTTTATGTATAAAAATATAATAACAAGCAGGACACAACACAGGATTCATAACAAGATGGAGGAAATACTAGGGGCTCTCTGGGCTTAGAGGGCGAGAGCAAATAAGTATGATTCTCTGAAATCAGAAGGAGGTGTCCTGCTTCCTGCCAAATGTCTGTATTTAATTTAAAAGAAAAAAGAAAAAAAAAGAAACAGTAATTTATTGACCTGTTTGGAGTCACTTTTCAGATGAGACCTATCAGTTCCTGAAGATTTATAATTGAGATAACTCCTTGCATCAATCTGTGGATCTGACTAATTTCTGGTCAGTATAACCGAGATCCCTAATTAGGGTCTCTAAGCAACATGATCCCACTTTCAAACCACACTGGGATAAATTCAAATAATGAAATAAAGTTTTCTCAGAACTCCCATAATTGAATAAGGTTTTCTCACAAGAAACTAGAGCTATAAGTGCATAGAAAAGAAGTGAGCTAGCTCTAGAATGATGTAGTCAGTGTGGTTCATTCCATTCCCACAATTTCCTCAGTGAAGCTCTCTAAGATTGTATGTAAAGGGGAGAGTGACTAGATTTCAATACTCGCATATATATATATATATATATATATATATATATATATGTATATGTATATGTATATATATGTATATATATATCTGTATTTTAAAAACACCTAAGTATTGTGGGTTAAGGGACATAAGAGGACATTGATGAAAGTAGAATAGGGGATCCCATAGTTAAAGAGGATTTGTAAGGGTAAAATTATTTCTGCCTTTCTGCAGCAAAAAATCTTGGGAATATTATAATTAACTTTTTAAGCAGATTAAAAACAATGAATTGTGGTTCTAATTTTTGGAATTCCATGGCAGCAGTGTGTCTTTCATCCTGCCCTCTCTGAATCCTTTCTCTATTTGCACTTTTAAAAGTTCTTAAATTGAAAGCAGTTTTTGACATTTTTTATTAATTTAGATAATGTGTGCTAAAGAGATACTGTCATAATTCATTGTATCTGTGTTTTCAGTGAAGAGATCTTTTATTATATATTATGTTCTTAAAATGCTTTTTTATTCATTCATTCAGTGACTTATTTTCTTTCATCTATTTATTTCATCTATTTCACTCTTGTTATGTGAATCCCATCCATTCCTTCTTATCCTCTGTTACACTTATTCATGTTTTCCAATATTATATGATATAGAGTATATTGATGTTTTAGTTCAATGGATTGTCCATTCAATTGAATGTAACTGTTCTGAAAAACTAACATTTTTCATTTACTTACTTTTTTCCATTTGTGAATACTTAGGCTGATAATAATTACAGATCTTTTCCATTTTCCATCTGTTCATTGTTCTCCCATTTATTTCTAGTTTGTACTTAAAATAGTTTAGCTCAGGTGGTTATTCAAGAAGAATTTCTATAAATGTGTAAAATGTATATGATTTCATTTTAACGCTATGTAAAATTATTAAGTATAAATGAAAAATAACTTTATTGGTGAAATGGGGAAGAAAAACCTGTTGTCATCGAATTCATTCTTCTAAATTTATAGATTTGTTAATTTCCAAATTTATTTTGTGCCTCTTTCACAGATTAAAACAAGAATAACTTGAGCCTCTGTTCTTTTTAATTTTTTCTGTTCTTTTAAATTTTTGTGCTTTAAAATGTAACATACATTTTTATAAATATGTAAAAGATAAAAAACTCCTAATTCTGATTAAAATAAATCATCTATTGAAGTATAAATGATGAAAAATTTGAGAAGTGACCACTCCATCGTGGAAATTTTGATAGAAAAATAAAGTTTGGACAACGTCTGACATGTACCATAGTCTTGGGAAGACCATATTTTAAAGGGTTCTAAGAAAATCATATAGTACACTATGGTCTAAAACTGGTGAGAAGTAAGTATAAGAGAGATGCAAGCCTTCAAGAATGAAATCTGAAGACAATCAATACCAAAGATTTATTACGAAACAATTTCAATGATGAAGAAAATGTAGATCTACCTGAAGAGATAGATGTAAGTTCTCAGGGAACTAACTCATTGACCAACTTGGGTTTTTAAAATACAAGCCTGGAAGCAAGGGCAAAATAGAGGATGATGACTGACTCAGAGTGATCTCAGTTTGATAGAAGATATGTGAAGACAATAACAACTTCAAACTCTATTTTCTTTTTAGTCATGTCAGGGAATATTAGAGATCAAACAATGGATAGGATGGATTCTATTAAAATAAGTGCTTAGCCCATTCTGCAATTGATAAATGATCATAGGATATGAACAATTTTCAGATGATACCAAATCATTATTGATCAGAGAAATGCAAATTAAGACAACTCTGAGATACCACTACACACCTGTCAGATTGGCTAAGATGACAGGAAAAAATGATGAATGTTGGAGGGGATGCGGGAAAACTGGGACACTGATGCATTGTTGGTGGAGTTGTGAACGAATCCAACCACTCTGGAGAGCAATCTGGAATTATGCCCAAAAAGTTATCAAATTGTGCATACCCTTTGATCCAGCAGTGTTTCTATTGAGCTTATATCCCAAAGAAATACTAAAGAAGGGAAAGGGACCTATATGTGCCAAAATGTTTGTGGCAGCCCTGTTTGTAATGGCTAGAAACTGGAAATTGAATGGATGCCCATCAATTGGAGAATGGCTGGGTAAATTGTGGTATATGAATGTTATGGAATATTATTGTTCTGTAAGAAATGACCAGCAGGATGAATACAGAGAGGCTTGGCGAGACTTACATGAACTGATGCTAAGTGAAATGAGCAGAACCAGGAGATCATTATACACTTCGACAACGATATTGTATGAGGATGTATTCTGATGGAAGTGGATTTCTTTGACAAAGAGACCTGAGTTTCAATTGATAAATGACGGACAGAAGCAGCTACACCCAAAGAAACAACACTGGGAAACGAATGTGAACTATCTGCATTTTTGTTTTTCTTCCCAGGTTATTTTTACCTTCTGAATCCAATTCTCCCTGTGCAACAAGAGAACTGTTCAGTTCTGCAAACATATATTGTATCTAGGATATACTGCAACATATCTAACATATATAGGACTGCTTGCCATCTAGGGGAGAGGGTGGAGGGAGGGAGGGGAAAAATCGGAACAGAAACAAGTGCAAGGGATAATGTAAAAAAATTACCCTGGCATGGATTCTGTCAATATAAAGTTATTATTAAATAAAATAAAATAAAATATTAATATAAAAAATAAATAAGTGCTTAGCAACTACCAACTATGAGCTAGATCCTGTGATAGTCATGAGAATAGAAAGGCAAAAATTAAATAGTTTCTATCCTAAAGGAGCTTAAATTCTACTGTAAATGAACAAATATAAAGATGAATAAATACAGAAGATGTAAATAATAAACTTAAAATAAATAGAGTTGTTGGGGCATTGAGAAATAGGAAAGTCAGAAGAGGACTTTTGTAGGAAATGACAACAGAAACTGAAGAAAAGGAAAAACTACTCCATTCTTAGTTTGTTTCTGTTTTTTACTTTTTCCTTTGCCATTGTGAATGACCTTTGAACTGGAAAAAAAATTAAAAATGTGTGAGAGGATTGAAATCCAAGATAAGTAAGGATCTATTAAGAGAGAACTTAGCTGCCCTTGATGATTTCAAGTCAACCAGGATGAATTGTATACTAGATATTATTGATGAGGCATTTATTGCCAGTAGCCATTGAAAAGTCAGGAGAGAAATTGGAGGATTACAGAAGGGGTGATGTCCTCATTTAAAAAGAAAGAATTAAGAAAGAAAAGAAATATCTGAAGTCTGAAAATGATAGCCTGGCATTCTTGACTTCAATTCTGAGAAATATTTTAGTGCATATTAAAGGAATGATTTGTGATTGTTTAGAAAAGTGTTATTAAGTGATGGTATAGTTTCATTTGGCTATAGAATTGTGGACTTAATATAATCAAATGAAATTTATTAAAGATCAATTTTATGTAACATTAGATATATTTTTAGGCCAACTTCTTGATTTTGCAGATGGAAAAAGGCCATGATAAATAAATAAACATATATGTGTGTGTATACAAATATGTTTATTACATATATACACACAGACATAAGTATTTTTTCTTAGAACTCTTTAAAATATGTTCTCTTCAAATCTATATAAAACTATGCCCAGTTTTTCTTTTCTTCTCTATCAAAATTTCCAAAGCGGAATGGCTACTTCTTCCCATAATTTTCATCACTTATACTTCAATAATTCATTTTGGTCAAAATTAGGAGCCTTTTTTACCTATTACATATTCTTAAAAATGTAAGAGACTTCCTAAGTTAAAATTTAAGGAAAAGTCAAAGAAAATACAAAGTTCTACATTTGAGTTTTTAAAAAGTCAACTTTCAATTAACTAATGTTGTTTATTAATTTCTATAAATAGAAATGAATTATTTAGGAATTTCTATGCCTAGTGTTGAAACTAATTATTTTCAAAATAATAGCTTTATTAAAATGTTATTCCTGAATAAATGATTCTGTGTTTGCATTCTCTTTAGATGTGTTTGAATTTTGTACTCCTCATATTTTGCATCAGGGATTCAGTCTTATATTGATACCTGCAATCAAGTAATAGCATCTTACTTAAACTAAAGATTAAAATATTTTAACATAGGAGTATGAACAAAATTCAAATTCATTAATTTTGTATAACATTAGGTATAATTTAGGGCAGCCACTTGATTTTGCAAATGGAAAACTTTGAAGCTCAAGGAGGTTTAATGGCTTTTTGTTCAAGGTCACACAGCTAAGTAGGAGTAGAATCTTGACTGAAACCCATTGTTCTTTCCACTGTACCACATCTGCTTGGGACATAATAGCTAGCATTTTATAATACTTAGTATATTCGAAGCACTGGGATAAATGCTTTATAATTATTATCTCATTTGATTCTTGCAACAACCTTGGAGGTAGTGCTATTATTATCTCTATTTTTCAGGAAAGATAATTAAATGACCTGCCTAGGGGCACATAGCTAAGAAGGGTTTGAGGCCATATTTGAACTGGGATATTTCTGATTCCAGGCTTGGTGCTTTATCCATTGGGCCACTTAGATACTTCAACATGACACAAATGATAACATTGTTGATAGATGAGTTTTTTTAAAGGTCTCGTAGGTTAGATACATAGACTGAAATGAATAGAATGCTGGGCTGAATTATCATCCCACCTCTGATCATTTCTAGCTATATGGCTCTAGGCAGGTCATACAATTATAGATACAAAGCTAGAAGACCATCTTAACCTACACCCTTTATTTTGCAGATGAGGAAACTGAGTCTGAGGTCAGTTAAGTAATAAACATCAGAGGTAAAAATGTTGAACTCTGGTATTGAGTTTTAGACAATTCCCTAAGATTTCTCTCCTGAAAGTACTACTATGATCTTAGAGCTGGAAAAGATCTAAAAGACTAGCTAGCGCAAACCCCCTCTCCCCCCCCTCTCTTTTTTTTTTGCTGCTGAGGCATTTGGGGTTAAGTGACTTGCCCAGGGTCACACAGCTAGGAAGTGTTAAGTGAGGCTAGATTTGAACTCAGGTCCTCCTGACTTAAGTTCTAGTGCTCTATTCTCTGCACCACCTAGCTGTCCTCAATCCTCTCATTTTTTTTATTTGAAGTAACTGAGGAAATGGGTTACAATATATGTTGCTAGATGGAATTTCCATAACTAAAGATCTGTATGCTCCCCAGAACTTTCTCTTACATTCAAGATATATTTCTGTATATCTGTTTATACAGAAAACAAAGCTATGTCTTCCTTACTGCTTTAGGAATGCTTTAATCAGCCAGTCAAAGGTGAACAGGGTCAGCAATACAGACTCAGTACAGAACACTGTACCAGGTGTGGTGAGTGAAAGTCAATTTTGGGATGCTCTTAGAATTATTCTGAATACAAAGGTATTCAGGTTTGGAGGCTCTATAGGTGTGCCTCTGTGAAGAATCCTTTGTACCTGCAAGAGCTGGTTCTTGAAGGTAGGACTGATACCAAGCACAGAATAGTCACAAAATTATGTTAATCATTCAGTGAGCATTTATATAAATCATCTACTATGTGCTGCCACTGTGCTCAGTGTAGCCTGGAATGCTTTCTCTGTCTCTCTGTCTCTATCTCTCTTTGCTCTGTGTGTCTGTCTGTCTGTCTCTTCCCCTTTCCTCTCCCCATCTCCTTTGGATTCATTAATTTTGTTCAAGACTTAGTTCAAGCCCCATCATCTCTAGGATGTCTTTTATGGTTCCTCCCAGCTGTTAGTATTTTCTCATCCAAGGCTACTTTATATGTGTCTTGTATAGGTTGTATATATGGTATGTATATATTGGAGAGTAAATAGATTCCTAGAGGGAATAGGATATTTTATTTTTTTATTTTTTGTTTATATCCCTAGCATTGTAGAGAGTCCATGGTGCATTTGTTATTCACTTGTTCAGTCATTTCTGATTCTTCATGACCTATGATCATTGGATGGCCAGAACTTTCTATCCTCCACTGTCTTTAAAAGTCTGTCCAAACCCATATTCTTTGCCTTCTTGACACTCTATCTCATTCTCTGCAGTCCCTTTTCTCCTTTTGCTTCAATCTTTGCCAACATCATGTTTTTTTTTTTTACAATAAATCCTGCCTTCTCATTGTGTGACTAAAGTATTTAAGATTGAGTTTCAGTATTTGTTAGTTTGAATTAATTTTTTAAAAATTATTTTATTTTATTTTATTTAATAATAACTTTATATTGACAGAACCCATGCCAGGGTAATTTTTTTTTACAACATTATCCCTTGCACAGTGTTTCTGTTCCGATTTTTCCCCTCCCTCCTTCCACCCCCTCCCCTAGATAGCAAGCAGTCCTATATATGTTAGATATGTTTCAGTATATCCTAGATACAATATATGTTTGAAGAACTGAACGGTTCTCTTGTTGCACAGGGAGAATTGGATTTAGAATGTAAAAATAACCCGGGAAGAAAAACAAAAATGCAGATAGTTCACATTCATTTCCCAGTGTTCTTTCTTTGGGTGTAGCTGCTTCTGTCCGTCATTTATCAATTGAAACTCAGGTCTCTTTGTCAAAGAAATCCACTTCCATCAGAATACATCCTCATACAATATTGTTGTTGAAGTGTATAATGATCTCCTGGTTCTGCTCATTTCACTTAGCATCAGTTCATGTAAGTCTCGCCAAGCCTCTCTGTAAGTTTGAATTAATTTTTGACTGATTTGATTTCCTTGTTGTTAAAAGAATTCTCAAAAGTCTTCTCAAAAACCACAATTCAAGAGTATCAATTCTGCTGTTCTTGGTTTTCCTTATAAATCCACCTCTCAAAGCCATATATTACTGCTGGAAAGGCCGTAGCTTTGACTGTCAGCACAGTGAAGTCTCTACTTGTTGGAATGCTGTCCAGATTTGCCATAGATTCCTGCTAAGGAGCAAACATCTTCTAAGTTCATGGCTGCAGTTGCTATCTGCAATGATTTTTGAGCACAGGAATCTAAAATCTGATGGAACTTCCATTTCTTCTCCCTCTATTTGCCAAGAAGTGATGGAACCAGTTGCCATGATCTCAGTTTTTTAGTATCAAGCTTCAAGCCAACAATCAAGCCATATACATATATATTATGTATATGATATATTCTTGCAACTGTAATAAGATGGCATAGTGGATAGAGCCCCAGAGATGGAGTCAAGAAAAGCTGAGTTCTGGCCCTAGAGTCAAAAGAATCTGAATTCAAATCTGGTCTCAGACATATGTCTCTTACTAGCTATGTGATGCTGGGCAAGTCACTTGACATTTGCTTGCCTCAGTTTCTTCATCTATAAAATAGGGATAACAATTACCGCCAAGTAAGATAATAATTGTAAATCATAAAGTAAACAGTATGTAATATTAGCTATTTACATATACACACCTATACATATATGTATATAGCTAATATTTATGTGTAATATATACATAAACACACTTTTGTACATATATCTATACATATATGAAATGATGTTCATATGAAATATACATATTATCTATTAATATTATTAGTAGTTTTTATTTAGTTTAGTTGTGCTATATTTAGTATATAATTTACTAAATATATACTATAAGAGTATATAATATATATATATATTAGTATATAATACTGAATTTAGTAGCAGATAATTATATTTCACCTCTTTCACATTCATTAAGAGATTTCTTTATTCTTCTTCCATATCTGCCCATAAGAGTCATATTATCTGCATATCTGTGATTGTTGATATTTCTTCTGGCAATCTTAATTCTGGCTTTTGATTCATCCAGCTTGGCATTTTGCAAGATGTACTTTGCATAAAAATTAAGTTAATGAAGTGACAATATATAATCTTGTCATATTCCTTTTCAAATCTTAAATCAATCAGTTGTTCCATGTTTCATTTTAATAGTTATTTTTTGACCTGCATACAAATTCTTCAGGAGACAGAGACTTGTAGATGATCTGAACTTTCCATCTCTCTGAGAACTTGCCACAGTTCATTGTAATCCTCACAGTCAAAGTGTAGTCCTTTCTTTCTTCATAATCTGGCAAATGTTGGCAATTTGGTCTAGTTCTTCTGTCTCTTTGAAAACCAGTCTATACTTCTGGTAATTCCAAGTTCACATATTGATGTAGTGTAGCTTGCAGAAGCTAAAGCATAACCTTGCTGGTCTGTAAAATGAGTGTCATTCTTCAGTAATTTGAACATTCTTTGGTATTGCCCTTCTTTATTAGAGAAACTGATCTTTTCCAATCCAGGACCCACTGTTGAGTTTTCCAGATTTGGGTGCATAATGAGTGCAGCACTTTAATAGAATCATCTTTTAAATTTTAAATAGCTAGTTGGGATTCTGTCACCTCTATTTGGTTTATTGTTAACAGTGCTTCCTAAGGTCTACTTGACTTCATTCTCCAGATTGTGTGGCTCTATTTAGATCAGTATCTACATTATCACTTACTAAATGTATGATGAGGTTAAGATCTTTCTTACATACTCTTTTCACCTCTTCTTCATCTTATTTACTGTTATGTCCCTATTTTTTGTCTTTTTTTTTTTTAACATGAAACATTTCCTTGATATCTCTAATTTTTTGAAGATATCTTTTGTCTTTTCCATTCTATTGTTTTCTTCTATTTTTGCATTGTTCCCTTGAGAAAATCATCTCTCCTTGCAATTCTCTGGAATTCTGCATTCAGTTGGACATCTTTCCTTTTCTCCTTAAATTTCACTTTCCTTTTTTTCTTAGCTATTTATAAAGCCTTCTCAGACAACCATTTTGGTTTTTTGTTCTTTTTATTTGGTGTGTTTTTTGTTGCTGTCTCCATATTATGAACCTCAGACTATTGTTTTTCAGGAACTTTGCCTGCCAAAATCTGTTCTTCACTTCCATCTCATCTTCATAATGGATGATATTTAGGTTATATATTATAGGTTATATAGCCTGATGGTTTTCGCTGATTTCTTAAATTTAAGTTTAATTATGCAATAAAACGCTCACAACTGTAGCTCGACACAGTCAGGTCCAAATCTTGTTTTTAGCTGACTGTATAGACCTTCTTCATCTTTGCAAAATATATGGCACAGCCTAGGCAATTAATAAATGCTTATTGGCTGATTAGGTATACATCTAGGGAAAAATGGAGAAAAGTAAAAGGAAAAGATGTATGATTATTTGATGTATTTTCAACAGCATGAAGAATATAAGGATAAGCCTTGTCTTTCAGAGGAAATTCAATAAATTCATAAAATTTTTATTAAATGGCTACTATGTGCCAGGCACTGTATTCAGTGCTTGGGATACAATTAATAAAAAAAACAGTTCTTGCCCTCAAAGAGCTTAATGTTCAAATAAAGCAGAACCGTAAATAGAAAGTGGAGAATGAGTATGAGAATCCAGGTCTAGCCCTCTATAAAGGAAAGCTTTAGGAAAGGAAAGTCATGCAATTATAAGGGAGAGGAAACTGAAGGAATAGAGAAAATGTTAAATGTCCAATATAAATAGGAACTTCTAGGTAAACAGTGTATTTGAGGAAGTTTTGGGTGGTGGTGGTGGTGTGAGATGGGATAAAGGTCCCAGGGCATTTTGTTCTGTGAAGGTCAAAACAAGCAGATCTTTAGATGGCAAGTGGACAATTTTGGTTAGATTTCGGAGGGGGCTTAAATTCTGAAAGACATTTTATATTTATATTTAGTTAAAATTAGAGATATGGTTTTAATAGGTTGCAGGAGATATTAATAACAAAAAAAGGTTTCCAGTTATAAATATTTCAGTAATGGAATGGACCTGTGATTTCGGTATAGGGAACATCGGAGGGAAAACTTTCTGTCAGTACAGATTATGATTTGCTCTGAAAGTAAACATTTAATTAGAATTGTTTGGGACATTGAAAATTTAAATGGCTTCCCAGAATCCTAAGGCTAGTGTGCTTCAGGTAGACCTTGAACATAAATTCCCTTTAAAGCAGATTCTCTATCCACTATACCACATTCAAAAACATTATAATTATAAAATAACAGTTTATATTGTTTGAACACATTCTTTCCATGTAGCTTAATATATTTTATTTTTGAGATTCCCCAGGGAAATGTAATCACCATTGTCTATTATCTATTTTTTGTCCTCACTTCTCCTTCTCAGTGCATAAATGAATCCAGGTAGAAAGTTTGGTAAATTGCCCATTATGAATAAAGAGGTTCATTCCTAGAATAACAAAGAAGTTTAGTTAAAAAAAAAAAAACATCAACTTCAGATAACAGTTATCTGAGAAAAGGTTCTCAGGGTGTGATAGCAAGGAACTTGCTATTCTTAACTACTATTTCAAACACAGAACCAAAAAGCTAAATTTCTAGCCAAGCTGTCCTTTCTCTGTATTTGTAATATATTCTAGAGAGGAAACAAAGCACTCACTTTTTGTGTTTAGTAATTTAGGTAGTTGGCCTGTGACACTTTCTGTTATTGCACGCCACAGAAGATGGCAGCAGACCTTCTGTGTTTGGGAAAATTTGATTTCTCTTTCTTCACAGTACAGAAAAGTACTGTTTTACTTTCCATCATTTTGCTTGAAATGTAATTGATGGGGAATTCCGGTTAAGATGGTGGAGAGGAGGCACACAGCTGCATAAGCTCCACGCTTTCTCTCACTATCCATTTCATTACAAGCCTCTGAATTAATGCTTGACTGAAAAAAAACCCACAAATAGTTACCAAGAGAAGCCATCCTTGAGATTCGCCAAGAAAGGTCTGTCTTTACTGGAGGGCTGGGGCGGTTTTAGATCAGGCGCAGGCGGCGGGCAGCGGCAGTGAGAGCACGGGAGCAGACTGGAGAGGGGGTGGGGAGTGATCGCAGCCGTCTCTGCGGGGAGAGCTTCCCTACATGTTTGGATACTTTGCTCCGGCAGCAAGTCAGCAGCCCAGCAGAGAAGCTAAAAACACCGGGGGTGAAGAATACAACCCCAAACAGCTGGAGTCTCTCGGGACCTGGCCGCCTCCCCCTCCTCCCCCCCCCCCCCCCCCCCCCAGTGACTCAGCACGCTCTGGGATCTCAGAGCGCGCAGCACAGTCCTGCTAGTGCCTCACTGCTGCCCCCCGCAGTCTGTAGAGGAAGCTCAGTAACACACCCAGCCCCTCCCCCAAAGAAAGACTCCAGTTTTTTCTGTTTTTCTTTGGTAGTTTGTCTTTGATTATTAGACAGAATGAGCAAGAAACTGAAGAGGACTTTAACCCTTGACAGCTTCTATACAGATAGAGAGCAGACTCTAAATCCTGAGGAGACTAAAAACAGACAGTCTCCAGGTGAATCCCCAAAGGAGGAGATCATCTGTTCCTCAGCACAGATGAACCTCATAGAAGTGATTAAAAAGGCTCTCACAAGGGAGCTAGAAGAAAAATGGGAAAAGGAGAGTGAGGCTTGGCAAAAGGAGAGGGAAGCTTAGGAAAAGGAGAGGGAGGCTTGGCAAAAGAGCCTGGAGAAGTCAGTTAAAGAGAGAGTGGATAAAGAAGTAAAATCCTTGAAAAATAGGATTGGTGAACTGGAAAACAAAATTGGCGAAATGGAAAAAAATTCCACAGAACAAAAGAACTCAATGGGACTATTAGAAAAAGACTTTAAAAAAGTGAGTGAAGAAAATACTTCACTGAAAATCAGAATTGAACAATTGGAATTGAATGACTCGAGGAGACAAGAAGAATCAGTCAAGCAAATCCAAAAAAATCAAACAATGGAAAAGAATGTGAAATACCTTCTGGGGAAGACAATAGACCTGGAAAACAGATCCAGGAGAGACAATCTGAGAATCATTGGACTTCCAGAAAAACATGATAAAAAAAAGAGCCTGGACACTGTCTTCCAGGAAATTATCAAAGAGAACTGCCCAGAAGTCATAGGAACAGAGGAAAAAATAAACATTGAAAGGATTCATCGATCACCCACTGAAAGGGATCCTAAAATCAAAACACCAAGGAATATAGTGGCCAAATGCCAGAACCCTCAGGCGAAGGAAAAAATATTGCAAGCGGCTAGAAAAACCCAATTCAAGTATCGAGGAGCCACAATAAGGATCACCCAGGATCTGGCAGCATCCACATTAAAAGATTGAAGGGCCTGGAATATGATATTCTGAAAGGCTAAGGAACTTGGTATGCAACCAAAAATAACTTACCCAGCGAGAATGAGCATCTTTTTCCAGGGAAGAAGATGGACATTCAACGAAGTAAGCGAATTTCATCTATTTCTGATGAAAAAAACAGAACTTAACAAAAAGTTTGTTCTACAAATATAGAACTCAAGAGAAATCTAAAAAGGTAAAGATTAATCTTGGGAACTATATTTTGACTATATAGATGTATAAAGAATACATGTATACCTTGTTCTAGAAATTGATGTGGAAAGGACATTGTACCAGAAAAAGGGTAAAGTGGGGGTAGTACATCTCATGAAGAGGCATAGGAAACCTATTATATCTGAGAGAAAGAATGGAGGGGGATGAATATAGTGGGTATCTTACTGCCTTCAGAATTGGCTTTAAGTGAAAAATCTTAAGACATATTCAATCTATGGTGAAACTTCTCCCACCTCATTGAAAAGTGAGAAGGGAAAAGTGAAAAGGGAAGGAATAAACTAAGCGGAAGGGAATACGGGAACTGGGAGGGAAAGGGGTAAGATAGGGGGAGGAACTCTAAGGCGGGGGGAGGGACACTAAAAAGGGAGGGCTGTGAGAAGCAAGTGGTGCTCACAAGCTTAATACTGGGAAGGGGGGAAAGGGGAAAGAAGGGAGAAAAGCATAAACCGGGGTTAACAAGATGGCAAGTAATACAGAATTGGTCATTCTAACCATAAATGTGAACGGGGTAAACTCCCCCATAAAGAGGAAGCGGTTAGCAGAATGGATTAAAAGCCAGAATCCTACAATATGTTGTTTACAGGAAATACACCTGAAGCGGGGAGATACATGCAGGTTAAAGGTAAAAGGTTGGAGCAAAATCTACTATGCTTCAGGTGAAGTCAAAAAAGCAGGGGTAGCCATCCTGATCTCAGATCAAGCTAAACCAAAAATTGATCTAATTAAAAGAGATAAGGAAGGGCACTATATCTTGCTAAAGGGTAGCATGGATAATGAAGCACTATCTATATTAAACATATATGCACCAAGTGGGGTAGCATCTAAATTCTTAAAAGAGAAATTAAGAGAGCTGCAAGAAGAAATAGACAGTAAAACTATAATAGTGGGAGATCTTAACCTTGCACTCTCAGAATTAGATAAATCAAACCGCAAAATAAATAAGAAAGAAGTCAAAGAGGTAAATAGAATACTAGAAAAGTTAGATATGATAGATCTCTGGAGAAAATGTAATGGAGACAGAAAGGAATACACTTTCTTTTCAGCAGTTCATGGAACCTATACAAAAATTGACCATATATTAGGACATAAAAACCTCAAACTCAAATGCAGTAAGGCAGAAATAGTAAATGCATCCTTTTCAGACCACGATGCAATGAAAATTACACTCAACAAAAAACCAGGGGGAAGTAGACCAAAAAATAATTGGAAACTAAATAATCTCATACTAAAGAATGATTGGGTGAAACAGCAAATCATAGACATAATTAATAACTTCACCCAAGAAAACAGTAATAATGAGACATCATACCAAAATGTATGGGATGCAGCCAAAGTGGTAATAAGGGGAAATTTCATATCTCTAGAGGCCTATTTGTATAAAATAGAGAAAGAGAAGGTCAATGAATTGGGTTTGCAACTAAAAATGCTAGAAAAGGAACAAATTAAAAACCCCCAGTCAAGCACTAAACTTGAAATTCTAAAAATAAAAGGAGAGATCAATAAAATTGAAAGTAAAAAAAACTTTTGAATTAATTAATAAAACTAAGAGTTGGTTCTATGAAAAAACCAACAAAATAGACGAACCCTTAGTAAATCTGATTAAAAAAAGGAAAGAGGAAAATCAAATTGTTAGTCTTAAAAATGAAAAGGGAGAACTCGCCACTAACAAAGAGGAAATTAGAGCAATAATTAGGAGTTACTTTGCCCAACTTTATGCCAATAAATTCGACAACTTAAATGAAATAGAAAAATACCTCCAAAAATATAGCTTGCCCAAACTAACAGAGGAAGAAGTAAATATCCTAAACAGTCCCATCTCAGAAAAAGAAATAGAACAAACTATCAATCAACTTCCTAAGAAAAAATCACCAGGACCAGATGGATTTACATCTGAATTCTATCAAACATTTAAAGAACAATTAACTCCAATGCTAAATAAACTATTTGAAAAAATAGGGATTGAAGGAGTCCTACCAAACTCCTTTTATGACACAGACATGGTACTGCTACCTAAACCAGGTAGGCTGAAAACAGAGAAAGAAAATTATAGACCAATCTCCCTAATGAATATTGATGCTAAAATCTTAAATAAAATATTAGCAAAAAGATTACAGAAAATCGTCACCAGGATAATACACTATGACCAAGTAGGATTTATACCAGGAATGCAGGGCTGGTTCAATATTAGGAAAACTATTAGCATAATTGACTATATCAATAACCAAACAAACAAAAACCATATGATCATCTCAATAGATGCAGAAAAAGCATTTGATAAAATCCAACATCCATTCCTAATAAAAACACTTGAGAGCATAGGAATAAATGGACTTTTCCTTAAAATAGTCAGGAGCATATATTTAAAACCATCAGTAAGCATCATATGCAATGGGAAAAAACTGGAACCTTTCCTAGTAAGATCTGGAGTGAAGCAAGGTTGCCCACTATCACCATTATTATTTAATATCGTATTAGAAACACTAGCCTCTGCAATAAGAGTTGAGAAAGAGATTAAAGGAATTAGAGTAGGCAATGAGGAAACTAAACTATCACTCTTTGCAGATGATATGATGGTATACCTAGAGAACCCCAGAGATTCTACTAAAAAGCTATTAGAAATAATTCATAATTTTAGCAAAGTAGCTGGCTACAAAATAAATCCCCATAAATCCTCAGCATTTTTATACATCACCAACAAAATCCCAACAGCAAGAGATACAAAGAGAAATTCCATTCAGAATAACTGTTGATACCATAAAATATTTGGGAATCTATCTACCAAAGGAAAGTCAGGAATTATATGAGCAAAATTATAAAAAAGTCTCCACACAAATAAAGTCAGACTTAAATAATTGGAAAAATATTAAGTGCTCTTGGATCGGCCGAGCGAACATAATAAAGATGACAATACTCCCTAAACTAATCTATTTATTTAGTGCTATACCAATCAGACTTCCAAGAAAATATTTTAATGATCTAGAAAAAATAACAACAAAATTCATATGGAACAATAAAAAGTCGAGAATCTCAAGGGAATTGATGAAAAAAGAATCAAATGAAGGTGGCCTAGCTGTACCTGATCTAAAATTATATTATAAAGCAGCAGTCACCAAAACCATTTGGTATTGGCTAAGAAATAGATTAGTGGATCAGTGGAAAAGGTTAGGCTCACAAGACAGAATAGTCAACTATAGCAATCTAATGTTTGACAAACCCAAAGCCCCTAACTTCTGGGAAAAGAATTCATTATTTGATAAAAACTGCTGGGATAATTGGAAATTAGTATGGCAGAAATTAGGCAAGGACCCACACTTAACACCATATACCAAGATAAGATCAAAATGGGTCCATGACCTAGGCATAAAGAACGAGATTATAAATAAATTAGAGGAACATAGAATAGTTTATCTCTCAGACTTGTGGAGGAGAAAGAAATTTGTGACCAAAGATGAACTAGAGATCATTACTGATCACAAAATAGAAAATTTTGATTACATCAAATTAAAAAGCCTTTGTACAAACAAAACTAATGCAAACAAGATTAGAAGGGAAGCAACAAACTGGGAAAACATCTTCACAGTTAAAGGTTCTGATAAAGGCCTCATTTCCAAAATATATAGAGAACTGACTCAAATTTATAAGAAATCAAGCCATTCTCCAATTGATAAATGGTCAAAGGATATGAAAAACAATTTTCAGAGGATGAAATTGAAACTATTACCACTCATATGAAAGAGTGTTCCAAATCATTATTGATCAGAGAAATGCAAATTAAGATAACTCTGAGATACCACTACACACCTGTCAGATTGGCTAAGATGACAGGAAAAAATAATGATGAATGTTGGAGGGGATGTGGGAAAACTGGGACACTAATGCATTGTTGGTGGAGTTGTGAACGAATCCAACCATTCTGGAGAGCAATCTGGAATTATGCCCAAAAAATTATCAAATTGTGCATACCCTTTGACCCAGCAGTGTTTCTATTGGGCTTATATCCCAAAGAAATACTAAAGAAGGGAAAGGGACCTGTATGTGCCAAAATGTTTGTAGCAGCCCTGTTTGTAGTGGCTAGAAACTGGAAAATGAATGGATGCCCATCAATTGGAGAATGGCTGGGTAAATTGTGGTATATGAATGTTATGGAATATTATTGTTCTGTAAGAAATGACCAGCAGGATGAATACAGAGAGGACTGGCGAGACTTACATGAACTGGTGCTAAGTGAAATGAGCAGAACCAGGAGATCATTATACACTTCGACAACGATATTGTATGAGGACATATTTTGATGGAAGTGGATTTCTTTGACAAAGAGACCTGAGTTTCAATTGATAAATGACGGACAAAAGCAGCTACACCCAAAGAAAGAACACTGGGAAACGAATGTGAACTATCTGCATTTTTGTTTTTCTTCCCGGGTTATTTATACCTTCTGAATCCAATTCTCCCTGTGCAACAAGAGAACTGTTCGGTTCTGCAAACATATATTGTATCTAGGATATACTGAAACATATCCAACATATAAAGGACTGCTTGCCATCTAGGGGAGGGGGTGGAGGGAGGGAGGGGAAAAAAATTGGAACAGAAATGAGTGCAAGGGATAATGTTGTAAAAAAAAAAAATTACCCTGGCATGGATTCTGTCAATATAAAGTAATTATTAAATAAAAATTAAAAAAAAAAAAAGAAATGTAATTGATGAGCACACTGATAACGGCAGAGAATAAATGGGCAGGATGATAACTTCATTTAGCATTTTATGAAATTTCCCCCCAGGAATAAGTGTTTACTCTTGTACTCACTTGCAGGTACTTAACAGGTGACCAAGGAGACCACCTGTCTAAATGACTACACTTTCAGAGTATGTTAAATGGATTTTCTAGAAACTAAGTACATTTGAGACCTCTGTTCATTGGCTACCTGTTTAATATGATCATTATTAATTTACAAAGTGCATTAATTTCTAATGTTAGTATAGCAGTAGTCCAAAATCTAGAACGCTATGCTTTATGAAGGCTTCTCCTTATAATTCCCCTTTTCTTCTTTTTTGACTTGATTACATCTACATTCCCTTATTATCAACTTTTTTCTACTACATTGTCAACTGATACAATATATAGGCTATATTTACACACACAAATATGTATGCATAAATACACACATATACATATGAATATCTACATATTTAATATATTATTATATATTAAATACAACATGTATAATATTTTACATGATATACCATATGTTATATAACAATGTTTTACACATCCCATTTCAACAAATCTGTGAAGTATTACAATTTTATAGATGAGGAAACTGAGACTAGATTCATGATTTCATTGGTCTAGTAAATTCTTAGATGAAGAAACTTCTTGTTTTCATTTGAGGTGACACTTCAATTTGAGGTTAACTTAGAAAGTTAACATAAGCACTTAGAAATTAAAGATTTTGTCCAGAGTCACAGTCAGTATATATCCAAAGTAGGACTTAAATCTAGGTTCTTCCAGATTTAAGGCTGATTCCCTCAGCATTCCCCTAGACACTAAGCTTGAGCTCATTTGAATTCCTTTAAGGTGTTGTAGATATCATGGAAAAATACACAAGGATCCCCAATCACAGTAATTAAGTCTCATTAGGCTTTCCTGTAGAAAGAAGGAGGGATTAAACTGGGGATCACTTGCTGTGTGAGCTCCCTCAGGCTGCTTATTTCTCACTAGCAACAACAAATAATAATAACAAAGATTGCATTCCTTTTCATCAACTTTTCTCCTCTATAGTCTATCTGTACCTGTCCTTTCCTTTAATTCACACATTCACAAGTTTAATTCAGATTCTCATCACTTCTCTCTTGAACTATTTAAATAGTTACTTAATTAGATTCTCAGCTTTCAATCTCTCCCCTCTCTAATACATCTTCCAGATAAATGCCAAAACAATCTTCCTAAAGCACAGGTCTAATTATGTCACTTCCCTTTTCCAAAATCTTTTACAAGTTTTCATTGCCTAGGATAAAATACAATTCCTTAGCTTTGTGTTTAGAATTCCTTATCAAGTAAATCTGCCTATTTTTCAAGATTATTTCACATTATTCTCCTTCATAGATTTTATATTGCAACCAAATTAGTCTACACAGTATTCTCTAATCTTAGTATTCTATCTTCAACTTCATCATGACTAGAATGCAATTCTTCTTATTCCCTATTTCTTAGAAATCCTCCATTCATTCAAGGTTCAACTCTACCTCCCATGGGAAGATTTTATTGCTACTGTACCAACTGTAGTTAATGTTCTCTTAAATTATGTACATAGATAAATGTGTGCATGTCATATGCCTTCAGTAGAACATGAGATGCTTGAGTTCAGGAATGATTTTATTTTGTGTGTCGCCAGCCCATAGCATAGCATCTTGCACAAAATAGGTACTTGAGAAAAGATTGGTGGTTTGGTCTATGTGTATGGTACTGTACTAATTCTTTTACAAACTGATTTAAACAGCCATGGTCTCAAGCCTCTTTAATTAATAATCTATAATAGATATCAATGACCCAAATAGATTTATTAAAAATATAAACCAACAACTATACACTCTAAATTAATTCAATTAAATAAACAAATTATTGAGTGGAAAGATGACTTTAAGTGATTTTACTTTAATTAATGTTATTTTCTTAAAGGCCAGTGTGCTAGTTCACTCCCTAAAAGCTTTTCACTTAGCTAGTAAGAGGCACTGTTATATCTGACCTCCTTTTTTGTGTTCACAATTAGATTGCAACTTGTCGATTTCTACTCCATGGATTTAGGTTAAGCCCAATATCTTAGAAAATTCTTTTTTTTTTTTTTTCAAACATGAAGAAAACTCTTCCTTTAAAATGAGATATCCATCTTTGCAGAATGCTGCCCAAGGATAATTGAAGGCAAAAGAGCAGTAGTTCCATGGTGGCATTGAGATCAGACCTACCGAATGCTTCCCAGTTCTAGGATGATAGATTTAGAATAGAGAAGACTGTAGAGGCCATCTACCTTCTTATCTTCCAGATCAGGAAACTGAGGACCAGAAAATTAAATTGAGCTGCCTAAAATCATAACTGCCTAGGGCAGTAGATAGAGCACTGAGCCTGAAGTCAAGAGGACCTAAATTCTAATTTGGCTTCAGATGCTAGCTTTATGACCCAAAGCAAGTCATCGATCCCTGTTTGCCTCAGTTTCCTCATCTGTAAAATAAGCTGGAGAGCAAAAAGGAAAATAGTATCTTTGCCAGGAAAACCCCAAATGAAATTACAGAGTCAGACATAACCAAAATGACTGAACAACAACAAGGTCACAGAAGTTGTAACTGAGCCAGGATTTGAACCTCCAAATCCAGCAGTTTTCTGGTATGCCACATTTCCTCCCTCTCACTGATACATCGTATGAGTTAGTTCTGGAGTCTTCAAATTGGTACTGATAATTGGGACTATAAGGAGACAACAGAAAATCCCTCAATGAAACCAGGGACAGGGCCATAAGAGGACAGCTCCAAAATGATTGAAGGCAATTGGAGTCTACTGTGCTTGACTTATCCCAAAGAAAGGCAGGGTGGATATTACTGAGGAGGAGGATATGAATTGGAATAAGAATTTCCTGGAGGACAATAAAGAACTGTCTTTAATTTTTTGAATGGCTTTTGACTTCAGTACCATTCTAGACATGTGCAATATGTAATAGAATTAAGGTAAAGAAAAAATGAGCTTGTTCAAAATAGCCAAAAAAAAGTCAACGATAATTTCTAAAATAGATTTTCACAACAGTTGCTTGAAAATAGATTTCCATAAGCCATTATCTCAGTTGTCTAGCATCTGTTTAAAAATAAGGTTAAAAAAATTGGAAAGATCCTGGCAATGTGGCAGTTGATGAAAAGTAATTTAAAAATACCTGTAAGAAATTGAAAAATTATACAGCATTCAAACTAAATATTCACCCTCATAACAGTACTATGGGTTTGCATATATATGGCAAGTATTATAGTTTTCACAGAAGTAAGGCAAGAAGTTGCCTTCCTAAAGTGGAGTAAGCAGTAACTCAGAAAGCTAAAATACTTAGTTCTTTCTTTATGAAATGGGTGAGCTGGTTTTGCTCAGTTTATTAGCCTCTGGGATATATATCAATAGAGTGTGTGTGTGTGTGTGTGTGTGTGTGTGTGTGTTTGGTAAGAGGGTGGTATGCTCCTACTCAATGTACATTAAGGGCAAAATAAAATTAAGTCACATTCTAAAGCATTTTAAATGTAAAAAATGGATTCCAGATTGCTTGATTGATAGTTCAACATTTCTTTCCTAGACTAGTATATGACAAAATGATGATCTTTTGATGATCATTTGATGATCTTTTGTCATTCCCTGGTATATTCGAAACATATGGGATGTTCAGGGTAGAATAATACTTCTGGTGTGACTGAGTCCTTTTTGGGACTGCCCATCCACCTTTGTTGTCCACCTTCACCCAGTTCTTACCTATGACTCCAAAAGCTATAGCATGTGTAGCAGTCCTACCCCCAAAAAAAACATCTCAGCAGATGTTTGAGGACTTCCTCCCATGGAATAGGTGGTTGGGAACAATTTGTTTCAGTGGCCATGATGCCAGCTGAAGTATATGCAGTAAGACCTTAGAACTTGGCCCTTGGAACTTGATTAGACATCAAAAACATCCAATTGCATTTTGTGTCATCACCAGTCATTCTGAGCTTTGTCTTATCACTAGACTTTGATAACTCTGGAAGAGTGAGGTTGATGATTTTGTGCAACTGGACCTCCCTTAAATCCAATTGTTCTTGTTCTTCATCATTGAAGAGGACTTACATCCTAATCAATAGACCACCCAATGTTGTTATTGGTTCTCTTTGAAAACAAAGAATGAATAACAATAACAAGAACTTGAATATTACTTTGTCCTAATAACCCACTCTCTTTATTATCCTTCCCTTCACCAGACAACACAAATTAAGCTTAGAAGTCTGGCATATATTCATGAAAAAATGGTTATTAGCTGGCTCCTCCTTTATGCTATTATTTCCCATTCAGCCTTATTATTCTATCAGGGACTCATTATTATCCCTGTTTATTCTCTTCCTTAGAGCGCATTCTTACCCAAACCAATAGATTATACCAGTCAACAAACATTTATCCTTCACTTAGTATGTGCCAAATAACATGTTCAGTGCTATATAATCTTTTGTCTCCAAATTAATACCCATTTATCATAAGACAGCCTTGTATGGTTAACTAGTTTACTCTTTTTTCCACTGCATTTTGTTCAATTTTATCCATATTTTCTAAACAATTCTTCTCAGCTAAGCCAGAGTCCAAAGTTCAAGGACTTCTTCAGAGGTCATTGCTCTTCCTCTAAAATTAAAGGCACTTCTGGGTAACTAAGCCATACAATGGATAGAGTGTTAATCTAGGGGAATTGATTTCAAATGTGACTCCCACCAGCTGGGCAAGTCATTTAACCTCATCTACTTTAGTTTTCTCATCTGTAAACTGGGGATAATTTCCAGGGATATTACAAGGATCATATGAGATAATAATTGTAAAACACTTTATGCAATACCTCGCACATATTAATCACTATTAAAAAGTTAGTGATTATTATGCACAATTAACCTGTC
Organism: Antechinus flavipes; assembly: GCF_016432865.1. Lineage (NCBI taxonomy): Eukaryota > Metazoa > Chordata > Mammalia > Dasyuromorphia > Dasyuridae > Antechinus > Antechinus flavipes. The sequence goes on along the minus strand of NC_067400.1, from coordinate 156,449,675 downwards.
TTCTTCACTATACACACACACACACACACACACACGCATCCCTTTATCTTAGATTAGTTGAACTCCCCACCTTTTGTTGTATTTGAAAATCCTAAACCCTTGCAACCTGGCATCTTTGCATCATTTTCCTGTCCTCTTAAATTTCAAGGGATTAGCCAAGTGCATTATTTATAATAGAAACATTTAAATGTTAAATCTAAGACTCCCTGAAGATATTATGTTTAAGAAGGAAGAACATGCCACACTATCATGGTGGAGTGGAGTGTTCATCGGGGAACTTTTAACATACACCAAGGATTTTCACATCCTTAATAAAAAGATACAGTTCTTTGAACTGACAGTGAATAGTCAGTCTAGTTAGAGTTGCAGAGTTTTTGTTTTGATGAGTTGAAGAGAATATGATAAAGTAACAAAAAAGGATTTCCATTATAAATATGTCAGTAATTTGGAAAGCATTGAGAGTTTTTTTGCTGAAATATCTTTGAATTCAATGATTCAAAATAGTTCAGATAGGAGGCAGGCAGTCTCTTAGCAAGTTCTAGTTCACACAATTAATGGCAGCATTTTTCCAGGTGGTAGATAAGAACGATCCAGAGTCCTATTTTTGTACACATTTGCTTTTAAAATTCCTTTCTTTTGAATTGGATGGAGAAGACAGTGGTGAGGAATAAAGTTGGGGTGAAAGTGAAGATTAAAGAATTCAGTTCTAAATTGTATTTGCAAACAGCAATATTAATGGTCTAATTCTAGGTTGCAATGGCTCATGAAAGTGACTTATAGGCATTGCACTGTGTTTTCCAAAGGCAACAAATTCTTTGGTTTAAAGATTTGACTGTATGCTACCTCTTTAAACCTCTTTATTTATTTATTTTGGGTATTGTTCTTAAAATCTTTCACAAGTTATTGTTCATTTAAGGAATGGGAAAGAAAGTCAATTTTTCCAGCAACCAACTTAATTTAAAATTTTAATTTAATTTACATTAATTTAAAAATAAGTTCTCGGAGGATCAGACTAAAGACTGTTGTAGCTTTGGTTCCAAATTTTATGAATTATATACATAATGAAGCAGCGCCTTTTCATTAATATTTTAATAATATATATATTTCTTTTAAAAAAATAATCAGTTTTACAAAGTTAACTTTTTTGCATTTGATAATTAGAAAACAAATAAACAAAAAGTCTAAATCTCAGGAAGAAATACATTTAAATGGTTGATGAGTGGAATCAACTAGTATACTGGAAATAAGGAGCCTGGGGCTCTAGGCCTATCTCTGTCATTAACAGTCTTTGGGCAAGCTGCTTCAACTCCCTCCTCCTTTACAAAATGCTTGGATTAACACTTTGGCATCTATAATTGTATGAGGTTGTAAGTGGAAGGGATGAGATCCACATTCTCTAGCTAAAGAGTTAGGGAGAGGGACAAAATAAATTGGTGGAAGCTTGTTTGACATAGTTGGATTTGATTGACTTTTAAGGCAATTTAGGATGCCTAAAATCTTAGTTCCCTGAGTCTTTCTCCAGTATACTTTCCTGTATGCTATATTCCTCTGAATAGATAGTAAAGCAAAGAGATCCATGAGTAAGTCTTTGAAGGTAATATAGAGAAGAACTTGACAGAGCATAGTGGTGGATGGGGCATTAACGCTATAGTAGTCAGGCTCAGGGCATTTTATGAGCTTTTTGTTTCAATGCTGAGGGTTTCAGAGAGACACAAGGTCATAAAAATATCAAGGGCACAGAGTGGAATTGCGATCATGAGACCCTGTGGAACCATCTTGTTATAATGTTTGTCCATGTAGTTAGGACTAGAAAAATCTAGAAAAAATTGCATTGTTTCTCATAACCCAAGTGTAGACGATGAGCCTAGAGTTAATTGCATATATCTAGCCCCTTTTTTATAGAGAGACAGGAAGTCTAAAATAAAATATTCAACTTTTAGCTTAGCTGTTTTCTGTTATCCTGTGCTATATGAGGAAATGAGAGAAATATTCTATCCTAAAAAGGGTTTCTGCTTTTGGTAATAGCTGGTCTGATGAATGAATTGAATATAGAGTATATGTTGCCTTTGAATAATGCTTCTTTGAGTACTGTTCTATCCAATCCAATTTAAAAAAAGACCAAGTTGTCTTTCACTGAATGCAAGATCATTTCTATTAATCCATGTGTGTGTGTGTGTGTGTGTGTGTGTGTGTGTGTGTGTCCTATATATATATATGTATATATATAGGACCCAGATGGTTTTGGAAGAGCATGAGACTGGTGACTTTGCATAGCTCTACCTCATTCCAATCCAATTCACTTGCACGTTATAGGATTACCTCCCCGATCCTGTCTTTGAGCTTTGAGAGTGAAGGACAAATTAAATTTCTTACAAGGATAATAATACTTATGTAGAGTCTTTTGATGGCTAGAACACAATGACCAGAAGGAGGTTGTAGGATTGAGCCAAAAGACTGATTGGCAGATACACTTTTGAATGAATTAAGAGGTTAAAAGATATTGTGTCAGAGTCAGTAAATGGGTCAGTGCTCAGTATATGAAGTATAACTAAAGGTTTGGCTAAACCTACAGTCTTCATAGCACCATCTAGTTTTTAGGAGGTAAGAACTAGATTTGTGATTGCATTAGAATTTGGAACTCCTAGTTGAGGAAAATTCTTTTGTCAATGAAGTTAGCATTTTATTTGCAGCTTATTGTCTTAGAATTATCTTGAACATTGTGAGGTTAAGTGACTTGACAAGAGGCATATTGGCAGTATGTATCAAAGATAGTACAGGAACTATGTATTATTATCCTATGCAACTACTTTAACTACTTGTTACACATACCAAAGCAGGATTAATCATTTATTAGGTCAATAGTCAAGACATAGTTTTTGACCCAAATGGTAATATGAAAGTGTGAGAGATATTAGGGCCTAGTGAATAGACTTTGGGGTCAGATAAACTTGAGTTAAAGACTCTTTTCTGGAATATACTAAAATATTATATATATATATATTCCTTAGTAAATTACAATTTCTCAGTATTCTAACCATCTGTTTAAGTATTTAAGTTGTAGAGCCATTATAGATGGAATACAATAGGAACTACCTATTGTAATGAAATCACAAGTCAACAAAAATTTTTTCACATATGTGTATACATACATATAAATATGTATTTACATAGGTATGTATACTATATATAGCATATATATACATATACAGAAATGTACAGATATGGATGGAAGGATAGATGGATGAATAAGCTGAAGTGTACATTGTTAGAAAGAATATCATACTTAAGAGATTATAGATCCATTTTCAAATAATATAAAGGGAGATTTATATTTATTTATGAAGTTTATTTGTAATTATAGTTTTATTTAATTACTATTGTTGGATTCATTTATTAGAATACTATTTGTCAATGACTTTACTCAGTACATGACAGAATTTAAATGGGTATATTTATAGATCATTTAAATCCAGCCACTTTATTTTATAGAAAAATAAAGTCCATAATATTTAGATAATTTGCCCAGGGGAACAAAATAATATAGTTTCAATAAAGAGCCTAGAATCTTGATCCTTTGAGTACCACTCGTACATTTTTTGCCTGCATGCTACATTTCCCTCAGTAGATGATGAACCAGAGATTTCTATGATTCTGGGTGCTGACATTACCTGTGTGACTCTAGTTTGTAAGTCACCTCACCTCACTAAGGCTCTGTTTTTTCATCAGTAAAATGGGAAGTCTATTTTAGCTCAGAAAAGGTGATTCTGTGTGGTAAAAATTTTTAATAAGCAAACCAAAAAATAACTGAAAATAAAGGAATAGTTGTGTTAAATATAAGTCAAAAGACTGGCATATTTAGAGAAATGACAAGTCAAGTCATGGAAATTATATTATCAGGTGAAATAATAACTATTTAAAGAAATAATAACTATTAAAGATCTGAAAAGTACTTCATATACATCAGAGGTATCATATGTGGCCTGTAAAAATCCCCAGCAATCAGACTAAAATATAACTTGGAAATATTTAACAAAATAAACAAAACCAGGATGTAACATAGGTGATGTTAATTTGTGATTTTCTCAATCAATGTGTAGAATAGGAATCTGTTTCTTTCTGATTTTGACATCATTGATGTAAATTATTTTATTTTCGTCTTACAACATCCATATGAGGTAATACTTCCATTTTATAGGATCTTATCCTATTTATTGATCTGAGAAATTAAGTAGTCACATAAATAGTAAGTATAAGAAATGAAATATGAATTAAGATTTTATTGATTTCAGGTCTACTACTCAGTCACTATTGTATGGGATCATAATCAGAATATCCTTTGGGATGAACATTCTGTGATTCTGTTATCACTTTATGGAGACATAGGACCTCAGGAACCATTTAAATGAAAAGAAAGAATTTTTATTAAACTGAGGTCAAAAGTTTTGACTTGAAAAGAGGGTTGGGTATATCAACATGATGAAAGAGATGTTGATTAAATTTTCTGGGAAAGAGATCAAAGTTTAAGTATCAAATACAAGGAAAGAGAGTAGCCTGATTTAAAAAAAGTCTTTGGAGAAGCTTCTTATTTCTGCTCCAAAAAGTGATGAGAACTGATTTTAAGACTGAAGGAAAATGTTATGTTGGAAATGACATTTGGCAACTAGAAGACTATTTGGTGGTTGCACTGAATACTCAATCACCTTAATATTTAAGGCAATAGGGAGTTCAGTGAAAAGAAAGAATAAAAAAAAGAAAGTGAAAAAGATTATATTTGAATGATAAATGGTTTCAGTCTGATGATGTACCAGTGAATAATGAAATGGAAAGTACAGATTTGGGAGGTGTTGTTAAAACATCACTGGATTATTCAATTCGCTTGATAGTAAGCTTATGACCACTCTACCTGGAGACCTAAATATTAATTGTGAATAAAGGTAGCCTGGATTTCTTCTCTTCTGGGAAATTAATTTTTGTTTTGAATCCATTTATTGTTATATTCACTCTATTAGTGGCCAGGAGCAGGTCATTTATACATTTCAAGTTGTTGTTCAGAAAGCCAAGACTTATTCTCACACAACTATTGCCTTAATCACTTTATAACTTTGTTTTTATCTTCTGAAGCCCTTATTTTCAATTGGCAGCATTGATTAAAATTTCACTTGTGCCCCTAAGGTTTGTAATTTCTTGTCTAAGTCTTGGTAACCATAAATAATGCCTTCTACTTTCTTTCTGGCAGCATCAATTTTCCTCATTTGATTCCCAGAAGTACGCAGTAGTCATCATGTTTTATAGATCTTAGAAGGTTTTCAATTAAGTTTTAGATACATGTGCCAGGAAGACAGCAGATCTTAGCAGCAAGATGTCTCCAAGTATCTCTTCTAGTCTCTTTCACTGACCTTTAGTGGATGGTTTCTCACCTGACTGAATCTCTGGATCCATATCATATGCCTTAGAGATCAAAAAGCTACAAGATACTTAGTTGATTTAGTTTTGTTTTCTTCAGAAAGAGGCAGAAGTTTTTTATTTAGTCCCAATATTCAGGACTTCTTGACACAGGTTAGGATACTCTCTCTCTACTCTTTCCCCCTAAACATAATCCCTCCCTACCTCTTTTGAATTTTTCAGGATAAAAGTTCTATCATGTAACATTTCTATTTCTCATTTGTAAAATATTGATAATAGATATTCTGATAATAGAATGTAAACCCAAATTTTCTTGATTCCAAAGCATGGTTCTCTCAACCATAAATATTGACTTTCACATATATGTGAAATATGCAAATATGAATGTATATACATGCATGCATTTATATGTAGATGAAGACATACTAATTAAAATAAGCCATCTATATCATAAGGTAATAACTGATACTTAATCAAGAGTTGGAATCAGAGAATAGCTTAGTGAATTGAAAAGCTACCTGTGTCAGAGAGAATAAAGTAGCTGTTTTCTAATATATAAAATGAGGTATAAAAGATCTCACTTTAGGACCAGGAGTACAAGGAAGTTTTAAAAATAAGAAATTACAGTATTAAATCTGTGAATACCCAAAATAAAAACATCTATCTAAGGAGTTTATTCTTTTTTTGTTTGTTTTACAATTTACTTTATATTTGTTTGCTTTTTTAATATGTCCTCATTGAAAACAAGTGTCCAGTAAGCTATGAGAAATGGAAAATTATGTGTAACAATTCATTTAAATAAAGGGTGGAAAGGAGCACATGAACTATTTTGAATCCTGGCATTCAGAAAAAAGGGGAGCTTTTCATTATAACATTTTGTAACAACTTGCTTTCTCCCTCATTCCTAAGTGAACACATGGAATTTAACTGCAATGCGTTATTCTAACAGAAATGTAGCATCAATGGACATATGGTGAAGTCCAGTCTCATACTGAGGAACCTTTGGACAGAGGCATTTAAAAATATATTCAAATGGACTAATAATTGCACACTACTGATCTTTTTTTTACCTTGGGTGATTATAGGAGATAGAATTTATGAGAAAAAGAAATAACACCATGAGATAGAATTAATCTACAATACACAATTTTCTTTCTTATATTCAGTCCTGAGAGGAAATATGAAGAATCACCACCTGCTTAATATGTGTCTTTCATAAAATTCAGCAGAAATTTGAGCCAAAATGACTAAAAGGCATATGTTTATGTAAATGATAAAAACAGGATTGAATTTGTTCAAAGGTGAGATCAAAAGAATAATTAAATGAGCTAAATTTACCTCCAAATATAATGCTAGTTTATTTGTGATTTTAGTTTTTAATCATTTGCTATATTTTTATATCCATAGCTTAAAAGTCCAGTGCCTAATGAGCTGAGCTTGGAGTTAGGAAAAAGCTGAGTGTGAATCTTATGTTAACCATTTACAAACTAACAGACCTCAACCAAGAATCCTAACCTCTCTTAGCTTTAAAGTGAGAAGGATAACTGGCTTGTTGTGGCGGATCAAATGAAATAAAACACACAAAGCACTTTGCAAAACCTTAAAGCACTATATAAATTTTTAGCTATTAATTTTATTGCTAAAATTACCCTGGCATGGATTTTGTCAATATAAAGTTATTATAAAATAAAATAAAATATTTATTAAAAAAAAAAGTTGTATACCAAGTCAAAAAAAATTTATTGCTATAAAATATTTTAGGGGCAGCTAGATGGTGTAGTAGATAGAGTACCAGCACTGGAGTCAAGAGACCCAAGTTCAAATATGACCTTAAATACTTAACACATACTAACTGTATGACCCTGAGCAAGTCACTTAATCCCAATTGCCTCTCCAAAAAGAAGTGAGGCAAAAAGACAGAAGAAAGAACTAAAATTGTGCTTCTCAAAATTGAATCTGCATCATCTCTCATTTTCTAATTTGGACCTCATGGGACCTAAACACTTCTCAGAAAAGGCCAGAATTGCCCATGTGGCTGCAGTATGTAATACTCTGCTTCATGTTCGAACCTTTGTTTAAGAAAAAGATGAATGGAATATCACCTCAAGAAGTTTATAGTGTATCCAAAGGGATGAAAAGAATAGGAGGAAAAAATTTGAATCTACAACCTACAATTGAAGATTAGATTGTAGATTCAAATGTAACCTTCTTATTCAGTTGTGAAAATGGCAATTCTGGTTGGGGCTCAAACAGAAGAGTCTCATATAAATCTATGTATCTATCTCTTCCTAGGAAGCTAGATGGTATGGTGGATGGAGCTCTGGAATTAATGATTGAAAGGTTTATATTCAAATCCTGTTCCCAAAACTTAATATTTGCATGATTCTGGGCAAGTTATTTAACCTTTTTTAGCTTTAATTTGCTCATCTTTTAATTGGGGATAATTTATGGGACAGGATTATTGGAAAGTTTAAGTTAAGTAACAAATCACTGTGAAAACGTTAAAGAAATAAATGCTAGTTATTATTATTATATGCATTAATATTGACCATCAATAAGAATTGAATAAAATGAATGTATAAAAACATTATTACATCACATATATGAAAAATGCATATATAATTCTTCCACAACCACATGTGGATATTTTTCCTTAAAATGTCTTTTTTTTTTTTTTTTAAAGCCTGATTGAATAGGTGAGGACTTAAAGGTATTTTAGAATATCTTCCCAGCTTTGAATTAGACAAATAGTTTTATCTCTACAAATATTTATTTTTAGAGAACAGACTGGTAGTTTAATTTTTGTGATCTTCTACTCAGCCTAAATTCTTTTTTTTAAATAAATTTTTATTGATGTCTTTTGGTGTCTTTTTAAAAAACATCATCACAATTTCCCAATGTCTCTTTCACTTCTGCTTACATAATGCCATCCCTTATAATAAATAATATTTTTTTAAAAAAACTAAAGAAAAGTAAAAGAGAACAGTTAGCATGAAAGCCATTACATTGAAAAAGTTTGAAAATACCAGCAATATACAACACTTACAGATCTGCTACCTCTGCAAAGAGTTATATCTACTCATGTCTCTTGAGTAATGTTTATTCTTTGTAATTTTGCAAAATTCATTTTTGTTTTTGTGTTGTAGTTCTTTGTATTTACATTTAGTCAGTACGTGTATTGTTTATTTGGCTCTGCTTACTTCACTTTCTTCTTATTAATTCACCTTAGTTTCTCCATGCTTCTCTGTACTTATCAATTCCTACAGAACAATAATGTCATTTATATTCATGTAATACAATTCGTGTCACCATTACCCACTGTACAACATTGTTTCCAATTCTTTATTATTACAATAAGTGTTGCTATTACTATTTTGTTGCATATGGAGATTTTCTTATCAATGGTCTCCTTGGAGTATAAACCTAGTAATGGAATTCTTGGTCAAAGGAAAGAAACATTTTAGTCACCTTATTTGCATAATTCCAAATTGCTTTCCAGAATGGTTACACTAATTCTCACTACCTCCAAAGGAAGCTCTAGTGTGTCTATTTTCCTAGAACCCTTCCAGCCTTAACTATTCCCATCTTTTGTCTTCTTTGCCAATTTGCAGAGTCTGAAGTAAAACTTCAAGATAGTTTTGATTTGTATTTCTCTTATTATTATTTGGAGCATTCTTTCATATGGTTGATAATAATTTGTAATTCTTTTTAGAACTTTTTTGTTCATAGGCATTATACACACACACAAATGGATATATATCTTAAATATATACATACCCACATATGTACATATCCTATAATTTATAGATCTAATATACCAAACCCTATTTGACACAAAGCTTTTATTCTTCATTCATTTCCCAATTCCTCAATCCCAATTCAATTCCTTTCTTATCTTAGGTGCATTAGTTTTATTTGTGCAAAAGCCTTTCAACTTTATATTAATCAACACTTCTGTTTTATTTTTTGTAATCACATCCATTTATTGTTTGATTAAGAAAGCTCCTTCCCATAGCTGTAATTGGTATGTGATTTACTTCTCTCCTAATTGTATATTATATTCTTTAATATTAATTGCATGTATTCCTTAAGAATGTATTGTGGAAAACAATATAAGATAATGTTATAGTCTAAGCCTAATTCTTGCCATACTACTTTCTGGTTTTTCTATAAAACTTAGTTCCTCTAAAATCTTGTATAGAAGCTTCTGTTATTGAATCTGTATATCACTAGTCTTGGTAATGTACAGATTCAATAACAGAAGCTTCTATCCAAGATCCAAGATCACTAGTCTTGGTAATGGATTTTAGCCAATGGCTTCATTCTATTACCTTAAAGTTAAGATAAAAAGCCTTGCCTTAAAGGAATTAAAAAGAAATAAAACATCTTTATAAAATGTATTGTGAACTCAAAATATCACGAAAATGAACTAGTATGATTAAAATGTAAGTTGAAAACTATTTATTTCTTTTTGTGTATGCACATAAGGCCCAGGTGCAAATGGGAATTTATGGTGCCATCTCATCATATGTTTTCTTATATTCATAGAGGGATTGAATGTCTGACTTGTTACCAACAAGAGGTATCTATCTTCTAAGGGATTAGGTTTGACATAGAGTGGTAACAACATCTGGAAAGACACATTGAAAACAAACTACACAATATGTAGTTGGGGAATAACAGTCAGAGAATTCTATTAGCTTAAAAATGCCTGTATGAAGAGGCAGGGAGGTATGATAGAAGGGGATACCAGGAGTGGAAGAACTGGCTACTCCACATTGTGTGACTTGGGGTCAGTTTCTAAGCTGTGCTCTGCTTTAGGGTCTTAAGGATACAATGGAATTGAGACTACTTATTCCACCCACCATACAGGATTGTTGTGAGGTTCAAATGAAATTCTCTTTGAGTGTATAGAATTTTTAGTTATAAATAATTTTATAGCTAGCTATCATCCTTCTCTTCTCCTTTCTTCCCCTGTTCTGTTCTCTTCCTCTTTTCTTCCTTCTCTTCTTCCTTCCTTCCTTCTTTTCTTTCTTTCTTTCTTCTTTCTTTCTTTTTTCTTTCTTTCTTTCTTTCTTTCTTTCTCTCTTTTTTCTTTCTTTCTTTCTCTTCTTCTTGTCCTTTCCTTCTTCTCCTTTTCCTCTTCCTTTTCTTCTTCCTCTTTCCCCTCTTCCTTTTCTTCTTCCTCTTTTCCCTCCTCTGTCCTTTTTTTCTTCCTCTTCCTCTTCTTCTTTCTCTTCTTCTTCTCCTTCTCTTCCTTCTCTTTCTCCTTCTTCTCCTCCTTTTTCTCCTCCTCCTTCTCCTCTTCCTCCCCATCCTTTTTCTTTTTCTTTTCTTTGAGTCTTTCCTGAATAATTATTCAGTTAACAGTAAAATAAAATAAACATATGCATGACATGTGAATTTTAGTGATCAGATATTTCATATTATAGTTTGTATCTAAATGGTTCTGACATTGAGTAGGTGAGAACTAGGTTATTTTCTTTAAATCAAAACACCCTGGAATGCAAGTCAGCACACCAAGGCTCAAATCCCAGCTCTCCCACTAGCTAGCATTTCTATAGATTTTTCAGGTTTACAAAGCTCTTATATGTTATATCATTTGATCAGATCCTCCCAACAACTTTGTGAAATAAGTACTATTATCAGTGTCAGTTTAGAGATAAGGAAATAAGTGCTGAGATATTAAGATGACTTGTCCAGGGTCACATAAGCAGAAACTGTCTGATAAAAAAATTTGAACACAAATCTACTTGACTCCAGAGACAATACTCTGCCTAGTCTATTATCTAGTTACCTTTAAATTGTGGTATAACTTTGAGTAAGGTGCTTACTGGGTCTCAGTTTCCCCATTAGTAAAATGATAAGGTTGAGACCTGATGTAGAATGTTAAAGCAATAGGGAGCTAGTTATTTCAATTCCTTTCCACCCACTCAGAACTGATTGTCTTTAAACAAACAGACAAAGAGGAAAACCTTCCTTTTTGGAAGGTTAATATACTGGCTTATATTTGTGGCAAATTAACTTTGCTAATAATAGTTTCATGTGTCAGTTAGCTTTTGAGAAGAAATTAGAGCATGCCAAATAAAAATTATAGTGCATGGTTATGTTTTGCTTTACTAATGCAATTTTTCTTATATTCTAATCATGTAAGGCAAGTATGAGTGTACTGAAGATGGACATAATGTTTCTACCACTTCTTTTGCTACCAACCATGTAAACTTTTTTCATCTGTCTATAATTTGTAAGTATCATGTGGGAGAGATTGTCAGCAATTATGAATCAGACAAATTCCTAATCAATTTATTATGAGAAATATTTTAGCAAAGTAGCTAGAGAGTTTGCCCTGAAGAGAGGAAGAACCGAGTTGAAGTTCTATCTTTAACTTATAATGAATGTGTGACTGGCAAATTTCTTGACCTGTCATTCATTTAGAATTTAGAAACTAAATTGGTTTCTATATCATTGTGAAAATCTTTTGGAAATCATATTGAAAATAATATGAATTCTAGAAATTTGGGACTTATTTATTATCTCTCTGTGTGTATGTATATATGTGTGTGAGCACATGGGTTATATATACAGAAAATAGTCTTTGAAAAGTTGTCATTAGTCATTTTAATAATGCATTAATATTTAATTATTTTTTTCTGAATCTATTGTCATCCTCCTTTCCCATTTCTTGAACCCAAGTTTAGGAGGGGAAGAATAATCTTATAGGTTATTTTGGAATATGCAAGACATACACTAATGAGCTATAATTTCATAATGACATCTTGGGAACTGCTATCTGGAAGCTTTTCCCATTGATTTATTGCTCTTTAAAGATGTTGCATTCACATGGATACCTTCACTTACTTTCCTTTTACCCTATTTTTATTTAACAGCTAGCAGTTCTACTGTATATTTGCAACAGGGATTCAAAGAGCTTTCTTATAACATGTGACCAAGTTGAATTAAAACCTGCTGTACCAGCTGATGCAGCTAATCGTGAAACTCATGGAGGTAAAAATAAACAGCAAAATAATACCCAAGAGCCTCTAATTACCTCTAGAAAACACACACACACACACACACACACACACACACACACACAAAACCGTTGTGCTCCACATTTGGTACTGAGTTTTGCTCTACTTCCACAGAATGAAAATAGACCTGACCAAAAAAAAACCCTTCACAAAACAAACAAAAACCTGTTTAGTAATGTATGATGTGAGCAGTTACGCAGCAATGTTGTAACTAGAATAAACTTGATACTAAATTTTATTGGGGGAATAAATTCAACATCGACTTCAATCCATGCACAGATATAGTGGAATATATTTGAAAGAAGTCCAGCTCCCCCACTCTCACTGGTGGCATGCATCTCTCCTCCTGCTGTCCCTTAGTGCAATGAACATTAATCAATGGGATGGAGTGGAAAGGATGATGAGGATTTCTTTACATTCCTTGGCAGGATGCTGTGGTGAAACTGAGAAGAGATACAGCTCAGAAACCAAGAAAAGAATCACTGATAGTCCCCTTGGAGAGCTATCATTAATAGCTTAGTGTTTAGTGGCTTGGGATGGAAGGATAGTGTATGATCCCCTAGAGCAAAAGCAAGTAAGAGGATCCCTTGGTTAACAAATTTGCTCAATGTTCATTTAGTATAGAAACATGATAACTCTGTTTTCCTTTAGGAACATTTGATTAATGCAGATCGATGGAAACCCAATGGATTTGTGGTGGGTTTCACTTGAAACAAAGACAACTAAGAATGTTCAAGTACGGCAACATATCCAAACAGCTACTGGTTTGCAACTAATAGTGCCAAACAAAATTGATCAAAGATCTCTTTCCTTTATCTTCATTCTCTTAGCCCAGGCTTCAAGATTTCCCTACTTGGGTTCTTCACTGTTAATTAATTTGCCTGAAAGGACCCCCTGGGTAGATTTCAGGACAGAAGGAATATTTTGGTTATCAATCTGCTGATTAAATTTGGAGCTTGGGAGTAAGGGTGGACAAAATGGAGGCTGGGGCAGTGGGCAGTGCTTTGGAATTGTTAGTTATGGTTAGTATACTTTCAGCCTCCTTATCGACCCTGCTGTGACATAGCCTGCCTGCTGGCTCTGTCTCCTGGGCTCTGGGCCCATCACTAGGACTCTCTGCATTGTGAGGTCTGTGTCTGCAGCAATTGCATCCATACCCTTAGAAACTGCAGGGGAATGCTTTCCATATCTCTGAGAAAATATACCTAAAACTATGCCTTAGAAGGGACATCTAGCAGTATGATATAGTCAAGAAAGTATGAGGTGGGAGGCAGAGTCAGGAGACATAGCCTGTCCTGGTTCCATTGTCAATCGGGTGTGTGATCTTGGGCAAGTTATATAATCTCTTTAATAGTGCTATCTATTATTTTACAGATGAGGAAACTAAGGTGTAAGCTTAGGTACTGTACTAAACACTTTATAAATATTATATTTCAAAAACTCTCTCATTTGATTCTCACCACAATCCAGGGAGATAGGTTCCATCATTATCCCCATTTTTCAATTAAGGCAAAAAACTTTTGTTTTGTTTTGTTTTTTAAAGATACTTGCCCAAGTGACAATGAGAGGAGTGGCTTAAATAGAATAAAGCAGTTTACATTTTTCTTCTCAGATAAACGGTAGATAGTTTTTTTTTTCTCTTAAATTTTCTAATACTTATTTACCTTCTCAAACTTCCTCCTTTTTCTTCTATCTATTTGTCATGATTCATTAAAGAATATATAATTTGGATAATTGTTTCAGTATTCTGCTTTGAAATTATTGAAAAGAGATTGAATAGATGATCTCTAAGGTACAAGCTAAGGATATGTTCCCATGATCTGGAGCCATTCTTGCCTGCATGTATCTGTCTTTCTTTTTTGCTCTTCTCATTCTCTGCTGTAAAACTGTATTATTTCCCCTTAAGCAACCTCTCTTCCCGCATTGGCAACCTAACCTAGTCACATTTGTTCCTCTTGTATCTATGTTTTCTTTTCCTCTTCCTTCCTTTCATTATCCTTATTGTAAGTTTGTTTTTTTTTTTTTTCAAAGACATCCTTCTCCAAAGCAAATCTTCCTGCAGTCAGCATAGTCTTTCCTTTATCAGCTTCTTATGGAGAAGAGAGAAGACAGTTTGGTGACATACATAGAAAACCAGCCTTTGCCAGAAATACCTGGATTCAAATCTTGCCTTTTCCATTTTGAAATATATGATTTCTAACATATAATGGCCATATGATCATGGGCAAATCATTTAACCTCTCAATGTCAAAGGCAGTAAGTAAAACTTTAGGTTATAGTCCAATTGCTTGAATAGTACAAATTTAATTATTCCATTTTATAGCTGTGAAAATTGAGAGCCAGACAAATGAGGTGATTTGCCCAGGTTTTTATGGCTAATCCATATCAGTTAGGCTATTAGTGCAAGTTACTTGGGAATCCAACTCTGGACCTCTTTCCATTCTTCTATATTGCTTCTTAAAAAAAAAAAAATTAACCACTAATATCTAAGCCCAGACTTTGAAGCTTTCTGATTTTCTGAATGGAATATGTGACTTGTAGATGAGTATGTTTGCTTTTATGGGTAAAGGCACTGGGTATGGGGGTATGTATGTGTATGGGAGAATGTGACCCTCTGCTACTATATACTTCTATTAATAGTTACTCTCCTTGGCCACAGAAAAAGGCCTGATCTTTAGTAAGTAGTCTTTTTCCTTTTAAATTTTCTAAAACTTATTTGCCTTCTTAAACTTCCTCCCTTTTCTCTTTTCTATTTGCCATGATTCATTAAGAATATATAATTGGATAAGCTTAACTCAATAAGTGTGCCAGCCCTTACTTTATTACCTTTGGATGCATGGACATGCTGGTTTTTCTTTCCAACCTAATTATCCATTTTACAATTATTTCTTACTAGTTTTCAGCAAGAGAACATAACTAACGGCATTATAGGCTTCAAGATGCATCAGAAAAGGGAACTGGAGAAGGATGCAAATTCTGAGGTGTGATTGCTTGCCCTTCTGAGTGACAGGTTGCAAGGGCAAAATCAATCTTAATTCATGGTACTAGAATGCTAAAGACAATTATTGAATAAAAACAACCTATGAATTAACTCTTGTCATAAAGAATATGACCATATTTTGTGAAGCTGAATAATCTTCCATGGCCTGTCGGTCGAACAACCTTCCTAAGAAGTGATCATCCAGATATAATTTGACTTATAGAAAGAAAAATCCGCTTAGATCGATGTGATATCTCTAAATAATATGCTCTAGTACCCAGGGTGCTTGAAGGTGTTGAAGAAATATTATGTATTGGAATGTTTTCTTTTTCCCTTTCAAAATTAGCTCTTGATTTTCTTCTTTGGCAAAAACAGAGAGAAGCTGAGCTGTTTCTTAAAATGCTGATATGTTAATGTGCAAAGAAGATGGCTTTATTGATAGAACAATGTGGGGAGACGTGTATAAAAGGCATTTATTAACCTTGGGTTAAATTTTTCCTGTGGCATCAGGTGCTAGAACACTGTGGGGTCTGGTATTCTAACAGTTAGGGCAGCTTCAGAACTTTTCTCATTGTTTAGATAGCTAGGTGGCCTTGTGGGTAGAATAGACCTAGAATACTAGAAGTACCAGATCTGGAGTCTGCCTCAAATACCTACTAGCTGTTTAATGCTAAGGAATTAATAGAATTATTTCCAGCCTCTGTTTCTTTAGCTATACAATGATTTGTGTAAATGCTAGATATTGTTATTATTGACTCCCTAGTGTCCATATGTGCGTAGTGGCTCCTACTCTTGGAAAATCTTAGTGACAATTGATGTCAGGATCTTCCTGGATGTTCTAACTTAGAGCTGAGGTATTTCAGGAGTTCTTAGTTCTGGAAGGCCTTTGAATTCTTCTTAACACTGATTCTTACATTTTTGCTGAGTACTTACTCAATTCTTGGGATTAGTATGGTCTCATTCATTCAGTCTGGTCATCGATCTTCTAGACTTTCACCAAGAGCAATCCTTGAATACCAATTCTTTGGATGTGGGGATGTGGGGAAAGGCTAAGATTCACTGAAGTCTTATGTCCAAAATGTTCATATAGGCCCAAGATATTCAGTGTATAGAGGCATCAGGGTGGACTACATACAATAAAGGAATCAATCAACAGATATATATTTAATGCCTACCATGTAGCAAACTAGATTCCTTTTTTTTTTTTTTTGCTGAGGTAATTAGGGTAAAGTGACTTGCCCAGGATCATACAACCAGGAAATCTTAAGTATCTGAAGCCAGAATTGAACTCAGGTCCTTCTGACTTCAGGGCTGGTGCTCTATCCACTGCATCACCTAGCTGCCCCTAGATGCCTTCTTAGCAAGAAGGCAAACACTTTCTTGTCTCTTCTCCCAAATGTAACGTAAGCTTTAGGACATTATTTTTGCCTTACTTTGGTGAAACTAAACTTATATAGGCTGGAAAGTGGGAGAGATGCTATTTGCTCATTTCTTTTCATAGGAAGATTGAAAAGAAATTATATTTCTGAGACATATATATCCAAAGGTTACTTACCCTATAAAACTGGCCTGTAAGTATAATTGTCCACTTATAGCCATTTCTAGGTCATAGATTCTACATTTTGGGAGGAAGAAGAAAAATTAAGTGATTTTTTTGTGAACTGCTGAAATTTATTTAGAATTTGTCAACTACATTAAATAATGCCAATGAACTACCTTTACTTCAAGAAGAGAGGCTTAGTATCACACAAGCCTTCTGGTATCACAAAAACTCAGAGGATGGATTTTACCTGATAAATGGAGAAGCTAGGAAAATGATCACATCATTCACATAAAAGGAAAAGTATATTTGCCATTTTTGCTTATTATAAAAAAAATCTAGTGCTTGGTAAATATGGTATAATCCCACTTGTCTATCGATTAGAATTCAAATATTTGAATTATGTACTGAAAATAAGGAGAAAAAGTCACTAAATGGCATATTCACACAAATAACCCCCCCACACACATACACACAGCCTTTGTTCCTCAAAAGGTTGAATTGCATTTTATTCTATTTTCTCCTAAACATGGAAGATCATAGCATATTATACTATTGTATGACATGGTATAATACATATCATGTTATGTGATACTCTCAGGTTATGTCATATCATATCCTATCACATCACATCCTCTGTTCAACTTTTAAAGCTCTCCACACCCAAGCTATTTTATAGCTTCATTGGATATTTCTCTGCTATCTAGGTAAACAGACCTCCTCTCTTCTTTTTACCCAGGATGTTCTATCTCTAGTCCTCCCATCCTTATACTGACCGTGTCTCATGCCTAGAAGGCACTATCTCTTAACCTCTGTCTCATAGAGATCTATGTCTTTGATATGAAGATGAAGCACTATCTCTTACATGAAGCCCTTAATTTATAAATCAATAATCATTTATTAGGATGACAACTATGTGCCAAACCCAGAGCTGAACATTGAGGATACAATATAAAAAAGCAAGATAATTCTTGTCCACAAAGACATTATAGTCTAATGCAGGAAGATGAAAATGTAAGAGAGAAAAAGGTACTCAGAATGAGATCATGATGAAAAAGTCCAAAACAATGAAATGGGTGGGAAATGAAATGACTGCCCTGAGTAACCACTTCGGTGGGGACTTTGGATAGAACAAAGAGTTTCAGTGAGAAGGACAGAGGCTTCTAAGGGTATTGATGAGATTGATACAATCTTGTAGTTGATGAGGTATTCCTGAGGACTTGATGGAGCAGTCCAAAGGAGTTCAACAGTTGGGAAATGAAGTTTCTTTTGATCCCCTGAAATTCTAGTGCCTTGCTTCCTAAACTACCTTGTTTTCCACTATGTTGTACTTATTTGTATTTATTCATCTTTATTATATACATTTATATAAATACTCTTTATCTATAACTCCTATTATAACAGAATTCTGAATGTTCAGAATCTCTCCACAATTGCCTCTGGTCCTCCCTCTAAGCCTCCTGACTCTTATTTTTACATCCACAATTCTCACAAACTTTTTTTTTCCCTAGAAAAGGCTGAGGATTGTTCATAGTGGGAGCAAAAAGCTGTGTGTACTTCATCTTCCCCTTGGATCATCATTACCAGAATATAAAATATTTGACACATATTAAAGACCTGAATCATTTTGAAATGGTTTATTTCTATTCAGTGCATTCTGTCTGAAGAGCCAGGAAGTGTATTAAAATATACCTTAGAAAGATTTCCATCAAAAATAGATTTCAAAACATGCTGCTCAGAGGACTAAGCTTCAATATGGAAGATTCACTTAGGTGGAACAATTCAGTGCCCAGTAATGATGGCTCATTGAGGGGTGAATGAACAAGGTGATGTTATTGTTTTAATTTCTGTGCTACTTGAATTACCTGACATAGCCAAGAGTAACAGTAGGAGTCATTACACAGAGGCTCAGTAGAGTGTAAAGAACCTTGGGTCTGGCAGCAGAGGATCTGGATTTGTATTCTATTCTCATTACTTATAAGTCATGTAAAACTGGGCAATGTCTCCTGCCCCAGTTTTCTCATCTTTTAAAGTAGAGGGATAGACTAGATGACCTCTGAAGCATCTTCTAGCCCTAAATCCTACTATTCTCCATCAGTTTTAAAACCCAAATCTGTTTAGGCAGCTAGGTTGCTCAGTGGATGGACTGCCTTAGAATCAGGCTTAGAATTAGGAAGACTTATCTTTCCGAGTTTAAATATGACCTCAGCCGTTTACTAGCTTTGTGACCCTGAGCAAATCATTTAATCCAATTTGTCTCAGTTTCCCCATCTGTAAAAATGAGTTGGAGAAAGAATGTCAGACCATTCCAGTATCCTTGCCAAAAAAACCCCCATTGAGTCACAAAGAATCAGATATGACTGAAAAAAAAGACTGAATTACAAGTCTAGAGAAAACTTTTCCTGCAATGTTGGAAGATTGATGTGTCCTGCATCTATTTTCATCTTGCCAGTTAGCTCCTTGACTCTACTAATCCATTTCTTCCTTTAAAGTCCCATAGGAAGTGTACTTCATTGTATACAAATGAATGTGTTGCTGAAATCAAATCAGCCCCTATTTATAAAAATCAACTTAAAAAAAAGGATTATATTGGAATAGCTAGGTGGTGCAGTGGATAAAGCACCAGCATTGAAGTCAGGAAGACCTGAGTTCAAATCTGATCTTAGACTATCATGTCCTAGCTGTGTGGCTTGGGCAAGTCACTTAACCCTGATTGCCTAAGGGGAAAAAAAAAAAGATTATACATATAATTACAAGTATATTATACTTGTAATGATAGTTATTTGCTTGTAGAGACAAATGAATTGACTTCCTCTGACCCATTACTGCAGAAACCTAAAATTTTTTCACCTAACTACTCTCACTTGAGAACCCACAAAATCTTTACAAAAGAGGTTATATAGATATCTGTATCCTCATTTGATAGATAAGGAAACTAAGTCACAGGGAGATAATGTGCTGTGCTCAAGGAAACCCAACTGCTATGTAGCTCTGTAGGGACTGAGCTTAAGTTTTTCTTACTCCTATTTTTCATTTGTAATCGAATAACATTTCTACTTTGTGTAATAAAAATAAAACAGCGGTTTTTACTTTAAGATGGTAAAGTTTTTTAAAGTAGATACAATGATTGTATTTTAGAGATAGAAGAGAGCTTCATGCTTATTTAACCTATTCCTTTCATTCCAAGGAATCTGAGGTCCAGAGATGTCATATATTTGCCAAAGGTCTCATGGTTACTAAGAGGCAAATTGAATTCAATTCGATAAATATTTAGTTTTTGTTTCCTCTGAGTCTGCAATAGTACTAAAAAGTAAAAATGAAATTAGTTTCTGCTTCAAGGGGCATATATTGTACTGGTAGTAAAGAGAGGCTGAGATAAATATAGACAGATGATGTGGAATACAACATTTATACAAAGAAAATATTAAATGATTCTTGTTATGTGATGTGATTGGTGGATAGAACTGCCTCTTATGATAAGTAATACTTGAAGTGAATGTTGAAAAAAGCTAGAACTTCCAAAAGGTGTGTAATATGTAAGAAACATTAAGTAGATCAGAAGTGGGGCTCAAAAATATCAGGATGAAAGGAGAACTATGATATCTGAAACTGGAAAATATCATAACTCACAATCCTCTGCTCTTTCCCTAATATAGCTTTACCTATAATCCAACACACTTTATCTAAATTCCCTCCCTGCTTTATTCAGCCATCTTGGTTCCTCTTATCTGATGAATAGATGTATATGTTCTATATAAGTATGTTCCTTGAGAAAAACTCTCAGGGAAATGGTCTGGACCATACAGACTGTAGTTGGGGTTCAGCAGAATTGTATGTGGGGTGCACACAATTGCAAACACACTCATGACACTAAATGCACATTTCCATTGTGGTTTTTAGTGCGTAGAATAAAGGCCTCCTTTTTCATGAAGTAGAACAAAAGATGAATTCGTCTCTCAAAAATAATAAACAGTGATCAAACGACCTTTAATTTATACTTATTGATGAGATTCCTATTTGGGGGAAATATGTTAATAAATAAAGCGAAAGTTGGCAGTTTGGATCAGTACATGTATGCAAATGGATACATCTCAAAGACTCAGAGAAGAAATTTATAGTTCTATTAAGTGTGCCTACTTTTTTCATGCCTGTACTCTTGAACTTCCCATTCCTACCTTGCCCCTACAAACCCTTATTCATTCATAGAATTCTCACATTCCAAGACAGGCAAGATCTTAAGAGACTAGCTCTCATGCACACTTTCCAATTTTTAAGGTTTTGTACATTCTCTGGTTGCCAGGAGGAAATAGGAGTTGAAGAAACAGGAAGATTTTGATTCAATGCTAAGAGAAACTTCCTAGTGTTTAGAGCATTCCAAAAGAAGAGTGGGCTGGTTCAGGAAATAAGAGTTAGTGAATTTCCCATCTCCCTATATATATCCTGAAGTTAAAGATGGAGAATCTATAGAAAACATGCAATTAAATGGCCTTTGAAGTCCTTTTCAGTCAATCCTTGAGTACCTATTATGGGTCAAGCAGTATGCTAGGTTTGGGGAGAAGAAATTTCAAAATGGAAATATCCACTGCCCTTGCAGATCTTACACTGAAGATAGACAAGATGTGCATATGTAAACATGATACAAGATAGATACAAGATGATTTTGGGAGAAAGGAATAGTAGCTGGGAGAGGGATTCAGGAAAACCTTCATGTAGAAGGTGGAACTTGAGATGAGCTTGAAAGATGGTAGTAATTCCTAGAGATAGATAGCATTCCAGGTACAGACCAGGGTGGAGTGGCTGAGTAGGTGGGGCACATTAAAAATTCACTCTGATTTTGTGATTCTGTGATTCACCCAGATTCTCTAAGATTTTAAGTCTGAGATTCTGTGATTCATGAATTATGTATGATAGATACATTTTATATATGTATATACATATAGACACACATGTATATAAAATAAATCTTATACACACTTACATTCATTCATACATCTTACTTGATGTTTTCTATATATGACATTCTCTGTCTGACCTCTATGCCTTTGCAATTTCCCATATCTGGAATGTTTTTCGTCATCAACTCCATGAAGGCATAAAGGGAGAGAGAGAAGGCAATTGCATTTGTTATTTAATTGATTGTTAATAACCAGAGAAAGAATAGTTTCTGGAATGGTGAAGTTGAAAGTCAGATTGCAAGGGATAAGAAGTGAATGTAAGATGTAGAGGGACTGATGATAAACAACTTTATTTTAATTGTGAAGAGATATATAGAATGAATTACGATCAAATGAAAGTTTTCTAAAAATGATGGAGATTTTTGCATGTTTATGGATAGCAATCAGGAAAGGAGCCAATATTTAGAGATTGAATTAGTCAGAGCAAGCTCCTAGGGGAAATGAGAGGAGATAGTAAGCAAGACTAGCAGAAGGGTCAGCTTTAGCAAGAAAAGCTGCCTCCTTAGAATCAAAGGAAAAGGAGGAATGAGTAAAAGATGATTCTGTCCTGCCTAGTTTGGGCTCAGGCTCTATGCTATGATTCCCAACTCCATTTTTATATATTGCTTTCTTTTATTAGGTTGTAAATTCTTCAGCTTCAGGGACTGCATGCTTGTTTGTATTTATGTGCCCACAGTGTCTAGCCCATTGTAACTGCTTAATAAATGCTCTATTTGTTTACCTATCTCCATCTCTCTTTCTCTCTCTAGGGCTATTCACTAGGACTAAGTAAAAGCAAAGAAAGTGATAGGAATAATCTAAGATTGGATTTGAAAGGATTAATGGTGATAGTTTCAGGGGTAAGGAATGTGAAGATAGAAGGCTACTTAAAATTAAGCTAGTTGAAAAGAAAAGTGAGATGATAATAGTGATGTTGATAAGCTATAATAATAACAATAATAATTTTCTATCATTCATATAATACTTTAAGATATTTATAAATATTATCTCATTTCATTTTTATAGCAACCTTTGGAGGTAGTTGCTATTATGTTTATGTTTTAGATGAAGAAACTGAGGCGATAAGAGGATAGATAGTATCTGAGACTTGAATTGAACTCAGAACTCCCTAATTCTAAGTTCAGAGCTCTTTCTATTAGATGCTCTGTGCTCTTAGAAGAAATGATAGATTGGGATAACAGGATCTAACTGGAGATTGTAATGACTATGAAGCATATATTTAGAAAGTTGAAGCACAAGGAAAGGTGCCTTGTACCTCAGCATGCCTTGTACATTCCCCAGAATGGAAAGGAAACACAAATAATTATAATTATAATAAAAATAAAATTCTAACAAATACATTGGACTGGTAAAGAAAAAAAGGAATGGGTAAGGTATAAGGAGGAGATTATAACTAAGAGAGAGTAATCAGCACACATTTATTTCAGTGAAGAAGTGGCTCTTGAGTAAGATGTTAAAAGATTGCTAGTATTTCATCAAGGCAAATGAAATCATTCTGGTTATAAGGAATACACAGCATGAGCAGAAGCATGGAAGTGGGGAAATGTAGAGTATGTTTGAGAAAAAGCCTTCCTTTGTGATTGAAGCATTGAATATAGGGAAGGAGCTAATATAAGATAAGAATGGAAAGGTATAAAAGGTGATGTAAGATAGTAGAAGGTCACAAATGTTAAACAAAGAAGTTTGAGATAGTAGGACTGCTAAAGATTTGTTTTTTGCTGTCTTTCTTCATTCTCCTTAGGAAACATAAGGAGAATAAGGAGGAATGATTAGGTCTTTTAAGAGCCTTTTAATCTAAATCAGATTATATATAATTCTGGAATTTTTTTTTTTTTTTTACCCATTCTTGACTGCTAAGAACTGAGCTGTTTAAATCTTAAATACAAAGTAAGCAAAACTTGCATGGGTTGTAGAAACTGTTTCCTAACTAAAAATAAGACTAAGTGGCAGCATTTATTTGCTGGATCAGAGCTTTGAGTTTTTTCAGCCGCAAAATATTCTCTCCAGTGGTTTCTCCAACCTTATTGTTTCCCAAAACAAACACTTTCGTCTCTCATTAAAGTGAGGCTCTGCAGGTAATAGAAAGAAGGATATGTTGACTGCGGCTTGAGAAAAGGATTTTTTTTTCTTTTGAAGACAAAAATGCCCATCTCTGCGCCTAGGTTCTTGAGCTTAAATTAGCCCAAGCAAGTGTAGAGATCATATTTCCTCTATAACCACACTCCTGGGGTATTCTGAATTATCTTTGTTAGTCTGTCCCAATTCCTTTTTCCCTAGTACCCAGAGGGGAATGTATTCTTCCTTTTCCTAACAAGCAAGTCTTTTATGATGGAGCAAAGAAAAGTCTTAGACAACTGAGGTATTCCCCTATTTATATGACAGTAAGGGGACAGAAACAGTTAGAGAAGCATATACAACCTGTTTTATAGTTTTGTACCTCTTTCTTCCAGGATGATTCATATTCCCTTTTTATCCAGAAAAACAAAAACAAAAACAAAATCCAATATACCACCAACTAAATTGTTGGCAAGAAAGGAATATCACTTTTTGTTTATCAAGATCTTTCTGCTCATTACACTTTGGAATAGAGAAAGATGCTTTTCTAGAACTGAACTTTGTTCTTATCATCCTATTAATATCGCAACTCTTCCTCCTCTGTCTCATTTCTGCTGAGACTGAAATCCTCACTGCTGATTGGCTACTCCCAATATACACATTTATATTCTAATTTGTTTTATACATATTTATATATGTCACATATTTTATATATGTTAAGTCAATTGGAGATGAGAAAGGAGAGACATTGATGATAGAAAACTTGATTTTAGTCATTTGGTTGTGAAATGGAAGAGAGATATAGAAAGAATTAGGGTCAAGTGAGGATTTTCTAAAAGTAATAGAGATATTTGCAAGTTTATGGATAGCAATCAGAAAAGGAGCCAGTATATAGAGATTGAATTAGACAATGAAAGCTCCCAGAGGAAATGAAAAGAGATAATATTAGAAAAATGTTTGGAATCACAGAGGAAGATAGGGTATCAGTGGTTTTGTTCTGTATCAGTAGAGACTATATATATCAATGTTATAAATGATGTAGAATATATAAATATAAAATAGAATTATAAAGTATATACTTATGTGATATACATATTTCTACACATACACCTATGCATATGAAGGCCTGTTTTGTATAGATATAATAAATTTATGGAAGTTCTTGGAAATTTGTAGGACGAAAGGTTTCAAAGGGTTATGATCATCATTAGATCAGTTATTACATTGACCAATCTAGTGGGTGATCTTTTAAAGTATATATATATATAATATATATATATACATATACATATATATATATAAACATATTTGTGTACATACACATAGGGTGCTAATAGTCATACATGTGTGAAATATAAATATTTGTGCATGTAGTATATAGTGTACATATAGTGCACAGTATATAGAAACTATGATTGACTCTTCATTTTGGTTATCTGGCCTCAGATGGTTATCTGGTTCATTTGCCTGTTTCTTCATCTATAAAATAATGATAATAATAACATCTCCCAGGGTTGTTTTAAAGACGAGATAATATTTGTAAAACACTTGGCACAATGCCTGGATCTGTGGCGCTATTATTATTATTATTGATCAATAAAAGGGAAGGTATAAATTACCCTACATCAAACACACACAAACACACACACACACACACACACACACACACACACACACTCTTCCTACTTCTGACCTCCTATTTAACACATGATTGTTCTGGAGTGGAGAGACACTAATTGTTTTTCTTTAGGCCAATATTCAAATTGAGTTCTATGTCCTGCCTGAATATTACATCCTATTGTGAGTGGGTATCATAGCCACACACTTAAGCACAGGGAAAATCATCTTGATATGGATATTTTGTCACAAAATGGGCAATCTTTCTGCAATTATATGAGGGTCGATTGTGTGAATATATAAGCAAAGTAAACAGACCCCCGATATTAGTTCTTGGTATAATGCGAGGGACAAAGAGGAGGCAGTGTACAAACATGAAAATAGAGTATGTAAGATAGTATAAAAATTATTAATTTGGATTCAGGAAGATTTGTCTTTGAATACTGTCTCAGGTGTTAGCTACATGTAACTCTACACAGATTGATACACTCCTCTAGACCTCAGTTTCCTCATTTGTAAAATGATAAAGATGAATTTAATAACTTTTTCAACATCATAAAATGGAATTGGAAACAGCTTGACAGGGGAGAGTTAAATTTTCCTTTAAAGCTATTATATCTTGCACAAACACTACAAATTAGGGTTTGAGTTATTATTTTATTGATTGTCTACACTCAAGAAAATGATTGAGAAAATGTAACTAATGCAAATGAAACTTGAAAAATGTGCCATGTATACATTCCCTTTCCCCTCACCCCCTTCCAAATCTGGTTGCTAAATATTACCAACACCATTTAGTTCTTCTTCTTTTTTTTTTTTTAAATTTTTATTTAATAATTACTTTATATTGACAGAATCCATGTCAGGGTAATTTTTTTACATTATCCCTTGCACTCATTTCTGTTCCGATTTTTCCCCTCCCCTAGATGGCAAGCAGTCCTATATATGTTGGATATGTTGCAGTATATCCTAGATACAATATATGTTTGCAGAGCCGAACAGTTCTCTTGTTGCATAGGGAGAATTGGATTCAGAAGGTATAAATAATCCGGGAAGAAAAACAAAAATGCAGATAGTTCACATTCGTTTCCCAGTGTTCTTTCTTTGGGTGTAGCTGCTTCTGTCCATCATTTATCAATTGACACTCAGCTCTCTTTGTCAAAGAAATCCACTTCCATCAAAATATGTCCTCATACAATATCGTTGTTGAAGTGTATAATGATCTCCTAGTTCTGCTCATTTCACTTAGCATCAGTTCATGTAAGTCTCTCCAAGCCTCTCTGTATTCATCCTGCTGGTCATTTCTTACAGAACAATAATATTCCATAACATTCATATACCACAATTTACCCAGCCATTCTCCAATTAATGAGCATCCATTCATTTTCCAGTTTCTAGCCACTACAAACAGGGCTGCTACAAACATTTTGGCACATACAGGTCCCTTTCCCTTCTTTAGTATTTCTTTGGGATATAAGCCCAATAGAAACACTGCTGGATCAAAGGGTATGCACAATTTGATAGCTTTTTGGGCATAATTCCAGATTGCTCTCCAGAATGGTTGGATTCGTTCACAACTCCACCAACAATGCATTAGTGTCCCAATTTTCCCACATCCCCTCCAACATTCATCATTATTTTTTCCTGTCATCTTAGCCAATCTGACAGGTGTGTAGTGGTATCTCAGAGTTATCTTAATTTGCATTTCTCTGATCAATAATGATTTGGAACACTCTTTCATATGAGTGGTAATAGTTTCAATTTCATCCTCTGAAAATTGTCTGTTCATATCCTTTGACCATTTATCAATTGGAGAATGGCTTGATTTCTTATAAATTTGAGTCAGTTCTCTATATATTTTGGAAATGAGGCCTTTATCAGAACCTTTAACTGTGAAGATGTTTTCCCAGTTTGTTGCTTCCCTTCTAATCTTGTTTGCATTAGTTTTGTTTGTACAAAGGCTTTTTAATTTGAAGTAATCGAAATTTTCTATTTTGTGATCAGTAATGGTCTCTAGTTCCTCTTTGGTCACAAATTTCTTTCTCCTCCACAAGTCTGAGAGATAAACTATCCTGTGTTCCTCTAATTTATTTATAATCTCGTTCTTTATGCCTAGGTCATGGACCCATTTTGATCTTATCTTGGTATATGGTGTTAAGTGTGGGTCCTTGCCTAATTTCTGCCATACTAATTTCCAATTATCCCAGCAGTTTTTATCAAATAATGAATTCTTATCCCAGAAGTTAGGGTCTTTGGGTTTGTCAAACACTAGATTGCTATAGTTGACTATTCTGTCTTGCAACACCATTTAGTTCTAACGATCCTAACTAAAATCTTATGATGGCTGGGTTTGGAGTTGGAGGCTCCAAGTTCAAACTTTAGATCTGTTATTTCTTACCTAGAGGACCTTAGGCAATTACCTTTCCTTACATGTTGTCTCTGTAATTACAATAATGGACTATTTATACTTTTTTTGTATTCCCGGAGCTTACCACAGTACCTAGCCATAGTGAGTGTTTACTAAATTTTTGATGATTGATTTACTCTGTGTCTATCATGATATCTACTACATCATGCTGTCTCTCTTAGGATCAAAGGACTGGGAGTTAATGGAACTAGGTTTTGAACCAGGCTTTGAAATGTATTATTTTATAACCTTGGGCAAGTCAGGGTTTTTCAGTTTCCTTGCCTATAAAACGAAAATGACTTCTAAGGTCATTTCTAGTTCTGACATTTTGTGATTCTATATTGTTTTCCTTCAGTCTTCAGTGTTTCTCCATTGAACTGCTCATTAAAAGAAACAAATGCTTTATTGAATATTGTTTTACTACAATTTCCCTAGTTTTTGAACTGCCTATAAAAATATAATCGAAGCTTATCTTGATGATGTTTCCATTCAAGGACTGCTTCATCCAATATTTCCATTATCTAAATAGAACAAATGAACTATGTAGCAGGTTAATTATATTCAATTCAATTGAGTATATATTAACTAAGCATCTTCTATGAACAAGGCACTGCACTTGGGTGAAAATATATATGAAGAGTGATGGAGCTAGCTTTAATCAACTTATAAAAGTCAATTGTTAAATTTTCCGTATGAACATTTAGACCTCAAAAATTGGCAGACTATAAGTCACAAATCAAGGTTTGATTTATACTTTTGTTGATTATCTAGATTTAAGAAACATATGGAGAAAATATTAATAATGTGATTAAACTTAAAAGTGTACATGTACACATTTCTCTCCTGGATAGCCCAGTTGTTAAACATTTACCAGAGCAACCTGTAAACAATCTTAGCAGAAGAATAGTAGAAAGCTTCAGGAATGTAATTATCCCTGGGCTGGAGGCCTGGTGACTATAAGATTAAAATAATAATAATAATAACAACTATAACAATGATGATGATGATGATGATAACTGGCATGCTGGCATTTATATAGCACTTTGATTTTTATAAAGTACTTCACATACATTATCTTATTTGAACCATACATGAAAGTAGATAATCATTCTCTAGTATAGATATGATAAGACGTGATCTCTGCTTTCAACATGTTTATACTCCCTGTTAGAGTGGGAAAGAAACATGTACACAAACAACTATGGGACAAGGAAAAATGTGATTAATTAGAGAGATCCAAGTCAATGTCATGAAAACATTAAGAAGGAAGAGATCACTCTCAGCATAAGAATTCAGGGAGGGATTTAAGGAGAAAGAGGTATCTGACTTGAGTCTTGAAGGAAGGGAGATGGGGTTGAGGAGTACATTCTAGATTGAATTATATTAATTTCCAGGAATTATCTTGAGTCACATCATGGGGAACCAAGAATCATCTAATTTGGGTGTATGTGTAGAATATACAAATGAATGATAGTAAAGTAACTAAGGAAGGACAGATGAAAACAAAACTTTGGAGGGCCTGGAGCAGATTTGGAAGTAAAGCAGAGACATAACCAAAGTTTGGGGCCCCAAATGACTGGGAGGATGATGATTCCATCAACAGAAATATAGAAATTTAGGGAAAGAGAAAATGGAAGGAGGGAGGGAGCCAGAGGAAAAAACAAATGGAAAGAAATGGGAGTGGTTTTTCCCGTTTATTAAAAAAAAAAAAAAAAAAAAAAACTATTGAAAAACTAAATAATGACTGCATTACAATTCAATTTGCTAATCATACAATACCCAACATCATTTAGTTTAACCATTGTCTGAACAAAAATTCTCTTTACAACATCCCTGACAAATGGTGTTCTGCTGGATCTTTAAGGACCTCCATTGACGAAGTTCTGTTATCTGAGGCAGTTTCTTTCATATCTGAACTGCTCTAATTATTAGGAATTGTTTTCTTTATTTGAACAAAAATGTCTTTCCTTACAGCTTCTACAGAATACTTATTTTTTTCCCCCTTTGGGGGCCAAACAACAAATCTCATTGCTTTTTCCTATGATAATACTTAACCTACCATAAGGTAGGTACTATGTCTTCCCTTATTTTTAGCCTACACATTCCTAGTTCTTTCTCTTAATCCTCTGATAGGATATAATCTAGTCTTCTCACTATCCTAATGATCCTCATTTGTTAATGTCTTTCCAAAAGTATAGCACCCCAAACTAAATAGAATATTTCCAGTGCAGTCTAATCAAGTCAAAGTATAGCAGGGTTATATTCTCACTCATTCTTGATATTTTGCAAATGTTAACAGAACCTCAAACAACATTTATTTTTTAAGCTAATAATGAATACTTTGATTTAGTTTGAATTTGCAGTCCACTTAAAAACCTCAGTTCTTTATCACATGACTTGTGCTATATCTTCTACTTGACTTACTTATCTATAATATGGCAGTTGTTTTTTTTTTTTTTCTTGACAATGTCAAATGAAAAATTTTGTATTATGTCTTTTAAATAGATCTATATTATTTCAAGAAATTCCAAACATTAGTGAAAATGTACATCTCTGAAGCATTAAGGAAAGAGAAATTTGACTTAACCTAGTTTTGTGACTACCATCAGTAGTGTTAGAGAGATTGGAAGCCACAAAGGGACTGCAAGTCGTGTGAATGACTTAGGATTGAGGATTAGGAGTTCAGGAAGAGCAGAACAAGACAAAAGATCCAAAAAAGAAGACAATGTATGGGTAATAGCTGGATTATAGGGTAAGAATTAAGTGAAAGAAAAATGTGAAGTTGAGAGAAGTAAGATGGATTGGGAGGACAGCAATTAAAATGCCTAATGTAAATGATGTATTCTGAATGGAGAGATGGAGTATGAGAGATTGTGACCAGTATTCAAGATTTTATTGGTGAGGCATTTTTAGTGATGGTAAAGTCTAAAATATAATCAGGCCTATGGATTGCTTAGGTAGAGTGAAGATGGAAGATATTGGAGTTAAACTGGTTGATAAATTGAGAAGTCAGGATGTTAGAAAGATCATTAATATGAACACAAAAGTCACTAAGAATGAGGAGGATTATATGTAAAGTGCTTACAGTTGTAGAGGAATGGAAAGAAGGTGACCCAGAAGTCAATAGATGGCATTGACAAGGTTAAGGAACTGATGATATGAATTAATCGATATATCTGCAAATCTACATATCCAGGACAGCCTGATCTATTAAAAAGTGCACAGATCCTAAGATATCTGACTTCTGATCCTTCCTTGATTCACTAGCTGTAAATTTGGCAAGTTTTTTAAACCTTTTACTTGCTCATTGATATATTTTTTTGTTAGGATGAAGAGATTTGGAACTAGTTGATTTCAAAGGTCCATTCTAATTCTGAGAGTCCATGAGATATAAAGAAAACTTAATCATTGTATTTAATGATAATAATGGATATTTATATAGGGCTTTATGGTTTACTAAGCATTTTTCATATGTTGTCATATATAAGCCTCATAAGAAACCTATGTAGGTATCTACATAGATACACAGATATTTATAGCCACATGTTATTTATGTTGAAACTGAATATGAGTGAAGTTACCTGACTTGCCTGTGTTCGCA
Organism: Antechinus flavipes; assembly: GCF_016432865.1. Lineage (NCBI taxonomy): Eukaryota > Metazoa > Chordata > Mammalia > Dasyuromorphia > Dasyuridae > Antechinus > Antechinus flavipes. Next base: position 156,418,086 of record NC_067400.1, on the reverse strand, counting down.
CAATTACTACATGCATAAAGGCAGAGTTTGAACTAAGCCTTTCTGATTCCAAGTTCAGCTTCCTGTCCACTATTATGTGCTGTACCTTCATCCCAGGCATGTCAGTTTTACAACCATAGGTACTTAAAAATTAAGGCATGATAAATGTTATCATTGTAAATTATAAGAATAAATATACTAAGAAATAGAGCTCAAGAAATGTCAATGAATTTATTATTTTTCTTAAACAGGAATGGAATGGGAAGCAATTATTTTATATAAACATTACCTAAGTACCTGTTGTACTGTATTTAAGATTATATTAGGTTATATGAAGAGATGTATGGTATTCATAACTAGGAAAGTGAATTGTTCTGCTATAATCTGCCCTGGTCAAATCTGGAGTATTTTATTTGCTTCTAGGTACCAGAGATGTGTACAGAGTATGAGTAGGATGTGCCAGGTCCACACTCTTTGCAGGCTTATAATATGTACTGAACTTTAATGTAAATATTGATAAGCTAGTAATTGTCCACCAGGATAATGCATTGGTGCACCTTAGAATGTCTAGCACAGAAAAGAGAGACTACTGTTTTGATAGTCTATTGTGTACCAGTGAAATTAGTCCTATGCTATTGGATCACTAGGAGCAATGAGTTGCATAGATGTCAAGTTAAGATTTGTTTTAAGGAAAAACTTCCTAACAATTAGAGCAGTCCAAAAATGGAACAAAACTTTATCTAAAGATCAGGTAAAGACTGAATGTTTATCAGAGACCTTGTAGAGGGGATTTCTTTTCAAGAAGGACAAGATGGTCTCTGAGCCCTTGTCTCTTTCATCCCTGGGACGCTGTGATTCTGTAAATAGAACTCTATTATATGGGAATCAAGGCATGTGTTAACCTAAGGAGAAAGAATAAAGAAAAATGTTGCAATGAATTAAGACAAAGCTATAGCCAAAAAAAAAAAAAAAAAAGTATGCTTAACTGAGTACTTCCTGGAACCAAAAAGATTTAGCCTACATAATTATGGGCTGTTCTTTGTAAATTAAGATGCTATGGTCCACAATCAGTAGGGTACACACTCTAAGTAGTTTTTTTCCCTGATGAAATGAAGCCAATCCCTGTATCTACTGATTAGATTATCTCTGTTCTGTGACCACAGACAGTGGGATTAGCTCTGCTAACCATTTTAAAAGCATCTGTTATTTGTCATAAGTAGAACTAGGAGGAGGGGGGATATGAATGGATTAATTTGTAATTTGTATTACTGGGGAAAATCATTCAAAGGGTATTTAATTATATAAATTATGTTTGTAGCAAAGAACTCTAAGCTAAATTATAACTTTGGCAGTTTGTATTCAGCACCTCACAAGTTTGGGACACATTCCTCTGTGTTTTATTTTCTACCTTCCTTTTCTTTTCCTCAGGAACTTCATTTTGCCCTTCCAAAAATGCCCAAAGATTTTGCACCTGTAAATCTTCTAGAGTTTGGTCTACCCAGAAAGTCTCCCACTATATATATAAAATCTCTCCCTCATTTTTCTCATCTGTTTCAATTGCATGACCTCTAAGAATATTTACAATCCGTAACGTTATATAACTTTGACTATTTTATATCTAACTTCCTTGAACATGAAAAACATTTTGCTCTGTGGTTGTTACTTCCTACTTCTGACCTCCTATTTAAACATTCGTGTTCTATATTGAGTTGCATCAGATTTTTGCTTCCTACTAATTAGGATGAGTGGCAATAAGCTTTTCATCAGAGAAATGAATATTACAAATGAAGCATCCCTACTGGGTAATAATCTCTGCTATAATAGTTAATATATTATTGTTTATTTGTTATAAAATGCCTTTTTTAATGTCAGTAGTTTGGTGGTTCTGTGATCTCATCCATGTATTTAGTGCTTTCAATAGCATGTATATAAATATGCATGTATATATTGTTTATTTATTTATTTGTTTTTTACTATGCAAGCCTTAACCATGTCTTTCTGTAAATCCTCCATGGGGGTTTACCAAACATATTGAGGGCCCTTATCTAAAAGTTTTAATATTATATTAATATAATGTTAACATATTAATATAATATAAATATTATTATTTATGATCTATTCTTATAATATTAGCACATGGGTTATCCATCTATTTTTCCTCTCTTGACACATGACTTACATACTGCTTTTTTCAGTCACACTTTAAAAACTAAAATAATAATCATAACTAACATTTATATGATGTTTTAAGGTTTGCAAAATATTTTACGAATATTATTTCATTTGATACAAACATTATGAGAAATAGGTGCTATTATTTATTCTTATTTTATATAGAAGAGGTAACTGAGGCAAAAGTTAAATGATTTGTGCTACAGTCACACAGCTAATAAGCATTTGAGCCCAAATTTAAACTCAGATCTGCCTGACTCCAGGCCTGGTACTACCATCTATTTATCTGCTATTCTAGAATGAACCTTTTTAAACTGCTTCTTTAATATAGAGTTCACTTTTGGTGATGATGCTGTAGTCTATTTAAACCAATAACTTATCTTTATTTTTCTTCCTTAGTGTGCTTCCAATATTGACTTTTTAAAAGATTGTGGTATTTGTAATAATCATAGTCTGAAAAATGCTTCTGTCAAAAAAGTGACTTTTGGTGCTAAGGAAAAAGTATAAAATTGAGACCCAGAGAAGTCACAAGACTAAATGGTATAAAAACCAAGACTAGACCCATGATATCCTGACTCTCAATTCAATATCCTTTTCTAGCCTTCCTTGAAATTCAGTACCTTAAAGAATGAAAGTTGGGGGATAAGTTAGTTATTTTTATCTCATGGCTCAGGTCAGACATATGAGAATTTGTTGTCAAACACAACATTCAGGTTTCAATCTTTCTAGTGCATCCAGAACCATATTAAAATGTAATTTAATTAATAAAATGAATAAAAATACAATTGAACATCAATAACATTTGTTTTTAATACTGAGTCAACATGTGGCTGGTAGGGATCCTTAGTAATAGATTAAAGACTAGTTGTTTTTAGGTAGTGTTTCTATTAGAGTTAGATCCCATGGCTCTGGAGGATGAGTTATACAACCTTTTTAAAAAGTGTGAAGTAAAAATGGAAACTTAACTTAAGGATTTAAGTGTAAAAATGTTGGAAATAGAGAACTCCAGTGCAATTCATTTGTAAAAATCATCTATCACAGCTTTGAATTTTTTGAGCAGACATTATGGGTCAAGGAGGAAGATAAAGGAATTCATGCCTTTAAAGATCAAGCCATTTCTTTGAGGGTTAATGAGTAAGAGGAGGCAGTCATCTGAAATTTATTTCCTAGTTAGAGAATGACAAATTGTTGTATTTGACTCATCACATTTTTCATTCTTTTCCAAATTCATCACTGGATTATCTTGACTGAGACTGCTGTTGCAGTCTTTCTCTGAGTTCTGCACACTTTAATTCACAAAGATTTCCTCCCTATGACATATCAAGAATAGAAGGGTCTGTGGCTTGCTCAAAGTGGGTGATTCCCCCCCCACACACACACACACACAGACTGGTGTTTGCAATCCCTCTATAAATAAGGAGATCATTTTTAAGAGCTAGCAAGAACCATGACCTTGTGGCTAATGTGGTGATAAGCCCCTCAGAATATAACAAGGCTGGTCCTTGTTATTATATATATATATGTTATTATATATATATATAATTATGTCATTACCTGAAAACTGTTTTCATGAAAATGCAACATTTAAATAAACTTTTAATGGAAGTTTTCCTGAAATGGTTTATAATACAGATTTGAACAAAGATTGTAGATAGGTAGATGGTGCAGTAAATAGAGTGTTGACCTTGGAGTCAGGAAGTCTTGAGTTCAAATCTATCCTGAAATAATAGCAGTATGAACCTGAGCAATTTGTTGTGACCTGTTTGTCTCAGTTTCTTGTACTATAAAATGGGTATAATAACATCTATCTCATAGGGTTGTTGTAGCATCAGATGAGATAATACTCAAAAAGCACAAAATTCCTGGCACATAGTATGTGCTATATAAATTATAATTTTTTTCCTTTTTCCTCTTCCCCCTGAAATAAAAACAAAATCCTATTGTTTACAATTGTCACTTAAAACTATTCCCTAATTTCTTACACTGATGCACAATTTTCCTTCATGATTTCCTGGCTAACTGAAAAAAGCCTGGGGCTATGAAGAAGGACATCAATTTTAGAGCACCATTATAAAATGGTACATTTTTAGATGCTCATTTAGGAGGGGGAAAAAATTCTTATCCAAATACAAATTGATGCTCTATTCTATGTTTTTCCATTGTGAAATCATTTTCTGGAATTTTTTTTCTATCCCAGTGACATTTCTCCTCCCCTTTGGACACTTTTCCTGCTGTCATAGGCATTTTTGAGAAAAATGTATCTGCTTGCACTTTGTGCTTAGGGAGAGAAGTTTCTGTTCCTGGTTTTGGAAGGCAGCCCATTCAGAGCGGGCGCAGCTTCAAAAACAATAAAGAGAATGTTGTATCTCCAGTGGGGGAAAAAAAGACAAAGATGAAGATATTTAGTGGGATTCAAAATCAGTGGGGTATCCCTATGAAATCTATATGTATGTGTATTTTGACATGAATGATTTAAGAACAAGTTCTAGGGAACAAAGGGACACATTTGGGTAAAAATTGTTGTTTTGTAATCTCAATTTATGTTTTGAACCTCACAGGTGATCCTGGTCAGTGGAGTAAGAGTATGATTGTGGGTCTAAAGCTATGCAGGTCAGATGTCCAAGCCAGCAACTTAGTTAAACATATGAAATGTCAAGGCAAAAATTAGGACCCATTCCTCTAATTGGATCAGAGCTATAACTAGCAATTTTGGCACTGGAACAAACTTCATAAGGCCTATGGATAAGCATGGAAGATGTCCTCAAATCAGCTTTTTAGGACACCTTCATTTGAGGTGGAGTTCATCTGGCATATAGCCACTGGAGATGTGTGGGAAACAAGTAAGACATCTGGTAGATTCCTGTTTTAATGAACTATCCTTATTAATTGTCAAACTCAGTTTTTTTAAAATGATGCTGCTGAAAAAATTATAAATGTAAAAATCTGGCTCTAGAGCAAGAGGAATTGAATTTAATTCTTCACTCTTGTACTTGTTGCCTGAGTAATCTTGGGCTAGTGACTTAACCCCCCTCCCTGGACTACAGTTTCCTAAACATGGTATAATGGAAAGATACAGGTTCTAGAGTAAGGGGATCTAAGTTTGAATGTTACTCCTAACACTGTGTGATTTTGGGCAAGTTATTTAGTTGGCTTGTGCCTTAGATCATATTTGTTGTTTATTTGTTTGTTTTAAAATGATATTTTATTTCCCCTCCAGTTACAAGTCAAGAAGACTTTTAGCCTTCATTTTTAACAAGATTGAGTTCCAGAATTTTCTTCTTCCTTCCCTCCCTCCACTCCCCTTTTCTAAAAATGGTAGAGACAATTTTATATATGTATATATATATATATATATGTATATATATATATATATATATATAAATACACACACACACACATATATTTCCTTATTACTCACAGTTGTGAAAGAAGAAACAGATCAAAAGGGAAAAAAACATTAGAAAGAATTAAGTGAAAATATATCCTTCAATATGCATTCTGAGTCTATCAGCTCTTTATCTGTTTATGGATGGCATTTTCCTTCATGAATCCTTTGTACTTGTTTTGGATCATTGTGTTGCTGAGAAGAGAGCTTGTATTTTGTAAAAATGAATGGATGGAGTTAGATGAACTCTAAGATTACTTATAGCTTTAATTTTAAAAAAAATATTCTTAGTCACTGAGATCTTTCAATTTTTGATCTATGATTCTCATCAATCACTTCTAAATTGCATTGTTTTTCATAAAATCCTCAATGAATCGCACTCATTATGCCTCTGTTTTTGATTCTAGAAACATTGGGTCAATGGTAAGAATATCTCAAATTTGCATCATACTTCATACTTAATTCATCATTTATTCAGCATTTATTAGGCTATATATATGAGATACTACACTAAGTACTATGGATTAAACGACTAAAAGTTAAACAGTCCCTGTGCTCAAAGAACTTACATTTTATTCAGAAGAAACAATACAGAAAAGTAAATGCTAAATATATATAATTGCCAATATAGTATAAGGATACTAGCAACTGGTGAGATTAGAGTAACTCTTGTGTAGGAGTGGGCATTTGAAGGAAATTAGGGAATCTAGGAGGCAGAGGACATAAAAGAATATAATAATGCATAGGGACAACTTGTGCAAAGAAGTGTGAGGATGGGGATTAGGATGTCATTTATATTCAATTAAATAGTTTGACTGGAACATAGTACGTTAAGGAGATCAATGTATAATTAACCTTGAAAAGTAAGATGGAGCTCAGTTACATAGGACTTTTAAAGCCAAACAGAGAAGATTATATTTTATCTAAGGGACAAGAGGGAGTCATTAGAACTTCTTGAACAAGGGAATGACATAGTTAAATCTATGCATTTATAACATCAATTTGGCAACTGTGTAATGAATTAGAGAGAGAAAAAGCTAGAGGGAGGAAGACCAATCAAGAGAGTGTTACAATAGCCCAGAAAGGTTATAAATACCTTACTTAGAGTAGTTATGAGTTGAGAGAGGTGGTAGAAGTAGAATCAATGATATATAACAATTTATTGGTTCTTAGGAATAGAGAGAGGGAAGAGTCATGGGTGACTCTCAGTTTGCGAAGCTTGATAACTGGTAGGATAGTGGTATCCTCAAAATCAATGGAAAAATTAGGAAGTGGATTTTAGGAACATAATGAATCCCTTTTGGGGTGTTGAGTTTTACTTGGATGGGAAAATTGAATTAGAAACATGTACATTTCTAAATGTAGTAGGCTATTGGTTATTAATGTAGAAGTGGAGGTCAATGTAGATTGGAGAATTGGACATACAGTTTTAGGCATCATTTGTGTGGATAGTTGAACTCATGGGAGTTGATGAGGTCCCCAAGAGACAGACTCGAGAAAGAATAAAGGGCCCATGATACAATACTGGGATTTACCTACACATATTGGATAGTGTAGAAATAGTCATCAAAACCTAGAAGAAACAGTCAGAAAGAAACCCTTACAAAGTAGGTTAATAAAAATCCAGAGAAAAGAAATAACCAGAAGGAAGGAATAATTAATACTATCATACACTATAGAAAGATCAACAGGGATGAGACCTGAAAAAGACTGTAAGATTTGAAATTAAGAAATCACTAGTAGTCTTGGAGACTGCAGTTTTAATTGAACAATGAAGTAAGAAGCTAGACTGCAAAATGTTGACAAGCAAGCAGGGAAATAAAGGCAAAATTATTATCAAATAAATTATATCAGTGTATTCTCATAAAAGTCCTATAGAGTATGTAAAAATATCAGCATTTTATATAAGAAGAAAGTAGTCACATGATTTGTTCCTAATCACAATTTGTCACAGTAGTCACAGTCAAAGGTAGATTTTTGGACATCCAGCTAAGTGTTCCTTCTATTTTATATTACTGACACTTAGCACAGTGCTCAGTGTTTAGCTCAGTGCCTGACACATAGTAGGAGCTTAATAAATGATTACTGATTGATTGATTTAACAATAGAATTTGGCAGGTATACATACACATTAACTGAACTGTTATATCCTGACTTGCTCTCCAGACTGACTTCTATTCTTCTATAGTTCATTCCTTTCAAAGAGTCAAAGAGTTAACCATGGACACCAGCCTAACTAAGGACAGCTAGGGGATGGAAATCAATGTCTTGTGTAATAGCACCTTTATGATCATTAGTAATTAGAACGAGCATATTTAAATAGCATAATGATATGAATAAGTCCCCTAAGTCCTGAGTCCTCAGAGACTGATGCAGAAACTCACAAATGTTTCTGGATTGCTGCCATGACCACTTGGCAGGTGGTGACCATAATGACACCATGGGGATGCATCCAGGGGAGAAACATAACCTCTGACTAAATACCCATTGACAGGTTCTAAAGAATAAAGGGCAAGACAATTTAAAATAGAGCATAAGGAGCAAAGGCTGGGAATTGGAGTTTTAAGGAAAGTCATAGCATAACTTCTGAGTCTTTTTGAAAAGCTGAGATGTGGGATTTGTTTACAATTTCTATGGAAACTTTACTTGAACAGAGATCATCAAATAAGTGTTTAGCTCGTGAAATTTAGTAGAACACTCCAGAGAAGTATTCCTGTGATAAAGACAGAGGTTAAGAGACATGTCACAAAAGATAATCAAGAATATGGAAATGTTTTCTATTTCATACTTGAAAATTGAAGCCAGAAATCCTTTCCCAGGCATACTCAGAAAGGATTCCAGACTGTTTGGGAAATATATCTGATAGGCAACCATATGATGTGCTCCTCTGACTTTCTCAACGATTCATGCTTAGGCTGAACTAAATCTTGACCTTGGCAGTCACTTCAAACTCTGGGTTTCTGTGGTTCTATAATTCTACAAATTTCTTATAGTCTCTGAGAAGAGTGCCTGCAACCAGCTTTATCTTGAATCATGGCATTCATATTGGGGATTAACCTTTATCTTGCTCGCTGAAAAGCTGTCATGTTATATTTTCCTGTTCAACCATCTATTCCAACATATTTCAGAATCATCTGACTCAGTCTTATGTTAAGAATACAAGTTTTTCATTACCCAGTTATTTCATTTACTAGTTACAGAATGCCTAAACAAAATAAAAATTCAGTAAATAAAAACAGAAACCTGGGTTATACCATCCTTGATCTAGGGATGGGAAAGAGTACAAAGGCCATCTAATCCAAGCCACTCATATGGCATTTGAGCAAATTGAGGCTAGTGGAGTTAAATGAATTGTCCAAGTTGTTTAGTAACTTAGTGAACCTAATTGTTTTCTGATTTCAGTGTTAGTGCCATTTCTCCACTGAATCCCATGGGTGTTATTTGGGTAATTTTAGGAAGTTTGTTTTGATCCCAAAAAATATTCCTTTCCCTCCCTGCCTCCTGTGCCCTCTGTTCTCCTTTCTTTTTTCTTTTCCCCTTCCTTCCCTGACATAGTAAATTGGAATTAACAGTAATCTGGATTCAAGTCCTGCTTTTGACACTTAACTCATTATATGACCCTGGGCAAGTAGCTTAAACACTATAAAACCTCATTTTCCCCATCTAAAAATAGAGAAGTTGGACTAACTACAAAGATTTCTTCTAGTTTAAAATTATCATTAAATGATCCATGATTTACTTCTTTCTTTACTCCTCTGTAATTCCTTTAAAAAATCACTTGGCTTCATCCCTGTTGATTACTGAAAAGATGCTTGATAGTATTTTTTTTCTATAACTCATATGTAAAATTTTTGTTTTTAGAGACTTGGAAAGATATTATTAAAGAAGAGCTAACTCGAGAAAGCAGATGGATTCAGGAACCAACCCCAGAATCCTGTGAAGCAATAGAATTTTTATCAGCAGGCTTAGCCTGCTTTATTCAAACCAGTCAATGGTGGCTCTCAGAGAAGGAGACAGGAGTGCAATCCTTGTAGTTCTTAATTAGAATCATCGAAAATATGAGCTCAGAGGAATGTCTGAAGCCAACTGGTCCAAGACTGTCACAAAATACAAACAATAAGTTCTAGAAAGGTTAAGTGATTTGCCAATGCCACATGGTGTTAGTAGAAGAATTGAAGCTAGAACCTAATTCTCCAAATTAATCTTGTTATCTCCACTCTACCACAATTATGTTCTTCTTGTCATTTCACCTTACCCCCAATCTTCTCATATCTTGATTTTGTTTTGTTTTGTTTTAAATCTGAGTGAAGAAAGCCATGTTGAATTCAATTTTCTCCTCTTTTGTGGAAGGTAGCCAGTCATAAATATTTTCCAAGCATTGGGGAATTGCTTTATACACTGTTTGTGTTGAGAAATCATGCTTCACTTTCTCAGTAAGTATACTGAGAAAATGTTCTATGTTACAAAGAAATATGATAGGAATAGAGAATTGTGGAATAGTGAGACAGAATGAACTTATATATATTCATGTGATAAAGATGTGTTGGAATTTTTGATATTTACTACTCATGTGAAGTTAGGCAAATAATTAATCTTTCTCACTCCTAGTTTATCTATTTATAGTGATTCTTCCACTTTGGCAACTCTATCAACATGTATTCCAAGACTAGTAAAAGATATCTCTGATATGAAACATAGAATGACTGTAGATGAATTGGTTATCATCAGTTCAATTTATCTAATCCAATTTTAGTTCAAGCATTTAATAAGTACCTTCTCTGTGCTAATCACTATGTGCTAAGTGTTAGGAGGATTCCAAAAAAACAAAATAGTTCATGCCTTTAAGGAGTTCACTATCTAATGAGACAAACTCTTGTTTTCAGTTCCACTTAGAAAATTGCAACAATCATTCAGAGTCTAAAGGAAAATGATCACATCCCCTACCTGATTCTGCTTTATGCTCAATATGCATTCATGTTTGCATAGAATACAGCTGCACACCCATCTTTCATTTCATTGATTTAGCTTTACCAGGAGTGTGAAGAGTACAGAGATGGTGGAAGCTTGATGATGTGGCTTAACTTATCTAGGATGAAATATGTGGTGCATTCTATGGCTGGACTACATTCATAAGCTAGAGAGAGAGAAATTAGGCAGATTTCCAAACTCTCAGACTGCTAGGCAGAATTATCCACATTGACAAAACAAGATCCCTTCACCTCTACAGTGATAGGGCAAAGTGCTTCTACCTAGACTTATTTTTGGGGTGTGTGTGTGTGTGTGTGTGTGTGTGTATGTGTGTGTGTACTATAAGCATGACATACTTTTAACTTTAATCTGTATTATAGACATTTTCTCCATCAGTTTCTTAAATCAAGAAATTAACAAAACAATGAATCAAAAATTAATTTGTAGGGTTTGCTGTTTTTCAAGGTGTAAATGCTCCCATTGAAAATTTAGCATTTAGATTTGGCTTCCCCATAACCTTACTCTCATTCCTACAAAGGACACAGCTCCCTCAAAGCTATTTAATTTATTACCAAACTATCTTCTGAGCAGACAACTTGTAAATTTGGTTAATTATTCTTTCAACTATATTGTGCAACTGATTGTGTTAATGTTTGACAAGTATAAGTATATAGCAACTATCCATCCAATATATAACATTGAATGATACCTTAACTTTATGACTGATATATGTACCTTTACATTTATCTCCTTGGATCCGTTCCATCTTTTGATGGACAGAAACTGGAATAGAAAAGAGTAGAGGATTGAGAACAGGGACAAAACTGGGAAAATCCCATTGTTGCTGACTGCTCAGAATAACAATTTAGTATTTTGGCTTCCCAGGAGAATTCTCCTGGGAATGAAACCTTCACCTTCCAAATGATTATAAATCTGGCCAAGTAGGGACAGGTGGTAACTTTTCGCTTGCTAAGCACAGAATTAGAAAAAAAATAAATGATTCACACTAAGAGTCATGGATTAAAGATGGAAATCTTAAGACTTCAAGTCAAACCCCTCATCTTATAGATGAGGAAATATCTGAAGTAGAATATGAATGCAGATATTCTTCATTCTATGTACAGAGCCCTGTCCACTCCATCATTCTGACTCTCATAGTATTTAATTCCATAATATTTAATTAATTAATTTTGGAATCCCAGAATGTTAGTGTTAGGAAGGACTTTAGTCTAGTCTGACTCTTCATTTTGTACATGGGCAAAGTAAGATTCTGAGGTGAAAGGTATTGCAGGTTAATACAAGGTCACAGGGTTACAAGATGGATAGGTTCATAGCTCTTTCTATTTTTTGGTAAGCATTTATTAGACTGAGGCTGTTCAATACATTATGGTATATGTGGGTCAAAGTGTTTCCTATTCTGGAATTGTGAATTCTTCTTTGCTTTCATGCCTGTACCAATGTTCAGTACTCTGAATATTCTAATGTCATAAAGCATTCAGTGAGTTAGCAACCAGCTGTTCTAAAGGAATCTGAGTGAAGTTGTGTAATTTAAGAGCAAGGATTTACCGAAGTGAAAGACAAAAAAAAAAATAATAAATTTCCCTTTTGATAACAGATTTGGAAAGGAGGAAACCAGTGCACAATGACAGTTTTAAATTGCAATATATCTTTATTTTTTCAGCAATATTTTCAGATTTTAAGAAGATTTGAAATGAATCTTATTTTGCTATATTACTATCATTATAAGGCTTAGGCCTATGAATTATACATAATTTCTTTATTTGTAAAATTTTGATAATAATGATGGAATGTTAATATCATTCTGAATGATTAGTAAATTGTATAACTGCATACAATTGAACATTGGACAAAAATGTAGATGAATACTCAAATATAATTTCTAGAAAATTAAATGCTGCTTTGCTCTGACACCATTTTAATTTTAAAAAGTTCAGTGAACTAAAATAAATGAAAGCTTCATTAATTCAAACAATCAGATAATTCTAAAATGCTTCCTTGACCTGATCATTTTAGTAAATAGAACTGAATTAAATAAAATCCTTTCACTTTTTATTTTGATAATCCCAAGATTTTAGTAATCTTTCAATGAAAACTCACCTATCCGTGAATACTATAAACCTTCTTCTTCACCTCTTCCTATAGATCAGTTTCTAATAGAAACTTCTCTTTTTATGCTTTATTCAATTCAATGCAATTTAAAAAAAAATTCACTAATCAATTAACAAGTACTTATTAAATATTAAATATATGTCAGTCAGTGTGCTTAGACAAAAATGAAAAAATCCTTGTCAAAAACTTTATGCTCTATTTGGGGAGACAACAATAATTTTTAAAAAGTATATGCAAAAAATGAAATAAATGCAAAGGCAATGATTTAATGAAAAATTGAAATTTATTGAAATGCTAAAAACCTCAGATATAAGACTCTTTAAGTTGCAAAGGGCTATAAATAAAGTAGTATTAATGAGTAAAGTGTGCTTTGTTTAATATATACATGTATATATCTATCTATATATATCTATACAAATATATATATACATATGCACACAAATACACACAGATTATACACTTACATACATATATATATAGACATGGATAGATATAATACATACATTTATGCATGGACCATGATTAACTAAGAAACAAAATACTTGGCTTGTGCCCCACCAGCAGAATTCTGCACTCTCATCAAAGGTTCTGATCCATAATGACTTAGAAACAGAATAATCACACCTTATTTATGCCTTTTGAAAGGACTCTGCTCAATTGACAGCATTTATTCAGCATTTACTATGTTCTTGGTGCTGAAAATACAAAGGCAGAAATGACATAGTCCCTGTTTTCAAGGGGTTACATTGAACTTGGGGAATTCAACATGTTCCCAGCTAAGTATATGATAGATATAGACAGAATAAATACATAATGATGAAGTGAAAAGTGTTAACAGCTGGACAAATCAGAAAAAATCTACCAAAGGAAAAAGTTCTAATTTGAACCTTAAAGGTTCCAATTATTCCAAGAGGGGTGGGTGAAGGAGAACATCTCAGGTGTGATAGATAGTCTGTACAAAAGTATAGCATTAGGATATGGAAGGTTAGGAGAATAACAGGGAGTTTACACAGGCAATGATTTTATAAAGGCCGGGGGAGGGAGGGGTGGAGAGGAATAATTAGGGTGGCCATTGAGATAGCAAAGGATAAAGTGACTCAGTGAAAATATCACTAGAATTTTTAGTCAACACCTTTGTTCAAATTCCAGCTCTTTGTAGTCATGTAATAGGTGGGGGAATACTGTTTAGTTTCTCTGAACCTCAGTTTTCTCATCTGTGTAACTAATGACTTGGACTAAATATCTTCTAGGGTTGATTCTAAATCAAAATACTATGATACTGTATATTTATATCTGGAATTTTCAGAGATGGCCCTGGACTTTTTAGATATTTACTGTTAAAATGTAACTGAGATGTGATTGAAATAACTTAGTTACTAGTAAAAGGCATAAATCAATAATGATAGCACTATCCACAGGGAGTAAAAATTAACCATCAGATTAAAAAATTCTCTCCAGATGTTTGGGGCTATTATTTGGATTTGATGAAAATGAAAATTTAATAAGGTCAATGTTAGTATGATCATTTTGATGACTCAGTAGCTATGAAATTATATATTATTTGAGAAAAATTGCACCTTTTCTTCTCAATAACAATGGTACTAGAAGCTATCATTTTCATTGTACCTTAAGGTTTCCAAAGTGTTTTACATACATTTATCAACTAGTATTATAGTTACTTTGCATTTATTATATCCCTTTAGTAGATTATATGCCTCTTGAGAGAAGGAATTGTTATCTTTTCTCTATCGTTGAATTCTTACAAAGACCTAGGGCATTGTTCCACAATTCATCAACTAGTCAATCAATCAATAAAGCATTTTTACACTTTGTGAAATTTTTTCTTGTATTGATCCAAAAGCATTCCTTTTATTCATTCCTGTACAGTGGTCCTCTTTTTCCCCTGTTGGAACCAAACAGAATAAATATAAACATTCTTTTACATAAGGGCCTTTTCTTTATTTTGAGACAATTATTCTCTTGTCTATTCTAAACATTCCCAGTTCAATTAAATGCAATTGAATCAATTAATTAAGTCAAGTCAGCAAGGAGTCCAGAAAACCTTTAATTGACACTTTGGAATTCTCTTTACCAAGCATCTTTTCAGTATCCCATCCCATTCTTTCCTGTTTTGGAGCCATAATCACTTCAACTCAGTATTTGTTCCTGTTAAGAGTATTGCCCTTTTCTCTCCAATGGTTCCAATCCAGTAACTTTCCAAAACAAGATATTCTACTACTTACCTTTATGTATTATCTTCCCTTATTAGTGTTGATACTATATAAAGACAGGGGCTGAATTTGCTTTTCTTTCGATATTCCTAGAGCATAACATCAAGGTTGGACTATAGAAAACATCTATTCAATGTTATTTTTATTTATTCACTGATTTACCTATCCATTCACTCAATTCAGTTGAACAAACATTTATAAAATCAAAACATTGGCAAGTCACAAATCACAATAGAGACTAATGAAATAGGCCCCTTAGGCAGGATGATCTGGGTTCAAGTCCTACCAGACAAATATTTAGTCATTGTGATTAAGCAATTCACTTAATGTTTTAATGGTCCAGGAAACTCTGTAATTTTCAGGAAAAAAAAAATTCTTGTTTTCAAATTAGTATAAGTTTGCTCACTTGAAGGTCCCTCCATTCATGAAATCATTGATGCGATTTCAGTGTAACCTCCTGCAGAGGAAGCCTTTCATTCTTGTTAGTGTTTTCTGTTTGCTCTAGTTAATCTCATACCCTTTAATTTGCTGTATCCTCCAGCAGAATGAGGACTCATTCAGGGGACAGACTGCTTGCATTTTCTTTATATTCTCTTTATTAAACTGTAAGTCAGTTCCTTGAGGGCAGGCACTTTTTCCTTTTCTAAATTTTGTATCTCTTTCATAGAAGGACTTGAATAAAGGTTTACTTGAATGAATAGATTTTGCCCTAAACTAGCTCCTTCAAAATAATGATTTTCTCTTTAAAGTCACCCCTCTACATTTGTTACAAAAATCAGTGACCTACATATCAAAGACTTCACAGAGGAAGTGAAGTGAAGTCATTTCCCCTATGAAGTGACACTTGAACTATTTTATTATTCAAGAATAAGTAGGTGTTTCAAGAGACAGATATTAGAGGGTATTGTAAGATAATGACCTTATAAAAAGCACAGATTTGGGAAAGCAAGGGATCTTTATATGAGACAGTAAGTAATCCAGTTTGCCTGGAATATAGAGTAGATGGACAGAAATAGTATAAAATAAAACCAGAAATGTAGGGGGAAACCAACTTTGGAGCATCTTGAAATCTGAGATAAACAGGTTAGATTTTATTTAATTGGCAATAAAATTTATTAAAGGATTTTGAGCAGAGAAATGATAAGACATAATCAGGTCTTTGTATTTGGAAGATTAATTTTGAAGTATTAGTAAATGTGGATTCCATTAGATAGACAGACAATTTATTTTGTCTTTATTGTATGCCAAATCTTGTTCCACTATGTAAATTGGCATAGTAAACTATAAACTACTAGTGTCCGCCATAGAGAAGAATGTATAGCATCATCTTTTTAGAACTGGTAGCTTTCTTGGGATCATATAGTTCAAAGACTTAATTTTATAGATAAAGAAATTGAGACCCAGCTCTCTGGTGACTTGTATCAAAAATAAAATATGTGGTAGAGCTGGTACTAAAAACACTAGTGCTCCAACATCAGAACTTCTATATTATGTAGCCTTGCTAGTGTAGTGATTTAATAACTGTTTGTTGGATTAGAGGGAACTGAGAATAGAAATACTTTCTTTAAGCTGGCTGGATGCCAGAGGGCTGTCTCTGAATATCCTTTGACACCAGTAGAGATTTTCTATTATTTGGTAGTAGGGGACCAGTTACTATCTATGTCTAGTCACGGGAAAGAAAGATAAAGATCTGGGACTTACTGGTAGAATGGTGATTAGTCATAGGAAGAAGTAAATACAGAGTCTAAGGAGCCAGAGACAAAGAATGATAATCTAAAAGTAGGTTAAAAAAAAAGTCATATTATAGCCAGAATTCAGAGAAGTGTCAGGAACAAAGAATATTTAAGGAAATAAAAACCACAGGTAGCATTAAAATGAAATCATACAATAATAGGACAGTTGAGAAATTGTCTAAGCACAACAAAGTGATAATTTTGATTTTATAAATTCGGGATGCTCAGGTCTAAGCTCATATTTCTGAAGTTCAGTGGAAAGAACATTAAATTTGTAATCACATTCTGATTAGATTTTGGAGGCTGAGACAGAAGGAAGAGCTAAGTTTTCCTATTAGTGCTGTATTTTATTGCCCCACAATGACAGATTTAACTTGAAAATAAAACACTGCATAGAACTATTTATCTACTCCTTCCCTTCTTCCCTACCTCTTTTCTTCTATCCTTTTTTTTTTATTTTTTCCTTCTTTGCTCTCTTCATCGCTCCCTAATTATTTTCCTCCTTCTTACTGCTTGCCTTCCCTCCTTCCTTTCCCTCTCTTTCCTTCACCCCCTCTTGCTTTTTTCCCTTCCTCTTTCCTTTCTTCCTTCCTCCTTCCCTATCACATTCATATATTATCTATTTCTAAACATTTAATGCACATTTAATAGATGAGGAAGGTGAGGACTAGACAGTTTAATAAATTAATGACTTGCAACTCAATTTTCTTCAAATGCAGTATCTAAGTAAGTAAACTTTGAGAAGTAAACTTCTCAAGTTTGTGACTTCTTAACTAGTCTGCTCATGTTGTGAATTGTTTGACTATATATTAGGTTAAATATATTATAGGAGTGAAGATTTGGTAATATTGTACAAGAAAAGCTACAGAAGCCTACAGAATGGGCTTTTCATTAACCACACTTGGTTTGATCAGCTCTGCTGCAATTTCATATTGGAACATATTCAAACTCTGTTTTCTCCTTTCTCTCACTTCAGTAGAGGCTAGCAAATAACAAGGGAAGCAGCAGTGAATTCACTATCTCTGTTGATGGGAATATGTATTTTGGCAAGATCATAAATAGAAAAAAAAAACAGTGGTTATTGAATATTAGTCTCTTCTAGGCATTTTGATGACATTATAGTAGTATCTTCTACCAGCTGCTCTGTGCAGTTTTTGGACTTTAACAGATTAAAACAAGAATTGGATTTTATGGGCAGATCTAGATTTGTTGTAATACTTCTGAATGGGAATGAGGCTTATGAGATGTCATCTTTGGTTGTATAACTAATAGCTCTGGGGCATACCTTTGCTTCTTTTTAATTTTCATGACAAATCCATCTGTGCAAATTTTAGAGAATCACTGACTTGAAATTAAATTTAGGACTTTATGGAGGAACTTCTCTTGAATGTGGTATAGTTTTCTTGCATATGGCATTACATCCAGATATACTTTATATTAACTAAAAATCAATAATAAATTAAAATTTTATGAATAAACACACCTTTGTGGTTTCTATGCAATAGCTGCTTATGTATGAAAGTGCAGCATCACTGTTTTATTATCTTAAATACAGGAAAGCTAAGCTCTGATGCTTTGGGAAAGACTATTTTCTTAGTTTGGATAGTTGCAGCTTAGGTTTAATGATGATTTCCTTTTCTTTTAAATTCATTTGCTCATTCTTTTATTCAACAGAAGCTTAACTAACTTCCAATCAAACTAACTAACCAATCAAAAACATTTATTATCACCCTGTGTCATGCACTTTATTGAGCTCTGGCGATACAAAGACAAGAGCAAAAAAGGCACATGCCCCCATGGATTGTAAATTCTAATGGGTGCTACACACTATTAAACATCTTCAACATTTATAAATATTCTGCCAGTTATTAGAATAAGGGCTGAGAAGATCTGAAGACAATTAAGGTATGATCCCTGCCTTTCTGTTACTGATGATTTATCAAGGAGATAATATACATATACAAATTATCAATGTTATCCAATAAGTATGCAATAACTTCAATGCAGAACAGGCTTTTATAAAAATATAAGAAACATAAAACATGTAATACAAGTTCCAAGAAAGGAAAACTCATGTTTACCTGTAGAGCTTGTGGAAGTTTTCACTGAAGAGATGGTATATGAGTATTTGAAGTACGGGTAGAATTTCTTTGTGTCAATCTTTCCTGTTAGAAATTTTATATTGTTCTGCAAACCTGGGTGAACCATTTTATTCTGTAGAATCTCTGGTTCCTTATTGACAAAGTGAAAAGGTTGGACTAGTTGATCTTGATCTCTAAGAAATCTTCCAATTCTCAGAGTTCATGATCATATGGGAGCTTGGAGGAAAGAGCTAAGATTTTTTATGATAATACATTTTAAATCAGTTTCTACAGTATACTCAAATCAAAGTGAGTGCAACCAGATAGCTCATCAGAGCACTGTCCAGCTATCTAATATTTTGATTAAATTATAGGCCATATTTGGATATTTTATATAGATTATATCCTAGAGCAACCAAATTAGTTGTTTTGTTTTGTTTTGTTTTGTTTTTCCAAATTACTGTATGCTCCCTGCAACCCCCTCATGCCAGAAGATGTCTTTGTGTCTGGTTCTCTGGATTTCTTTATCCATCATAGGTACACTCTTCTCCCCCTCAACTCCTCTCTTAGGTGTTAGTTTCCCCAGTAGAATTAAAGTTCTGTGAGGGAAAAGACTGTCTTTTTTATACTTATGTAGAATTTTTATGCCACATGGCATAAACATATGGATTGTCTAAGACAAACTCTCAGGGAGGCATTTTTTTAATAGAACATTTCTCCCCAGTATTTTCTTTTTATTGAGGCATGGGATTTTCATTTGTTTTTATACAACTTATCTAATTAAAATATTCATCTTAGTAGTTAAAGTAACTTAGAAAATTCTATTTTCATCTAAGATCCAAAATATAAATGTAGAACAGGCCAACACCTGACTCCTTTTCCTCCTACTTCATTCCAAAGCCCTCAGGAAACCACTCACCACATATAAAAAGAGTCCAAAGGATTTGTTTGGTGGTCTGCAGGTAGTATTGCACAGAACATTGGAAATTGCACAAGTGAATAAAGGCTGAGACGCTTGACACTGTATTTCACCATTAGCAATGGAGGATACTTATGCATATCTTTGTGATCCTACTTACTCCTATCCAAGGAAAACTTTGATTTTTGCCTGGAAGAGAATGGAAACAGGACCCATAAAAGAAGTACTAGGTTAAAATTACATCTATCTTCCTCCATTTATATTGCTGATTTAAAGACACTTAAAAAAATTTCAAACTTCTTGTTTACTATCTTTCTCCTAAAGGGGAAGCTTACACCTGCTAGTTGACTTTTTCCTCACAAAGTACCACTTATACAAATGATCATTCAAAATTGTAAGTAGAGAATAAACTAATCGATCTAAGTAGATAGCAAACAGAAAAATAACAAAAATGGGAACATGACAGAAAATAAAGTGCATTAACTTTCCCTTTGTCAATAAGGTATTTCAGCTAAATCAAAAGAAATGTCCAGGTCTTTTTCGAGGAGAAATTCCCGAGAGGCAAACCAGAAATTAGGGATATATAGAGGAGCCAGCTCTCCTACATACCTGCTTCTAGAGTATTTTTTTCTTTTTTTCACGAGTCTCTCCTTAATGAGACTCACCAATGAGTAGAGTCTTATGCAAAATACTCCAGTCTTGTAGTCTGTGTACATTTGGTCATGATTGGCATCCTGATTGACTCAGATTGTGTGTTAATAGTCATTTCTACTTCTGTGATAGTCTTCCCCTTCCAGATTAATTTATTTAGATTTTTTTTGGACTAAGCTGAAGAGGAGATTCTTTACCTCGGTTGCTACCTAGCCTTCATCATTGAATGGGTGCAGCCTCAGTCAGACTGAGACTTGAGAAAGACCTTAGCTTAAAAAAGCCAAAGTCTTTCATTGCATACAGGACCATCTCTAGTCGTCCTGATCAATATCTGGCCACTGGATCCATTTGGCTCTGGAGGGAAAAATGAAACAGGTGACCTTGCTCAGCCCTCCATCACTTGCACGTCATGGTATCCCCTCTCTGATGTCATGGTGCTTTTTAAGGTCTTATGTTATGTAACATCTTATGTTATGTAATAACAACAGTTACATAAATATAAACTACATATCTTCTTAAAAATTAATTTAATACGAGTGAGGTCATAACACTGGGAAGAGAGTTCTTATAAGCAGTGAAGTTTAAATGAGAACAGGGATTCTAAAAGCAGATAGGAGAGGAGGTACTCCAGGCATGGAGAATAGACTTTAAAAGGCATAGAGAAGAGAGATGGGAACAAGCAAAGAGGATATCTTGGTTAGAACACATGTGAAATAGATCTTGAAAAGTGGGCTAAAATCAAATTGTGAAGGGCTTTAACTACTAGTAGTCAAGTTTGTATTTTATCCCAGAAGCAAGATCAAGATACTGGAGTTTCATGGATAGGGTCCTGATATGGTCAAATCCTAGGAATATCAATTTAGTATTTGGTGAATAATGGTTTGGAGAAATAAGGAGACATCAATTAGGGGTAGAGGAGAGAGGGGACTATGGTGAAAACTGGATGCAAGATATAGTTATCCAGGCTGATGAAGAATGAAAGAGAGGTAAAGAGTTGGGGATGGCTCAAAAATTTTGAACCTGGTGATTAGAATTATTGTTATGTCTTTGATAAAAACAGGGAAGTTAATTGGAAAGAAGATTGAGTAAAGAATGAAAAGGGTTCGTTTTTGTATATGTTGAGATAGAGAAGTCTGTGAAATAAGATAGTTGATGTCCATTAGGTGGTTGGAAGAAAAGAAATGATTGGATCAATATTCAATTTTGAGCTTATACACAATAATATAGATGATACAGGTGTTTTCACTGGGAATTGGAAGTTGGAGTGGGAAGGAAGGGCTAAACAAGTTCAAGACATGAAGAATTTATAAATTTGTGTGTGTTGAGGAAAATGTGATTTAAATTGGTAAAGCTTAATAGAAGCATTGGCTGAAAATGGTTTTTAAATAGGTTTACCTGTGGCCCTTTTAAATATAGTGAATCTTAAGACAATATGTATGAAATTATTCCATTTTCTACTCTACTTAAAAGCAATTCTGAGTTGGACACATCTCAAAGACAATTCTTTTAGGAGGCTAGACTCAAGTTGATGAATATGGATGTCACAGTCTGTGCTAAGACTTAAAAGTATGTGGCCAAACCCCACAGCTCAGAGAAATCTCACATGCTCAGACGTCTGTTTCTCTGCTCCATTCAATTACTCAGAATATGCAAGGTCTAATAAACTCATATGGTTGGACCAGAGGAGTGGGAACAATTATCAGAGAATCTCCTTCAGCTTCTTTTGGATTACAATTTGCAACTGTACAGCAAAGAATGAAGTTGTGAGAAATCAAACATAATTTTCCTAGAAGAGCAAATAGTAATGTAATTTTCCTTCATAGGATGTGGGTAGTCAGTTCTCAACAGAAATGAATAGTATCTTTTTAGCTATTGTTTTATCCACCAGTGAATCGTATCTTCTTTCTAGATTCATAGTCATGATGTAGGCTGAGGAACAGA
This sequence comes from Antechinus flavipes, assembly GCF_016432865.1. NCBI lineage: Eukaryota > Metazoa > Chordata > Mammalia > Dasyuromorphia > Dasyuridae > Antechinus > Antechinus flavipes. The sequence continues at coordinate 156,395,896 of NC_067400.1, read as the reverse complement.
ATGCTCTTGATACTTTTTTAGGCAAAAACATTAATATATTTTTAGAGGTGTATACATTCCTGCCCTTCTGCATAGAAGAGAGGCACCTGGCCTTGGAACTATAAAAACTTTAGTTCAGTTTCTGTCTGGTTAGAAGGCTATATGTTAAATTACTTAATATAATCTCAGAGCACTCCTAGTAAACTTTTTAAGGTTAAGGTTCTTAACGTGAATTACATGAACTTGTTTTTCTCTAATAGTTTGATGGCAAATTGTCACTAAAACTAGTTTACTTTGTAATCTTTGTGCATTTTATTTTATGACTTTAAAAACATTATTTTGAGAAAAAGTCAATAGGCTTCACTAGAATTCTAAAGAGGTCAATTGCACAAAAAAAGAACTCTGCTTTAAGACTAAAATTTGAAGATTAAGTTTAGACTTGCATTGATAGAGGGAATTTCAGGCACTCCATCAACCAATAAAAACATAATCTGGTTAAAAAATGTAAATGTGACAAGTTAAACATAATTTTATTAGGAAAAACAAAATACTTTTCCTAGGGGGAAAAAGATCTAATTAGAAATTTGAGTTGCTGAGATCCTAAATGATAGAGGACTATTTTCTGTTTATAGTATTAATCAAAATGTAGATATATGAATAAAATGTTTTTTTCTAGGAAAAGCGACATTCAAGAATGCATTTAGGATATGACTTTCTTCTCTCTGCTTATAAGATTTCCTAATTAACTGAGAGAAAATTTTCATGTAGAGACTTTCATTCCAGAACTATCCCCCTGGTATAACTACAACAAAGAATAAGATCCAAGCTCATCATTGCCCTGATTTATGTGGTAAATTCAACAGAAGTTAAAGAAGTTTTTTGGTAAGAATTGATAATAGCTTTTTATTTTCAAAATATATGCAAAGATACTTTTCAATATTCATCCTTACAAAACCCTGTGTTTCAAATTTTCTCCCTACCTTTCCACCAACCCCTTCCCCTAAACAGTAAGTAATCCAATATGGGTTAAATATGTGTAGTTCTTCTAAACATATTTCCTCATTTATCATACTGCACAAGAAAAATCAGATCAAAAAAGAAAAAAAAATGAGAAAGAAAAAAGAGCAAACAAACAACAACAAGGTTAAAATGCTATGTTGTGATCCACATTTAGTTCCCACAGTCCTCTATCTGGATGTAGATGGCTTTCTCCATCACAAGTCTATTGGAATTGGTCTGAGTCACCTTATTGTTGAAAAGAACCACATCTATGAGAATTGATCATCGTATAATATTGTTGTCATGTACAATGATCTCCTGATTCTGCTCATTTCACTTAGATCAGTTCATGTAAGTCTCTCCAGACTTTTCTGAAATCATCCTGTTGGTCATTTCTTATAGAAAAATAATATTCCATAATATTCATATACAATAACTTTTTTAGCCAATCCCCAACTGATGGGCATCCACTCAGTTTCCATTTCCATGCCACTATAAAAACATTTTTGCACATGTGGGTCTGGCAAGATTTGCTGTCTTCAAATAACACTTACTATTTAAGCCTCTCTTTTCTTTAATGGCTTAATCCTAAGTACCTATCTGTATTTTTAAGGGTTGTGTTGAATTGAATTAAATTGAAGTCAGCACTACTAATGTGCCTTCTCTCTCTATGGGATGTAAATTTCTTGAGGAAGTTTCACTTTGTCTTCGTATACCTAGCAAAGTTCTTTGTACTTTGTGCTTAGTTAACAAATGCTTGTACTAGATGATTATTGAAATTTCAGATGCTGCTGTTCTAGCTGGTGTATCCTAATTTTTTGCTTAACTGATCATTTCTTAGTTTTTTGAGACCTAAGTATGCAACCAGGGCCCCAAACTAAGGAGAAGGAGGAAACTCAGGAGACTAGAAAGGATAAGAAGAATAAAATGTCTTTCAATACTTTCAGAATAAATAAGACCTTTTCAAATCACAATATATAATTTAACACTTAGATTGTAAATAATTTATACCCAGGAAAGGAAATTAATGCCCCATACAGAGGAGTTAGAAAACAACAAAAAAGGCTATTATTAAAGAGAAGCATGAAAGAATATTATATGCAGAGATATTGTTCAAAGAATAACTGTGAATGACTAAGCTATTCTGAGTATTATAAATATTCAAATCAGGTATAAAGGACCTATGAAGAAAGATGCTCTCCACCTCCAGAGAAAAGAACTGATAAAATATATCTAATATGGTTTTACATAAAAGAATATGAATATATGTATATGTATACACACATGTATATGCAATACATACATATACATGTATATGCATCTATATATGTATCTATACATGTGTATATATACAGACTGTGTGGGTCAGAAATCATTTAATAAAAAAAGACTGGAGAGATCTCTAGAAGCAAAGCAAAGTTTATTATACATTCTCCCGAGAATCGGGTATCCCACCCATCGAGCAGACAGTGGAAGGGAGGAAGCACCGTAGGGGGCAGGATCAACGCTTTTAATGTCTAACACAAATTCCCCCTTCCACCTCTGACCCTCATCCTTATTGGCTGAAGATCTTACATTCTAAACATGGGAACTACCCAAGAAATTGAACTTGACCAATAAGTACATAGTTGCCCATATTTGGTTGAAATAAGGAGGCTAACAAGAAGGGGACTTAAGTATGCCCTTAGGGGGATAACAGGGAGGGGCTTTAAATATGTCCTTAAGAAGATAGCAGGGAGGAGACTTTAAGTATGCAATTAGGAGAATAGCAGGGAGGAGACACTTTAAGTCCTTGACTTAATGCTTAAAATCCTTCAGGTCCACTCAAATTTTGAAATTGATGAAACCTTACTCGATTTTCACAACTGTCTTGAAAGATCTCACCATATCTCTTTCAATACAGATATGGATATGTATGTGAAATGGTAGCTTTCTCTAATGCAAGGTGGGCAAGGAGGGCAAAAATTCATAACTTAAAATGTAACAAAATAATAAATTAAATAGACTTAGGAAAAGGGATGATGCTGTTTTTATTGAGGGAAAAGTGACTATGAGTCTAACTTTAGAAGGTAAATGCAGCTAAACTGAAGGTGAAAAAAGCTGTTTGACTAAGTTTGTAGATTATTGTTGAGGTAGACAGGCTTTCTTATTGTTTCTTCATTGAACAAATTCATTTCAGATAGAAGCTATCCTATTTATAAACTGAAATTCATAGGTAAAGGATGATAAGCTTGACTCTGGGAGCTTTCCTGGAGGTTTATGGGACTGGGGATGGTTGGGGAGAGAAAGGAAGAGGGAGAGTAGTGCTTTCATGGAGGTCCAAATAGACATAATAATAGCAGCAGCAGCAGCAATAGCAATAGTGATATGGTGGTGTTAGTGGTGATAATAGTGGTCCTAGTCGTAGTAGGATTGTATTTATAATACTGTTGAAACAGGGAACTTTCAGGTAAAGAACTTCCTCCTGCTAATGCAAGTGGGCAACTTCTCTACAATTTACAATCTTAGAGATATATTTAAAACACTGAGAAGTTAAGTAATTTGCCCACCATCAACCATTCATGATGTGCCATAGGTAAAAGGTCTAGCTCTCCAACAACAATAATAATAAAAACAACACAAATTGAAATTGACATAGGTTTCCCAAGTACTTCACATGTTATTGTGGTCTTTAAAGGCTTCAGAATGAAAAGAGGATAGGTGTTGAATTTTATCAGCTCATTTATCTTTCAAAGTGGACAAGGAAAAAGTTCATCAAAGGTTCCAAATTACTTTAACTTATGTGAAGCTTCCCTGAAGGTCTAGGTCCAGTTATCCCTTCCTATAGGAATTCTTACCTCTTCCTTTTACTCTCTTCCTAGAAATCACTTTCTGTCTACATTACATTAAAAAAAAAAAGTTTCATGGATATAGGGAGGTCCTGGTGAGGAAACTTCCTCTCTAATCCAGATTCACAGCTACTTTACAACTTACAACCATAGTTGATGAAGGCACAAGTTAAGTGACTTGACCAGCATCACATGACCAGTATGTGTTAAAGATAAGACTGAAAGGCAGGTCTTCCTTATTCCAAGGTCATTTCTTTACTTACTCTGATATACAATCTCTTTGCATGTAGGGTATTCCAAAAGACTTACACTTGTGGGTCACCCTGAATTTTGTATTTCATTTTCTCACTATATGTTGTCTCTTCTTTCCTTCCTCTCCCAATAGAATGTAGTCTCTTTAAGGGAAGAAACTATTTCATTTATTAAAATTGTATCCCCAACATCTAACATCATGTTTTCTGAATGCTTTCTGAATGAATGAATAAACATAGTTAGATACAGAAAGAGGTATTTTCCAGGTTTGATAAGCTGGATAAGGTAGTTAATATTTATAAAGATTGATTTTTAATGCTATTTCCATTTCTCAACTTTACGCGAATACATGCCTTTGTGGTTTTTGTTAATATTGTTATGCTATCATCTTGTGCCATGCAAATGAAAGGTATTATTTTAATTAATAATTAACTTAATAATACCTTTCATTCAACAGAAATCTATGGTTTTTCAAAAACTTTTACATTCTTTTTTTCATTTAGTGTTTGGCTTAGCAGCATGTATGTGAACAAATTCTACACCTAAAGTCTTGATAACTCTCCTTGTGTAACATAAGACAAGCAATCTGCCACATAAATCTCATGTGATACTTTCCATTTTGCTTTTATTTATTCACCATTTGGATGCTTTGATTTATCCCCATCTCTGACATTGGTTTGGATTTCCTGATATTTCTTCTGTGTGCTTGTAAAATGGGGTTGCTACCTTTTTCTAGCTTATCTTAAAATGGTCAATTTGTGTTTGCAAAGTGTATTGAAATCCTTCCATAAGAAGTAACATTCTAGGAAGGAATTTATGTTTTTTCTTTATAAGCAGAAGGTTTCAGAATTTTTCATCTGTATTTTTCCCAATGTGATTTACTATATTAGCATCTACTGCCACTTAATGGGCAAGATGGAAAATCTTTTTAATATTTATGCTGTTTGTAAAAGGTAATAGCATAATTCTCCTGGTAGTTTACTTCATTAAATGTATACTGATCTGAAATTGGGAGGCTTGCTATGTGAGTGCTGGCTGCAAACATGAATTGCTTGCTTAGCAGGTTACTTTAGTGCTTTTTTTTTTCCTAAGAAAACTCCATCTCTGTCAATATTCTTTCCAAGGTGTATTGAATAATTTAAAAAGTGGCAGTTGCAACAATATGTAAAGGAAACTGACAGCTGGCAGTGCTCAGCTTCCTTTTCTGTCCTTTTCACTAAAAACTCAGAGCATTTTGCACCATGGGAGAAAGTAGAGTTTCATACTTTGTTTGGGTTAAATCCCAGCATAGGGCCTGATTAGAATAACAGTACTTCAACACAAAGCTTTGACTAGTGGGATCTGGCAGCAACCATGAAAACCAGTGCTTTAACCACTGAGGTAATTTTCAACACATATACTTGCTCATTTTGAGAGAGGTATCCAGGTCCCTCTCTCCCATCCCACCCCGCACTGTACTGTTTTTAATGACCACTTCTCTATCCATCTAATAATATTATATCAAAATTGAGACAGCTGTTTGCCTTGGGTCTACTTTATCTATAAGTTTCTGGTGGTTTTTTTTTTTAGTTTAATTTCTTGAGTTTTCATTCATTTTCTAAATCTCAATTGTGATTTAAAGGAAGTTTGTGATAGCCCAGATGACTGGCCCTCTGCACTCTGGATATGCGGTACAGCAGTTTGAACCATTTCAGTAGGTGATAAATATTTTTGTTTTCCTCTAAGAGAGGGAAGGAAGGAAGGAAGGAAGGAAGGAGAGAAGAAAGGGGGAAAGGATGCTATAGAGGTATGATGTGTTACAGCTACCTTTGATAAGAGGAATGAAAATGAGAAGTTTATAAATTATCATGTGACTAAATTTCATCTAAGTCAATGCAGAATACAGGGTGAAACTGGTAGAATTAGTGATTAAGTCCCATTATCTTTACAACTGGTGGAATTAATTATATTAGGTTTGGATGAAGTTTATGGAAAAGAGGCAATCTAAAAATCTAATAAAAATAGAGACGTAACTAGTAATTTCTACATCTGAAGCAAATGATGAACTTATGTGTCCTGTGGCTGTCATGGTGAAGAATACACCATGAAGTTTCTATGTTGCTGACAAGTAAAGAAACACTCTTGTGTTTCTTGATAGGGCACTCCTGACATCTGCTGCCATTAGGCAGGAGAACGAAGAGTTTCTTAGATTGCCTTTTTATCCACTTTTATTTTATTTTATTGCCATGGAGCAAAGTCCTATACTAATTAGTATTCTGAGACTAGTTATATAGATAGGACTTAAAAAGAAAAGGAACAGATCACTTAGAGATCTCAGGCTGGAGAGCACAGCGCATACAGAATGGGTCCAACAGGAAGGATGTCTCCAGGCTTTGGTCACTGCCATTATTTAATAAAGAGAAGATGAGGCTTAAAAGAAAATAGAAATCCTGATGAGGGATATAATGTGTCAATGAATGATATATTGAAAGGCCAGGCTCCAGACAAGCTTTTCTAGCAGGGTTAAACCAGAAGGAGCTATGTAGAGAAGGAGAAAGGGACAAATGGAAGAATAGAAGGTAGCAAGAATATAAGCTTCTTGTGAATAGGATCTGGTTATTTGTCAGGGGTTTTTGTTGTTGTTTTTTGTTTTTGGTAATAATTCTAAAAGTATAACAAACACTTTAATGCTTTAAAATTAGTCAAATGTCAAATACTTTATATATATAATTTTGCTAGTTAACCTGGTAGGATGCTTTGCACATAGAAAGTGTTTAATAAATGTCTATTGGATTGTATTTGATAAAAGACATATAAACAGATGGGGTAGTGGTGATATGGAGTGGTTAAGGACTTATAGAGAGGATAGTCAGCAACCTCTAATCCTTTAGCTGGCCTCCTAAGAAAAGTAAATATGATTAGATAATTTGTTAAGGAATTAATATGTGCTAGTCACTACATTAACCTCTAGAGATAAAAATAGAATCAAACAAAACAGTGATGACCTCAAGGGATTTGTATTCTAATTAGAGGAGACAATCAATAAAGGGGAACTGAAAAGTTGGTAAAAGTAAGATTTTTATGGGAAATGTTGTGAGAAAGTCTACCAATACCCAGGCTAGGGATTCACCAATTAGGACAAATGGGCTATAGCTATAGAATGGAGGTATCCTTAGATTGGGAAGGCAGTCTTTGAGAGGGTAAAGAGGATATCCACAGAAGTATATGGAATAAAGTAAACATGTCCACAGGCCTTCATAAAATGATGATTGTTAGACTATTGCTCTTGATTGAGTCTACAATACTTTGGAGAAAGCCATTGGTATAATTCATATGGCATTCATGATACATTAAAAATATTATTCTTATGCTGTTTCTTGTTACAATTTGGGATTTTTTTTTCTTTTCCCTGAAACCTCTCAATTTCCGAGAAAGACATTTACACAACCTAATCATTTTATACAATCTTGAGCAAGCTTTTAAATTTTAGTTAGGGGTCTTAAACACTGTTGGTATCCTCTGTATTTCATTTGTGCTTTAGTTCTTGGGGGCTGAGCAACTAATCAGCCAAAAAAATGTTTATTAAGCACCATCTTTGTAATAGGTACTGTATCTAGAAATAGAAACAAATGCAAAAGATAGCTCCTGCTCTTGTAGAACTCATGGCCTAATGAGGGAGATAACATATAAATAATCAGGTAAATTGAAAATAACAGAGGGAAATAATTACAATAGAATGAAGGGAAATCAGGAAAAAAATTCCCACCAGTGAGGTTTTAGCTCATTTTTAAGAGAACCAGGGAAGCTGATGAGAATTTCCAAGCAGAGAGATAATCAGTATATGTATACATATATTGGATTTAATATATATTTTAACATGTTAAATATATATGGGATGATTATTTGTCATGTAGAGGAGGGGATAGCGGGAAGGAGGGGAAATTTTGGAGCACAAGGTTTTGCAGGAGTCAATGTTGAAAAATTATATATGCATATGTTTTGAAAATAAAAAGCTTTAATAGTAAATAGAGAAAGAAAACAGTTATCTTTGCATGTATATGGAAAAAATAAAAAGCTATTCAAATAAAAAGAAAAAAATAAGGAGCTGGCATCCAGCTGGTGTTGAGTAGCCTGCCCTTGATGGGAACTGGATAGTGAGAGGTAATTTGGGGGTCTTTTGGGGGAAGGGACAAATCCAGTACTCCCTTTAGTGGCAATAAGTATTTATAGCCTGTTTTTGACATGTTGGAATGGGGGTATGGTGGAAAATCTCTGATTTCCTTCTTATTGCCATAATCATACAGGTAATATAGCCTAGAAACATGATTTGAACTTATATCCTTTGATATCAATACTATTCCAATATACTAACCCTCACTGCTGACCACTACCCAATAACTTTTGTGATTACAAAGTAATATTTCAATAAAAGAAGAGATAATTATGAATCTGGAAGAGATGATAAAGATAATTTAGGACAGTCCATTCATTTTACAGATGGAGAATCTGATTCTCCTGGGAGTTCAGTAATTTTATGAAATTTAGAAATTAAATAGACCTTAGAGAATATTTAACCCAGTTCTCTAAGTGTGGTCTCCTGGGAATCTCTGAGACCCTGAATAAAGGGTCAGAACCATTTTCATAATAATATAAACAGTTGAATTTTTAATTTGGTAAATATCAATGGCTATAAACCTGTTGGGAAATCCTTAATAATTTTTAAGAGTATAATGCAATCTTGAGAAAAAAATTGAGAACTGCTGATCTTTCAATGTCTACCTTGTATATATAAAAAACCTAAATCTGGAACTTGTCCAGGATCATATATGCATGAAACTGAGGAACTGGGATTTGAGCCTAGATAATTTGTCTTTAAATGCGAGGTGTACTCTACTATGTTATGCTGATTTTAACTCTACAATGCAAAGAACAATAAAATTCTACTATTTGTAATGCATCAGTGGTTGCAGTGGGATACATTGTGATTTTTTTGTATAGAGAACTAGCCTCCAAAGTAGAAAGACTAGGATTCTTCTTCCCTCTTCTTTGGATGGATGGAGGGCTTCATGTTACTGAGAAAGTCACTTAACCACTTAGTGCCCCAAGCAATGTTTTAAAGCTTTAAATTTTAGATTTCCAGTTGATTTTGCATTGACAAAGAGAGTTTCCTTCTTGAAAATTCCATGTGACCATGTGAGACCAGTGAAGTCCCATTTCTGGGGGAAAAAGTAAGACATCTTGATGTGAGTTGGAGATATAAACACGAAAATTAAAATAATTTGCCTGTTTCCTCAACTATAAAATGCAGATCTTAAAATCACTTTAATCACAGGGATAAATCACCTTTAACACAGGTTGAAGTAATATTTGTAAAAAGTGTCTAGTACAGTGTGTGAAACATATTCAATCATTTTCAGTCATGTATGACTCTTTGTGGCCCATTTAGGGCTTTCCTTGGAGAGATGCTGAAGTATTTGCCATTTTCTTCTCCAGCTCATTTTACAAATGAGGAAAGAGGCACTAAAAACCTACTTTCAAATATATGTAGAAATAAAAAGGGACCATAGTTTTGAAGCTAAAAGGATCTTCGATACCACCAAATCCAACTTCTCCATTTTATAGATGAGGAATATTGGACACAAGAGTCTTTGTCTTTAATGACTTGCAAAAAGTTGCCTAGTTGTGAGATGATGCATAGGAGGTGCATTACTACTTAACAATGCTTAGAATTGGGGAAAGAAATGGTCCCCTAGGCCCATTATTGCCACAGATGAGAGTTTTCCTTTGGCTGTTTGAATGAATTTTGGGTTCAGTAGCTGCATGTGAACTTTACTTTCACAGAAAGGAAATCTACTGAAAATGTGACCCAACTTAGATGATTTCTATACCTAAAGTTTTGGCTAATTGCCCAGAATCTCCTGGTTTGGGCTAGAAATCTCTTTTTGTTAGCAGGAGCAGCAGAATCTGCTTCACTGGTGAAACACAGCCCTCAAATTCCAGCCTATTTTGGCTTATGACTTTATTTATGTATTTCTTAACAAATCATCTCCTAACATGAAACACACACACATAAGTGCACATATTTCTTAATAGAAGAGAACCCAAGGAAATTCTGACTCTAGTTCATGAATAATGCAGACATTTTGCTGTTTATGTCATTTCCATCTGTTGTGTGCATGGTATTTATGGTATTCACAAGATAAACTGATAGGAGTGTGTGATCTGCTAATATGTATATTTTTTGAGCTCCAGTTACTCTGTTTTCAATGAAAAAAAAAAAAAAAGGATGTCATGTACTCTGACACCCAAGGATATAAAAAAATAGGAAACAAAAATAGCAATACACGCACATATTTGAACATCCAGATTTTTTTTTTAAAGGACTGGTTTTTGTTCCTATGTCTCACAGCTTTCCAAGATCTCTAAGTACTCTGCCAACTCTGGCTTCTGGATACTGGGGAGATGGCAAACAGGGCCTCACTCTTTTGAGACTTTCTCTTTTGTAATGTTTTCAGGCCTGGGAAGGAAAAAGTTAATTATCTAATATCTCAAGTTTCCATTAGTCTTAAAAATTTGTACATCCTCATTTTATTTCTACATATATTTGAAAGTAGGTTTTTAGTGCCTCTTTCCTCATTTGTAAAATGAGCTGGAGAAGAAAATGGCAAATACTTCAGCATCTCTCCAAGGAAAGCCCTAAATGGGCCACAAAGAGTCATACATGACTGAAAATGATTGAATATGTTTCACACCCTGTACTAGACACTTTTTACAAATATTACTTCAACCTGTGTTAAAGGTGATTTATCCCTGTGATTAAAGTGATTTTAAGATCTGCATTTTATAGTTGAGGAAACAGGCAAATTCAGGTTAAATGGTTTGGTCAAGATCACATAACTAGTGAATATGTGAGGCCAAATTTGAATTCTGGTTTTCTTGATTTCAGGCCTAGTGCTCTATCCACCACCTCACTAGCTGTCTCTGTAAGGATTGCAAGGTACTTATTTCAGGTCTTCTGTTCAAGCATTTCATTTTTTCTTTCCTCAAACATTTATTAAGTACTTATAGTATACTGTGAGGTACAGCAGAACTTAGAAAATTTAGGAAAGAGTTACTCCTTGACCTCATGGTGTTTACAAACTATTACAATATTATAGTATTATATATACTATGTTATATTATACAATTATTATTATACAAATAATTATTATATTTGTTATTACTACATATTATTTGTTTTTTAAATAATGTTTTACATTAAAAATAGTGATTAATGAAATAAAACCCAAAATGAATTGGCATTTAGGGACAGGTAATGATTGAATTTTTTCAGAAACATACTTTAGTTTCTCAGAAAATATAAGATAAGTTCCTCAGCTAAAAGATTGAGAGGAAAAAGTCATGTGAGAGATATAAGAAAAGAAGAGAAAATCTGGAACAACCAATGTGGGGAGTGAGATAACATTGAAGGACTGAGGGACTGGGATGGGGGGCACAGTGAGGCTGAAAGACAGGCTGAGAAGGCTACTACAAGTATTATACTCATTTTACAGATAAGAATCTCAAATAGGTTAAATAACTTGCTCATAAATACACATCTAAGTGTTGGGGAAAAGGATTTGAATTCAAGTCTCTCCCAACTCCTCATTCAATACTCCTTTCAGGTGCTGCCTTAGGTAATAGGGAGTCATCAATGGTTTATGAGCCAAGAAATAAATTGATTAGATCTAGAAATTAGAAATATCAATTTTTGCCTGCAGTTTAAGGGATAGGGTAGACAAGGAAAAGAGTGGTTTCAAAGAAGCCTTGTTAAGTGGTAACTATAGTCATTAAGTAGATAGGAATGAGGCAGTAGGAACAGAGAGAAGGGGATAGATTCTAGAAATGTTGTTTTTGGAATGAAAAGGATTTTATCAAGTTATGAAAGGGATAGAGAGGGGAGAGTCAAAGGCAAAGATAAAATATGAATGTGAGAGACAGGATAAATGGTGCTACCACAGATGGAAGCCATGGAAGCACAAGTTTAGAGTTTAGATGCAAGATTATGTCCCCAAGGATACTAAGCTTATTATTAAGTTTGGTTTTGGATGTGTAAAATTTAATATTGCAGGTCATATACCAAATTAGAGGTAAACAAAGAATAGCTTAGACTGTTGAACTTGGAGTGAGAAAGTAGGGATCAAATACTATAATATTGATATTTAATAAAAAATAAATATTTAAAAGCCTCAGATAATAATACATAAAATCTGCATTATAATGTGTAGCTCTATGAAACATTTATCCATTTTAAGGGTGATGTGAGAAGATCATTTTATAAACATTAAAGTGAATGGAATCTCATTATTTCTGTTACTAACATGATTTGGACCTAAAAAGAAGAACAGTTTTGCAATAATTACAGTATAAAATCACCAAAAAAAGGTGTGAAGTAGAAAGAATATTGAGGTATTGAAATAAATGCAAGGCTTGTAATTTATCAGATCATATATCTAGATAATATTTTTATTGACTTGACACCTATTCAAGTAATATATTGTTGAACATTTTAAAATGAGTAAATATTATTATTCAAGGGTGAATACTGCATGACCACAAAATAGCTGCCCTGTCCTCTATTAAATACAACTACCCTTAAAAAAGGAGCAGTTATGGTGATACAGTGGCTAAAACACCAGGACTGTTGGAAGTCTTATTGTCCTGAGTTCAAATTTGGTCTCAGAGTCTTCCTAGCTGGATGAACCTGGGCAAGTCATTGAATCTGTTTGTTTCAATTTCCCCATCTATAACTTGAGTTGGAGAAGGAAATGGTAAAGTACTCCAATGTCTTTGCCAGGAAAACCCAAATGAGGTCACAAAGACTCTTATATGATTAAACAATATAGCCCTTAGAAGATTTGCTGTCAAAAACTTGAAATTTAGTATTAATTTAGTTTAACTGTACTATTTTCTTCAAGATTTTAAGAAGAGACCACCCAACTTGAAAGAATGTAAGCCTGAAGTAGGGAGTCTTAGCCATTTTTAGGGATGACAGAAGACCTGAGGGATGTTATTAGCACTTGATAATGGAGAAAAGTTTAAGAAAATATGCAAAGGCAGGAGGACTTGGAAGAAATTTTCCAAAGACAAAATTCACTTTTTTTCCTAGTTGTATCAAGGGCCTAGAAACTGTGATTAAATTTTGAGTGTGGATAATGCTCAACTTAAACATGATTGTTGAAAGTTTGATTCATAGTTTGTTGTTTTTTTCTCTACTTAAAACAATTCCATTAGAAGTTACTTTAAAAGATATGAGAGTACACCATACAACAAAGCAAATTATCACCTATATATTCACAAATTTCATAAACCACCAAAAGAAATTATAAATGTTGACCAACAGTTTGGTTTTGAGTTTCTCTGATCTTAGCTGAACTAATTGTCAAATGACAAGCATCCAGGAAGTTAGTCGACACTTTCTTATTGGTAGGACTTAATCAAAACTTGTGATCTATGAGAGTACCTTCTGAGAATCAAAATTGGTAGGAATCCTGTGAAGTACAGAGAAAGAGGGTTGAATTTTGAGTCAGAGGATCTTTATCTTTGTGATTTGTTGCTTTGAAATGTGTGAGAATTATGGTTCATATTTTGTTTGAAAAAATTCAGAGAGATTCATTTATAGTCACAAAAGAATTTATTAACACCATAGCTCATGGACTAGTCTCTGAGTCTAGAAATTAGAAAGAGTTTGGAAAAGCTTTTATAAACTGAAATTTGGGGCTTAGCTAGCAGGCTACATGCAGAGAGCAAGGTACAGATAAGGGAGCAGCCAGGATTCATTCAGGTAAGGAGACAGGATGTCTTTTAGCAGGGTACTATCAATCAGACAGGAAGGGGTTTTTGCAGGAGACAAATAGGAAGCAACAGATCAGAGGTTTTATTGCTCCACATTCCTTAGCTAGATAGGCAGTTTTGAGAAGACCCTTGGCTCTAACCTATCATCTCCCCTCCTTCTGTCTTTTGGGGAGAAGAAATTCTGGGGATCTATCAATGTGACCCTGGACAATCACCTAATTTCTCGAGACCTATGTATAAAATGAGGAAGATTGGATTTAGATGACCTCTTGATATCTCGTCCATTTCCACATTTATGCTCCTCTGATTTCCATCTTTCAATAAGATATGAAAGAAAGACATTAGTGGAGGTTTTATTAGAACATATAATCAGAATTTATATCCTCCTTCATGAAACAAAGAACCTGATTCAACTGTAATACTTTCCTATATTCTCTCCCACAGAGCATAGCTATACTAGTGGATCTGACAGAAGCTGCTTATCCAATTAAGTGAAAAATGCACAGTAGGTAACAATTAAGCTTTACTTAGCAGCTTTTCCAATTGTACAGTTAAACTATTATTTGGGGAGAAACTGGTTTTATTGAGTTAAGCCATTTGCTGTATTGTACATTTTTGTCAGAACTTCTATTAATTGGGTAGGGGGCATTAAAATTTACAATCTAATTCCACAAGCAAAGTATAATTATCTCTGAATTAGAATGCAGTTTATAAAATAAATTAAGTAGGGGCATAATGTTTTTTCTTCTTAAATGCAGGCATAAAAAACATTAGTGTTCTCTTCTATATTTCAACTCTTAATTGAATTCCAGAAGCTTCTTTTACAAATTTTGAATCTTTTCTAGCACCTGGCACAGCTGCATAAAATAGGTACTTCATAAATGTTTGATTTTACTTTTGTTAAACTTTATTCCTTTGGGACAGCTGGATGGGGCAGTGGATAGAACACCAGCCCTGAAGTCAGGAGGACCTGAGTTCAAATCTTCAGACACTTAACATTTCCTAGCTGTGTGATCCTGGACAAGTCACTCAACCCCAATTGCCCTCAGCAAAAAACAAATATTCCTTTGTCCCATTTCTTCTTAATAGAAGACAACATCTTGATTATTGGAATGGGCTCCACTCACTTCACTGAATGCATATAACAATTTCTTAATTGCATATGAATCTTTTCTTAGGTCCACTCTGATCTTGTCTCTCCCTGCTCAGTAATATAGAGGAGTACTGTACTACCTATCAGATAAAGTCAAACACCCCCAACCTTGAATTAAAAGTCTAACCCAGATCTGGATCATCTATCATTTCAACCTTATTTCCTAAAACTTTATTAAATTCATGCCACACCTAATTAAATTAAGCTATTCATTATTTGATGAATAGGATCTATACTTTTTGATCTTGGTCTTTGCTTATATTGTTTTATCTGAGATGCTTTTTCTCCTTTCTAAATTCAAAAAATTCTACATGTACTTCAACGCTCAGCTCAAATACCACACACTATGATTTTTAATAGAGATTGCTTGTGATTTCTATTTCTTCTATGTATACTTTGATAATTCCTAATCCAATTCTTTTTCCTGATCATTGTGTGTCTAGTGTTTTGTCACCAATTAAGCCCTCAACATAATTTTATCTGGATGTCCTATCAAATTTAGCATGTCCAAAATGAAATTGATTTTATTCTTCTTAACCTGGCTTCTCCTCTAGACTTGTTATTTCCCAGTCATATGGCTATAGAAAGATCTGAGATTTGACACATTCATGGATATAGCTGGACATAACTAACCACTAAGATATAACATTTCTTAGTAATCCACCCTGTCCCATAGATTTCTAACTTTGGAATAAATCATCTTTGACTCATTCCTTTCCTTCATGTCCTACATCCAGTTTTCAAGCCTTGTCATACAATAATAGTTGCATTCATTGCCCTCTTTCAGTAAAATTGTAGGGTCTCTTAATACCTTTCCTTAACTCCAGGTGCTCTTTCAGCAAAATGGCATTTTATTGCACTCATATTTCATAATTTGTTTAGCCATTCCCTATTTGAATAATGTTCCTCGTTCATTATAAAATAATATGTATCCCTCCTCAAAAATCTCCAGTGGTCCCAATTAAGCACAATTTTTTACATTTGATTTTGGTCTGGATCTGGAGCTCCTGTTAAGGACTTGTCCAGGGTTGAACCCTAGATTTCTTGACTGTTAGGCCAGTCCTCTATCCATTATAACACACTGCTTTTTTTATGTGTCCAGGATAAAATCATATAATTTCTGAACTGGAAGAAATATCAGACTATATCTTGAGCTAGCCCATAATTGAGATGGAGTTCTGTTAATATCCTTGGCAAGTAGTCATCTAATTGTCACTTAAATATTCCCAATTGTAGATAACCTGATAACTTTTGAAGAATCCCCTTACACTTGAGGATTACTGTCAATGTGAAGCCTAAATTTGCCCTTCCAGAACTTCTAACCATCGCTCCTAATTCTGGAATCAATTGTTATTTAGTAATTATTTAGTCATGTTTGACTCCTTGTGACCCCATGAATTATACTATCCATGGAGTTTTCTTAGTAAGGGTATTTCAATGGTTTGCATTTTTTTTTCTCCAGTGGATTTTTTTTTTTTTGCACATAATAGAATTTTATTTTTTTTCTAATTATATGTAAAGATAGTTTTTAACATTTATTTTTGTAAGATTTTGAATTCCAAATTTTTCTCCTTCTTTCCCTTACCTCTCCTTTCCCCAAGAGAGCAAGAAATCCTATATAAACTATATATGTAAAATCATAGTAAACATTTCCATGAGTTGTGTTGTGAAAGAAGAATTAGAAAAAAGGGGAAAAACCAAGAGAAAGAAAAAACCTGTAGATTTTTAAAAAGTGAAAATTGTTATCTTTTCATCTACATTCAGATTCCATAATTCTCTGGATGTAGATGGCATTTTCCATCACTAGTTTTTTGGAATGGCTTTCTCCAGTGGGTTAAAGTAAACAATGATTAAATGACTTGACCAGAGTCCCATAATTAATAAGTGCTGGGAAGGGTGAATTTGAATTTAGATCTTCTTGACTCCAGATGTCAATTCAATTAGAACAACTCTAATCTCTCTTTCAAACACTTGAAGGTATTTCATATTTCCCCTCATATTTCCCCTGTTTTCTCATTGCAGTTCTTTCCATTGATTTTCCAATAATAGTTTGTTAATCATTTTGATCTCTTTCCTCAAAAAAGATTCAAGTTTTTCACTCTCTTCCCTAAGATGTTGTGCCCCCAAAGGAATATCATATTCTAATTGGGACTGAGGACAACATACCTTGTTGTTAGTGGTGTTTTTGTTGTTGTTGTTCAGAAAGAATTGATTTATGATTAACTATGTGCAAGGCACTATGCTAGGTCCTCCCAGATAGGGGATCAGGAAAGACTTCTCTTTAGGTAGTGAAACATGACCTAACCCATGAAGGACTTTAGGTGCTGTAAGAAGCTGAAGTGAAGAGAGAATTCTTTTGAGCCAGGTAGAATAATCTGTACAAAGGCAGGGAGTCTGGATATGGATTATAAGGATACAAAATAGCAAGTAGGGAAGGTTGGCTGGAATTTTGAGTCTGTAAAGAGGGGGTGACATTGAAAAATAAATCTGGAAAATTAGGTTGGAGATAAACTGTCAAGGGTTTCCAATGGTAAATTGAAAAGGCTGCATTTTAAGATAGAGATAATAGGGAGCCTTTGAAGATTCTTGAGCAGCAAAATGAGATGATCTATGATTTGGGAAGATTATTTTTAGCAGCTATGTAGAGAACAGGTTAAGAAGCTGAAGGTGCACTTAGGAACTTATTTCAATATTTCCCTTTAAGAGATAATGAAGGCCTGAGTTGGATAGTGGTCATGGGAATGGAAAGAAATTACAGGGTTGCTTTTTTTTTTTTTTTTTTTATAACTTTTTATTGATAGAACGCATGCCAGGATAATTTTTTACAGCATTATCCCTTGCATTCACTTCTGTTCCGATTTTTCCCCTCCCTCCTTCCACCCCCTCCCCCAGATGGCAAGCAGTCCTTTACATGTTGAATAGGTTACAGTATATCCTAGATACAATATATGTGTGCAGAACTGAACAGTTTTCTTGTTGCATAGGGAGAATTGAATTCAGAAAGTATAAATAACCCGGGAAGGAAAACAAAAATGCAAGCAGCTTATATTCATTTCCCAGTGTTCTTTCTTTGGGTGTAGCTGCTTCTGTCCATCATTTATCAATTGAAACTCAGTTAGGTCTCTTTATCGAAGAGATCCACTTCCATCAGAATATATCCTCAAACAGTATCGTTGTTGAGGTATATAATGATCTCCTGGTTCTGCTCATTTCACTTAGCATCAGTTCATGTAAGTCTCGCCAGTCCTCTCTGTATTCATCCTGCTGGTCATTCATTACAGAACAATAATATTCCATAACATTCATATACCACAATTTACTCAACCATTCTCCAATTGATGAGCATCCTTTCATTTTCCAGCTTCTAGCCACTACAAACAGGGCTGCCACAAACATTTTGGCACATACAGGTCCCTTTCCCTTCTTTAGTATCTCTTTGGGGTATAAGCCCAGTAGAAACACTGCTGGATCAAAGGGTATGCACAGTTTGATAACTTTTTGAGCATAATTCCAGACTGCTCTCCAGAATGGCTGGATGTGTTCACAATTCCACCAACAATGTATCAGTGTCCCTGTTTTCCCACATCCCCTCCAACATTCCACATTATCTTTCCCTAGGGTTACTTTTGGGGATATGGGCTAGACATAGAATGGTGGTGAACAGGGCTGGGCTAATAATGAGTTCTAATCACATACTTTCCTGCTAGACCACTCCACCAGTATATTCCACTGGCTTCTCAAACAAAACCCATCCAAAACAATACTTATCATCTTCCTTCTGAATAACAATAACAATTGTTCCCAGGGGTCAGAACCAGGAACAATGGCTCGAAATTCTTTATTTGGGCTTACTAAGAGTAGTGCAAAAGTGTAATGAAGTTCCTTAAAAGCTATCAGGGGAGCAGCTAGTTGATGTAGTGGTTAGTGCACCAGCCCTGAAATCAGAGAGATCAGAATTCAAATGTGGTCTTCAGAACCTTAGAGCTTTTTGGCTTGTGTGACTCTGGGCAAGTCACTTAATCCCCAGTTGCCACAGCAAAAATAAATAAATAAACAAGCTATCAGAAACTTATATTTTGCAGTATAAAATAGCAATTTTAGTCCATATCATTTGCTCTATAGGATAGTAAGAATTAAAAAAAAAATCTTTATTGTTCCTTGCAAATACTTAAAATTTGTTTTATAGTGGGAAGTTGAAAGCAGATTCTTGTGTTCAGTTGAATGCTGAAAAACTTCTTAAGGTATAATGTCTGGCTAAGAGAATATTACAGTTTTATTAAAGTATAATGGCTTGCTAAGAAAGGTGATGAGGTCCATGCTTTTAAACAGATAGTGAACAACCATTTTTAAAAATATTTAACCTAATTTTATTAGTTTTTAAAGCAGATGGTGGCCAATCTTTTTTTTTAAATTTAATCTAATTTTATTTAGTCTTGCTTTGGAATGGGGAATAGATCATTCAGTAAAAATCAAATATATTTTACAGTATACAACTTTTAACCTAAATTACATCTATGCCCTCAAGTATAATAATACAATTTTAAAAAATAAACAGAATTAAGACTTCTAGGAGCATTTTATAATAATGTGATTCCTAATTTTTCTTTGTAGTTAGATCAAGCACCTCCAAAATATACAATAAGTATTTTTACTTAAAATGAACACTTAAGTAAATTGAGTATGTGCACAGCCTAAGAACAAGTTGATGTTATAATATTCAGTTAGACAACAAACTATAGTGCCAAATGGGAAATTATTTGCAAATAAATTTCAAAAAACAAAGTTAACTTTCTATAATTAAATACAGAAAATATACTGATTTGCTAAAATAAATGAGATTTATATGAACACTTTACTATAAAGAATACATATCAGAACACTTATAAACTGAATAATACTTATTAAGAAGTTACCATAATAAAGTACATATTACAAAGGCATGGGTGATTTATGTTTTGCCACATACTTCTGTTACCTTGGGGTAGATAACATGTATACCAAATTCAACCATCATTTTTCATTGTTTCTGGTATCATGTGTTTTAAGAAATGTGTACAGTATAACAAACTTGAAAATACTTGTGAATAAAACATGTTTTAGGGAAAAATATTTTCATGCAATAATATACAGTCTCACTATATAAATTTCAAGAAAAGGTTTCCCTCTTTGCCCCCTCATAAAACAGATAAGCATTTTACTGAGAGAATGTTTTTATTTGGCTTAGTGCATTTCTTTTGTCGTCTCTTGCATTGCATTATTTTGCTCTTTTCTTTAATTTTGTATGCAAATGCCATGCTAGTTTAAAATTAAAAGTATTCTATGTATAGAAAGTAATTCTGAATTTTAAAAACCAAGAACTAAGAAATCCATACTAAAATGGCATTGCCAGATAACCATTTTTGATCATAGCTTTAGAACTAGAAAATAACTTAGTAGCTATGTAGTATTATAAGCCTGCTTTGTTAAGTGCCCATGGTTGCATAGCTAATAAGCATGAATGTGAAAATAAGCCTTGCTGATTTTGGGTCCACTTATGACATATCATTGTCAGTTATGCTGGTAGTTTAAAAATACAGTCTTTGCCAAACTGTCAACTGCTTAAGAACAGTAATTTTTTGTAATGATTTCCAAGTTCTGGAATAATAATAACAATAATGAAAAGAAAAAACTAACAACTTCCAAGACAATGAGGTCAGACATTTGCTGAGATGAACATGCCTTACTACATAGCTTATAAAGTTAACAATTCTTTGGCTAAAATGATGAAATTTAATATTGGGAAAGTTACAAATTTTCTTTCCAAACATGGCAATATAGGGTCTGAAGTATGGCTAGTAGTTGCTTCAAGTGGTCATTTATTTCATCCTCCTGCCTCTTGGACATTACTCTCTGAAAACTCTTTCTCCATTATCTGAGCTCCCATCCAATTTTCTTCCTCTTATCTTTAATCTCTGTTCTTTCAATTGACATCTTTTTTCTCTCCTTTTCAGTGGAGTTGGAGCATATGCCAACCACCATCTTCCTCAAGACACTGGCAATTAATATTTGAAACCTATTCCCGTGAACATGGACTATTAAACTAGATGACTTAGAATCCATGACAGAATTGTTAAGGACACTTCTAAGGGAAGACACATTGCTTCCCATCAATTATGACTTCTGCTGCCACAGATCACAAGCTCTTCCCTCTTCCCACTCATTTACCATTTTCAAACAGCTGTCAAATCTTGTCAGTTCTACCTTAATACCATTCACATTTGTCCGTCTCGGTTCAGGCCCACATTATCTCTCACCTGGACTACCCTAATAGCTTCTTAAATTTTCTTCCTACATTCAATCTCTCTTCCATTAAATCCTCCATAACAGCTATGTAAGTGAAATTCCAAAAAACATAATACTTACTGTATAATTCCTCTGCTCAGGAAACTCCAGTGGTTCCCTTTTGCCTTTAGCTCACAATATAAACACAATATTCTTGGCAATCTGGTTCCAGCTAGTTTTCTAGACTTATTTTATTTTGTTTTAAATCCAATTCATGCTCATCAAAGTCTTTGCTGGACTCTATTATAGACTCTGGGCTTTAAGTGGAAACTTGCCTCTTTCAGTTTGCAATTCCATCTCTCCTATGAATATATCTTTTACATTATATCTTTTCACAAGTGACCCTCTTTCTTCAGCCTTTTCCAGTAAGAAAAAGATTTAACAGAGGTTGTTTTCCATTTTAAAGCATTGTTTTCTTAAACTAATGCTTTAAAATGGGCAGTTGATATTTGTTTAAGCTGCTTACTATAGACCTTATCAACCTGAAACAGATGATCCATTTTTTCCCAATCTCTTCTTTACACTCTGCTAGAGTATTTCAATCAGTCTTTGGCTCATTGAAATTTAGCATCTTTAGAATATATACACATATATCTATCATATTAAGTCAATGCTTCTATCCAATATTTGTTTTATCTAGTTTCTGACCAAGCAAGTTTGTTAAAAATATATAACCAGATATAATGAAGTTATAGGATTGTGGAGTAAGTTAAAAAAAAGAAAGAAAGAAAAAAAAACCCACATATACATACAAGTATTTCCTTCTGATTTGCTAGATTCTTTTGATTTTTTTCACACTGGGAAGATTTTTTACTTCTACATTGATCTGTAATAAATGAGAATTGGGATAATGTCCTTTTTTGAAAGACTGTCATATACACACATTTCACTGATAGACACAGCATAGTGTTTTTATACATGTGTGAAATTGCCCTTTTCCCTAGTGGTACCATAGAGTTAAACCTATATACACAAAATTGCTTTTAATAGGGTAATTTTTTTCCTCTAGACTTGTGACATGTTTTTAGAGTATCTCATCTACTTGCTTGAATAATTACATCTGGCATTTATATAACACTTTGCTTGCAAAGTATTTTATGTACATTATTTCTTATAATGGAAAGCCTTTAATACTCTAACTGTGGAATAATTTTGTATTCTGTTGGTCTTGATCTTTTAAAGATGATTTTATAATTTATGAATTAATTCACTTGCTTCCATCTCCTATCATTTTTAAATTTAAAGTTAAAGTTAAATATTTTTCATTAATAAGTATCTTAAGTGATAGAATGAACCTAAAGTATTTAATAGTTGATAGTCAAATTTTCTGATATTTAACTTCTTGGTTTTGTTGATAGTTGTATGTGAAAGATGTGATATTTCATAACAGGATGGATGCATTCCTTTTTGGCAGTTATGTTTTTCTCTCCATAATTCCATCTACAAAATAGCATTGCTGACCATAGGAAATGTGTCTGGTAAACAGGAAAAAAAAATTGCTAACAGGAATTGAGTGGTTTGTCTTCTTTTTAAAATAGTAGTAGGATACAAAAGTCAGTTTTGTTCAGTAAGATAATTGCCAACAATAAACTGTGGTCACTCTTGACAAGTTCCCTGATTGGGAAAATGCCAAGAAATGAAAGGATACCAGCACTTTGTCATGGCTTATCTATCTCAGGCTCATTATTTACCATTGACAATAAGTAGTTAAACCACAATATATTAAGCATATATTGTGATTACTATTGTATGGTATAGGAGAGAATCTGTTTTATTATCTACAAAATGAGGGATTTCGATTAGATCATTTCTGTGGTCCCTTGTAACTTTTCTCTGCCCTGAAGAAATTTATAATTTAATTGAAGAAACAGGAATAACACAAAACAATTAGCAAATAATATTAATCCATTGGGTCAGAGATATTAACTATCTGATAGCATAATAATGAAGATGATGACATTTTATAATCAGAGGGCACCCTCTAGTTTTCAAACTACTTTTGCATAAATTGCCTATTTATTGGTGTGTTTCAGTAATACATTTGAACAGGGAAGTATGGTGTAGGAGAAGCAGCAGTAGATTTTAATGTCAAAGGATCCAGTCAAATCCTAGCTCTATCACAAAAGAGCCTGTATTGTAATATCTGCATGTTCTTTCTGGTTTTCAGTTTCCTCATTTGTAAAATAAAGGAGTGGGACTATATGTACTATAAAATCTCTTCTAGTCTAGATCCAATTATTTCATCACATAGAGATAAAGTTTTGCTATTTCCATTGTCATGTTCATCAAACTTGTTATTGAGGCATTTCAGTTGTGTCTAACTCTTCATGACCCTACTGAGGTCATGAAATACAGGGGTGGCTTGCCATTTCCTTCTCTAGCCCATTTTTTGGATGAGGAAACTGAGGAAAATGAGGTTGAGTGATTTGTTCAGGGTCACACAGCTAATAAATGTGTGATGTCATATTTGAATTCAGTAAGATGAGTTTTCCTAACTTCAGGCTAGGACATTATCCAGGCTATTACCATCTGCTCCTGTTCCCCAATCTACATTTTATTAATCTTGAATTTTTACACAGTTAATTGTTTTTTTAATCAAATATGTTGTTTTGTTTTTCACTAGTAAACTTTCCCAACTAACAAGTTCAAAACACTAGAATGGTTTTGATTTTGAACTACTTCCATCCAAGTACCTGCTATCATTCCCATTTTGATTCAGTCAATAAACAATGAACCACCATCAGCAGAAATTAAATATGATAGAAAATGTAATTATTCATGCTATTCAATGTAATTCATGAATTAATCATTCACTTAAAACAAGGAAAAAATATGAATAAACCCCAAAGAACAATTGGTCAAGCTATTCATGTGACCATTTGATGTTTTTATCCTCTCTCTCTCTCTCTCTCTCTCTCTCTCTCTCTCTCTCTCTCTCTCTCTGTCTCTGTGTGTGTCTCTCTGTCTCCGTCTTTCTCCCTCTCTCTCTGTCTCTCTTGTCTATCTGTCTCTCTATATCTCTCTCTGTGTGTCTCTTTCTCTGTTTCTCTCTGTCTCTCTCTCTCCCTCTCTCCCTTTATCCCTCTCTCTCCTTCTCTGTCTCTGTCTTTTTCTTTCTCTCTGTGTGTATAGACACATATTATGTATGTGTATATAGACACATATAAGAATAATGATACTCTCTTCCCATTACTTTTGTAAAGATTTATTTTTAGTATTATAGAAACATACATTGTGAGTTGAAAAGGATTTTTGAGACTCTTTAACAAAATTCATTCAAATAACAGAGGAAAAAACTGAGTTTTTAATACCAAAAAATTATGTGATTTGCCTATGATTTCCAAAGTTAGCTTTTGATTTTGACTTTGATATCAGCACTATTTCCGTTTCATCATTCCTTATCTCTGGCTATCCACTTATTCATTCATCCAGTAAACTGATTTTTTTTTTTAAAGAGTTTCTGTTTTTTACTAAGCATGAGTATAGGCTTTGAAAAGAATTCAAGTTAAGAATAAAGTGTGGTTTATGTTCTTTAGCTACATATAGTGTAGTTAGCAAAATAAGACATACTTTCATGGTTAGTATTTAACAAGTATGTCATTAAATGTCTAGATGAATGAAATGGACTTTAGGAATTCAGAGAAAAGGAAGATACTTTTGGGCTTGAATAGTTGTGGATATCCTCAGGTAGCAGGTAGGATTTTGCCAGACATTGACTTATGAGCAGGATTGGAACAGAAAAAGAAAACAGAATTTCAGGAACAGAAAACAGTATGGACAGAGATTTGGAATTGACATTAAGGATGATATATTTGGAGACTATTGTAGACACACTCCTACCTAGGGCAGAGAGTTTACTTTGGAAAGCTCAACAACATAAGATTTGTAGTGGGGCAATGGGACAGGAATGGAGGAGAAATGAATTTAAACATTATTCTCTAGGTATTAGGTGCCCACTTGAAAGCTTTAATACAGGGGTATATTATGCTGAAGTTATTACCTGGGTAAAAATAATCTGTTAATGGAGTATAGAATATGGTTATAAGAAGAAGAACATTTAGCTTGCGTATAAGTCATTTGCTAAGGCAACCAGAGGCAATGATGAGCTGAAAACTAGTTACAACAAGCTTCCCACTGCTTAAGTTCTTTTAGTTGATAATTTTGTATGGCCCACAAATGATGTTATAAATATCCAAATGAGCCTTGGATAAAAAAAGGATCGCCACACCTAAGGCTATAAGCTGGGAGATCAGGTAAGTGATTGGAATATTTATTGTATAATATGATGAAAGCCCAGATCGGAGTGGTTAGAAATAAGATGAAGAAATAAGGATGGAAAGAAAAAAAATCTCAAAAGAAAACTCAATAGCACTATGTTACTAATTAGCGGTAGACCATGGGGGAAAGAGTCAAAGACAAATTAATTGTGAGAATGCATTGTACTCATTGATTAAATAGTGCTATATTAATCTAATATCTCATCTCATTTTGCTCAACAATCATTTGTTAAATACTTATTCTATATGATAAATATATATATATATATGTATATATATATATAAAATATGTGATAAATATATATACATCCAATCATCTTCTACATGATCTTATGGCAATGATAGTTGGACTATAATAATAAAACATGTTATTTAATGCTTTAATTTTCCAAATTTTAATTTTGTTCAGATGAAATTTCATCAATTTTGAGTACTCCTCAATATTGATTGCAAATCACCACCTGCAAGCGTTGCCAGGTACATTAAGCATTTAAGTATTTATGTCTTGACCATATTCCCAGAGACAGTGTCAGAGAAATATTTGAATTTCAGCTTTCTGACTCTTTACCCAAAATACCACACTGTTTCTAACTTGATAGAGATGATAAAATTGGACACAATTGGAACATCTTAAATAAAATGTTCTCTCTGTTTGTGCTTTTTTGTCTCTCTCTGAATCTGTGTCTATCTGTCTCTTATCTACATTGTGTCTCCTATTTTCAGTCTGAAGGTCTGTCTCTATATTTTTTCTTTTTACTATGTTAGAAGAACACCTTAGGCACTTTGAGAATTTTTCACTCTACTCAGTCAAGTTCTTTAAAAATTCTTGGATTAAATTTTTAAATTCAAGCTAAAAGCATTTGCCTTTTTAAGGACTCACTGAGGCAGTCTTATTTCTCAAGTAAGACAAGGACAATAGTCCTTGTGTTTGTTCACTAAGTATAAACCGTGGGGGTCCATCAAGAGTTGATGATGTCTGAGCACTATCACTGAGCACATAAGAAAGGAATAAAAACAAGCTGGAGGCAGCACTCCTTTTTCACGGAGTTATGATGAGAAGCAATGTATCATCACTTTTTTCAAGGAGATAAATCATCTCTAAGCTGATGGGAGCTTTTTTCTTGTCCTTCAAATGAATAACAACCCCAGAGCTTTTATTGGAAAGATGCATAAGAGATTCACATTTGTCATGTGGCAGAGCACTCCTCTGGAGAAGGATCTAATACAACTTTTTACGTGCATGTGGTAAAAGTGACTTCAGACAACAAAGCATAGCGGGCCATTCCTAGAAGAAGGAAAAACTTGGACCTCCTTCTGCCACACTGGCTGCGTGACCATAAGAAAATTTCTTATTCTTTCAGTGACACAAATATCTATAAGATTCTAAATCCTGGATAATATCAGTAAAGGAACTTTTTATAGCCTCACTATACTGAAGAAATTACAGATCTGAATGCCCCCTTCAAAAAAAAACTTTATTGGCATTTCTGAGTCAATAGCTGGCCTTCCTAAGTATATTTTTCATAGTGGGGTTAGCATTTTTGTATTATTCATTGACCCATAGGAGCATAGAGTTATAAAATAGTCATAATATAGTACATATAAATATATATAATATATGACTTAGAATTACATATATATATATTAGAGTTATATAGAATTAGAACTTTAGAGACTAAACTCATTTCACAGATGGGAAAACAAAGAGAGAGAGAGAGAGAGAGAGAGAGAGAGAGAGAGAGAGAGAGAGAGAGAGAGAGAGAGAGAGAGAGAGAGATATCCAAGTGATTTGTCAGAGGTCATACAACTAGTATATTCCAAAAGCCTCTTACTGCTACCTTGAATTGAGGATACTTTATTATGTCTTAGAAAGCCATTCTTCTGAACTTTATTTTCTACTTTACCTAAACTATAATTTGTACATTAGATTCTTCAGAGGACATAATAGAGATTGTTTCTCTAATTGATAAATGTGATCATGCTTTGTTTCCAAAGTCCTTGCAGACCTTTCATCGAAAGATCTTTATCTATTCCTTGTATATCATGGATACTCTTCATCTCATTACTATTCCAAAGACAAGAAGAAAACACTGGCTCACTTTTCATAAATAATAACTCATATTTATGTAGCAATTTGAGGTTCTCAGACCATCCTTGCCAAAATTATAGGCCAGAGGTGTCAAACATGAAGCTATGACCCACAACACTCCCAAATATGGCTGAACCCAGATTAAAAGATAGTTAGGAAAATAACAAAATAAAAACCCCACGATAAAGATAATTTTAATTTTTTTTAAGTGAATGAAATTTTAACAAAAGTTTACTGAAATTTTAAAATAAAATTCATCTTATAATTAGGTCATTAGGTAGCCAGTTTGGAAGGTTTAGTGGTTCCTAGTTCTATTTGAGTTTGATACTACTGATGTATGTATGAGAAAATTAAGGTTCAAACTTAGGAAGCAATTTGTTAAACCCAGAGTTGTGCAAGTAATAAATGTCAAAGTTAGGACTCAGAGTCAAGTATTCTCTTCTAAGACCAGGCATCTTTCCTTTTTACCCCAATGTTTGTTAATATTGTGAGTGTGTGTGTGTATGTGCGTGTGCTCCATATGTGTGTATACACATACACACATATATATATATCAATAGGTATACATAACATATACATTGTGAATTTATGTGTCTAAATTATGTAAATTTATTCATATATACATATACACACTGTGTGTATATATACATATATATGTGAATGTATTGATAGTTATGCATTCACGTGCTTGTGTATATGATCAATAGTCATCTGTGCATACATACACATACACATATATGAATACAAAGACACATGTGTGTGTCCACATATGTCATATGGGTGTGCCTATATGACATATATGTGTGTACATATACATTAGGGATGGTTTATTATGTCTTAGAAAGCCATACATAATATATGTGTATATAGTGTATATATGTATATATAGTGTATTATACATATAT
Source organism: Antechinus flavipes (assembly GCF_016432865.1). Taxonomy (NCBI): domain Eukaryota; kingdom Metazoa; phylum Chordata; class Mammalia; order Dasyuromorphia; family Dasyuridae; genus Antechinus; species Antechinus flavipes. The sequence goes on along the minus strand of NC_067400.1, from coordinate 156,367,280 downwards.
GTATATATAGTGTATACATATGCATATATATAATATACATATATAAAATAAATATGTATATACACACACATATGTGGGCAGCTAGGTAGGGCAGTGAATAGAACACCGAGCCTGGCGTCAAGAAGATGTGAATTCAAATCTGGTCTCAGACATTTACTAACTGTGGTACCCTGGACTAATCACTTAATCCTATTGCCTCAGTTTCCTCATTTGTAAAATGAACTGGAGAAGGAAATGGCAAACTACTCCAGTATTTTTTGCCAAGAAAACCTCAAATGGAGTCATGAAGAGTCAAAGATAACTAAAATGAATGAACAGCCTACATACATATATACACATATATGGATCAAATCTGCAATTTCACTGGCTAGAGAAATCTTGATGAGGGAATTCCTACTAAGGCAAATCCATGCCTGCTCTGTACTTTATAAACTTAGAAAGCTGCCTGGGTCACTCAAAATTTAAGTGACTTATCCAGAGTCATCCAATAATAGCCAGCTATGGAGGAGACTAGTTTTGAATTCAGGTCTTTTTTCCACCATATCATGCTACCTCTGAATTGTGTGTTGTCTATTTAAGTGTGTGTGTGTGTGTGTGTGTATTTTGAGAGAGGGAGAGAATTTGATTACAAAAGAAAACATAAAGAGTATTCCTATACAGTTAAGATAAATCTTGTTTAATTTAATAATGCTCTTTTGAAAATGCTACTCAATAAGGAGAACATTTTCTACCTGAAGTCTTGTTGTTGGAAGCCAGATTTTTTTAGGATTGACTGATTTCTCTGTCCTGACCCCTGCCCACTCTTCTTAGCTGTTCTGGGAAAAGAAATAAATGAGTTTAACATTTGAAGACAGTGGCTCGAGGCCCAATGAAAGAAAGAACATTTAGCTTGATATGATACAGAAGCATTATTTCCAAATGAAAATTAGAACCAGTAATGTCCTGATGCTCTTGTCTAGACAATTGTTATGGCTGTAAATCTCCACCATGAAAGCACAGTAATGGTCTGCGGTGGTTTGATTTGAAATAAGTAACTGCAGAGTATCTTAGTTTGTTTTAAGTCTCTATTTTAATTAATGGTAATTGATTTAATGAGAATGCTCTCTCTCTCTCTCTCTCTCTCTCTCTCTCTCTCTCTCTCTCTCTCTCTCTCTGTATATATATAAATTCTTTCAAAAGATTCCCACCCCATCCTCCAACAAATTTGTGTTACCCTTTCCTTATTGGGAATATTATTCAATAAACTTCTTCCTAATGGGATTCTTTCTTGTTTATTTTTTAAAATAATTATAATTTTTTATTGACAGAACACATGCGTAGGTAATTTTTTGCAACATTATCCCTTGCACTCACTTCTGTTCTAATTTTTCCCCTCCCTCCCTTCACCCCCTCCCCCAGATGGCAGGCAGTCACATACATGTTAAATATGTCACAGTATATCCTAGATACAATATATGTGTGCAGAACCGAACAGTTCTCTTGTTGCACAGGAAGAATTGGATTCAGAAGGTAGAAATAACCCGGGAAGAAAAACAAAAATGCAAACAGTTTATATTCATTTCCCAGTGTTCTTTCTTTGGGTGTAGCTGCTTCTGTCCATCCTTGATCAATTGAAATTGAGTTAGATCTCTTTGTCGAAGAAATCCACTTCCATCAGAATACATCTTCATACAGTATTGTTGTTGAGGTATATAACGATCTCCTGGTTCTGCTCATTTCACTTAGCATCAGTTCATGTAAGTCTCGCCAATCCTCTCTGTATTCATCCTGCTGGTCATTTCTTACAGAACAATAATATTCCATAACATTCATGTATGTGGCTTTTATTTCCAAGGAGGAACTGTTTCAGGGGCTGTCAGCATGAAAACAAATCTGTTATAATAGTATATCTCTTTTTTCTGTTCCCAAAATGTATACAACAAAAATAAAGGGAGGAAAAAAAAGAAGACTGATTGAAAGAACGAAAGGAGAAGACCAAGATGAAGGCAGTAGAAAAGGAGGTAGGGGTACTGAATCCAAAGCATTTACTGAACCTATTCAGCTTTACCAAAGAAATAAAACATTCATTAAACTCCTGAAGATTACATGAAGTTTGTGTAGTCTATAAAGGTTTAAAATGGGATCCACTAGTTTAAAAAAGAAGGGCAGATAGATATCACAATGAATAGAACTTACTAGTTATGTGACTCTGGACAAGTGACATCCATACTTACCTTGATTTCCTCATCTATAAAATGAGTTGGAGAAAAAAATTGGCAAAATGGTATTTTTCCAAGAAAACCCTGAATGGGATCATGAAGAGTCTGATATGACTGAAAAATGACTGAATGACAAAACTTAAAAGGGCATATAACCAATTTGATTGAATACATTGAATATATGAAATAATATGAAAATGTGAAAAAAATGTGAAAGAAACTATTCTATTTTGGGCAAGGCTTTTATTCCTCAGACCCCAGTTAAAATTTTTTTGGGGAGGAGGCTTAGATTCTTTTCTGATGTTATGTAAAAAAAAAGCACATTGCTAATAAAATAGCGTTTTTTTCATGTGATTCTCTGTTATTGTTGATCTCTCCTTGGTTTGTAAGAGTACATCTTCTCTATGCTGTATCTCATTATTCAATCAGAAATTGAAGTTGAAACTATGCTTTGCTTGGTAATTTGAAGAGATCACATCTAAAGGGGTTTCATTAGAATAAAAATCAAGGGCTCCTTCTCAAAGGGTGCATTCAAACTCCTTCAAATTAGGTTTTATTTGTATATCCATATAGAACATCTTCATTGCAGAAGAGCCTTGGCCAAATGACTTACAATTGAAATAGATTATTTCTGAACAAAAGTAATGGAAGAATAGATTTAGAGGAAACAATAACGAAAGGGAAAAGGTAACTTATAATGATCAGTATTCTGTCTTTACATAATCAGTTTAACCCATTGCTTTGTGTAACCTGTCTTTTGCCATCCTCAGAGAGGACTGAAAACAGGGGTATTAGAGATATAGCTGACTATCGGTCAAGTTTACCCAGAGTTCCTTAGTTATGATCATGTTATATTCTTAAATAAAACTATATCTCAGGTTTTCTTTCAGCAAAATATATATGTATGTGTATAATAATAGCATTTCTCTATTGTAAAGAGTATTTGTCATTATCTACTCTGGATTTATTACTTTACAGATAAAGAAACTGAAACCTAGAAAGCAGTAACTCATTTATAGTATCATTGAATATTAGAATTGAAAGGGACTTTGACCACCTAGTGCCCTCCACTCATAATAATTACCTTGCATTTACTTATTATTATACATGTTACTATCCAGTTGAATTTATGCTCCTTAAATACAGGCAATCCTGAACCTAATTTAGTTTTTGTCTTTATGCACTCAACACTTAGTATATTGCCTTATGCATAGTATACACCTATTGACTTGAGTCAACTGACATTTATATAGTGCTTGAAGTTGGCAAAGTTCTTTCCATATATTATCTTCCTTGATGCTCAAACCTGCACAGAATATGGTTGCAGGAGCACATTTGACTAATGTTCTATGAAAGCCTACTTGTTATATCCAAAAACAAAATAAAACAAAACAAACCCAGTAACAACTGAGACCCCAAATAGAGTTTTCAGAAGAAACAGCTAGCAAACAATAAATCTAAAACTTGAATTTAATTCTTTATTTCAAGACCGTGTTTTTTCCACTACTCTGAGGTCACAGGATCAGTGACAATACATTTGAGAATGCAGCTTTCTTCTCATCTTGCTGTGCTTTTCCCCATGGAGTCTATTCTTTAAAGACCAAGATATAAACATTTCTTGGCATCAACCTGGCTAACATACTGAGAAGAGATGGTTTGTTTGCCAGAGAATGAAAATACTACCTTGAATTTCAATGAGTTTGATGTACCAACTTAGTCTGTTATCTAGTGACCAGGGCACTTACCTTCAGAGAAGAAATTTGTCTGCTATTATATATTCAGAGAACAAATGTGGCAGACAAACAAGAAGTTTGTGCAATTGTAACAAAAAAGTCAACAGCTTCATTTACCAGATGTGATTCTATCATGTCTTGTTCTTTGAGAAGCATCCATACTAGTTTCAAAAGTGGGAAGGGTCTTGTTTCTGTGGGGATAAATATCAGGCAATGAGAGGAGAGGGCTAGGTCTCTGCATTCAGATGATTGGAAAGTGTTTATCCCTTCCTACTAGAGCAACAAGTACTGCCTAACATAATATCACTGATTATAAAGGAAAGAGGCTCAAATTCACTCTTAAAGAGGTAAGGATGTTTGGCCCACAGGGCAGGTCCTCCAGTAGCCTTAATATTATGCATAGTTTTATTGTTAAATAGATTTTTACAAGAGTGCTCAAAGCTCTCTTTCTGAATGTTCAATTTTTTATCTCTAAAGTGATACTAGAGATAGCCTATGGTATAATGGATAGAGACTTGGATTTGGCGTTAGGTTCATATTCAATTACTTGCCAGTCATGTGGCATTGAGCTAATCACATAAGCTTTCAGTGTCCCAAGGTACAGATGAGGTCCTGAGATCTATATTAAGAAATGGAATTTTTCATGGGGAATTTCTTATACTAATGAAATAACAGGTCAGATACAAAAAAGTTTCCCTCAAGTATGGCTAGCATAAATGAGCTATATGACCTCTTTGATCAGATGATGAATAAGTACTTATGTTTTTAAATTAATTAATTCTAGATTATCAACTTCTTGAAAACTATAGTCATACCACTGCTAAAAACATTTTAAAATTTGTTTTCAAATAGAAATTATCTATCAATATGATATCAGTGATGTAGAGAAGTATTGCCTAGGAGAAGACCTGGATAGGCTACATAATTATCAGCAAGTCTGCAAGTATTTATTAATCATTTGCTATATGACAAGCACTGTATTAAAGGGATACAAAGAAAAGCAGAATCAATCTTCTAAATACTCTAACTGGGGACACAATCTAATTGGAGATGGTATGGAAACACTTGTGTGTAAAGAATATATATGTGAAAAATTTGAGGGAAGGCACTACTAACACAAAGGAAGACTGGGAAAGTCCTCATGTAGGTAGGTAGCTTTTACCTGAATCTTGAAGGAAGTCAGGAAAACTTGGAAGTAAAGATAAAAGGAAAAGAAATGCAAACATAAATGACAGAATAAAAGTGCATAGATTTGGGAGATGGCATGTGAGCAAAAGGCTACAATACATAAAAGGGAATCAGACCAAAGAAGCTAGGGAAGATAAGACAAGGCAGGACATAAAGAATCCTACAGGTGATAAAGAGCCATTTGGGTTCATTGAATAGAGGGGTGACATGGTCAAAACTGAATTTTTGGAAGATCAAATAGATTGCTGGGTGGGGTAGATGGATTAGAGTGGAAAGACATTAGGACAGGAGATCAACTGGCAGGCTATTGAAATACTACAGATGTGAGATGATGAAGGTTTAGATCTATAACAGTGTCAGAGGAGGTAATTTAAAGGAAAAAAGTTACACTTGTAAAATTGAAAGGACTTAGCAATTTATTGGATATGGGTGGTAAGATACTAATGAGTTGATGAATTTGAGTTCTTGGAGGATAGTAGCGCCAATGATAGGTAAGCTCAGAGACTGAATGAGACATCAAAACAAGCCCTGTCAGTAGAAGGTTATGTTGTTGTATGATTGTATAATTATTTAATGACTAATTTTAAGTATCATATTTTAAAGTAAAATTATATATATATAATATAGTGTATATGTGTATATATACATATATATATGTCTTTTATGTCTTCTTAAAGCTAAAATTTTTACAACTCAACAAGTAACTTCCTTAATATAAGCTCTGATAAACTGATTTGAGCTAAAATATTTAGAAATGAGTATTCCAAATTGGATATTGTCTTTTTATCCAAATTGGAATGAACAGTTTATTAATTTGACAAGAATCTTGTCAGACTTGATCAAATTTAGTAAAGTTCTAAATAAATGAAAGCAATGGAAACTATTTGTACATATATGTGCATATTATTTTTATACTTAAGATTGCTGTGGTCATTGACAAAATAAGGGTCCTCTTAGCTTTGTATATAATTAACAAAGCTTAAAAACCTTATGCTAATTTTAATTGATAGAAAAATACTGATGTCTTATTATTTGTCCATCTAGTAATTTTTGTAGGCTATTATATGACTTAAGGATGGGACCATATCTTTTCTTTTTTTTAATATAGCTTTTATATACAAAACATATGCATGGGTAATTTTTTTAACACTGACCCTTACAAAAACTTCTGTTTCAACTTTTCCTCTCCTTCCCTCCATTCTCTTCCCTAGATGGCAGGTAGTCCCATGCATGTTAAATATGTTAAAGTATATGTTAAATACAATATATGTATACATATTTATACAGTTATCTTGTTGCATAAGAAAGATCGGATTTAGAAAAAAGTTAAAAATAACCTGAGAAGAAAAAACAAAAATGCAAGCAAACAGTGGAAATGTTATGTTGTGGTCCATACTCACTTTCTCTGGGTGTAGCTGATTCTGTTCATTACAGATAAGTTGGAATTGATTTGGATCCTCTCATTGTTGAAGAGAGCCTTGGGACCATATCTTTTCTAATTTTTGCATCCTCAAACTCACACCCAGTTCCTAAAGGAATATTTTGTGCATAGCAACTGCTTAATGTGTTCTTGTTGCATGAATTAATTAATGGAAAGTGTTCTTGAGAACTTTTTGGCATATTATTTTTCTTTTTAAGTACCAACATCTATAATAGAAAGAGTATTTAAATAGGATTTAGGACACCTAATTTCCAATTTCCCAATCTAGCCCCAACAATCTGAGATAGTCACCAGTTAATTCAGTTGCTAAAATAGGAGGCTTGTAGTCAGTTCTACTTCAAGCACTTAGTTGTGTGACTCTGTCTAAGTCATTTATTCTTTCTTAGCTTCAGTTTGCCCTCCTGCAAAATGGAAATAATAATTAGCATCTATTTCACAAGGTTGTTGTGAAGATCAAATTAGATATCACATGTAAAGTTCTTTACAAATCTTAAAGTGCTATGTCACTATCAATAATTATTGTTATTGCTATTGTTATCCTAGACAAGCCACTTGTTGCTTGATCACTCTAGGATTTATTTTCCTTAAGTATAAAATAATGGAGAGTATACTAGATAGTTCCAAAGATTTGGTCAAGTTCTAGCCTTCTACTTAATTATTTTTGAAGACCAGAAGTTATGGGTGAATTTTGCACAATAGAAAAGAATCCTGTGATTCAATAAGCTCAACAAGCTTATTTGAGGAGAAATTGCATTAGACATTTTAATAACAATGTGGATGCATATTTCTCAGGATAATATTTAGTGGGGGGAAGTTAGGGTGGTTGTAGTTGTTCTTTAGGGAAAATGTGGTAAGACCAAGGCCTAACTTCTGGGAGCCTTTTTGATATATAACTATTAGTGAAAAATCTTGTTCTTTATTTGAGTTCATTTAAGTAGCATTAAATCATAAATCTTAAATGGTTCTTTAGAAGGGCAGATTAATACTAGTTTAATGATATATGATGCTAGATCTGAACATATGGCTTTGTGTCAGGAGGTCTCAACGGTGTTCCTCTTCCTTCCTCCCTCTCCATTTCCTAATACACAGAAACCATCCTTCTCGCTGAGTCATTTACAGCTGAAACTCTTAAGAGAATCTCCAGGGAGGTCATGTCACTATGTATGACTACAAGAGTCATCCATACATCCCCGGGGAGATCAGTGATTCCTTCCCATATTCCCTATCACTATTTACTGCTAGTTGCATTCTTGTTTGTCCTTTATTCTTCAAGAGGACCAGTGGCATCAGGAAGGTGATGTTTTTACTTAAAAGTAAATTGGATTTAAGTGAGTTAGGGCAGCGCAAAGTCATCAGTCTCTCTCTTCCAGAGCTTTCTCCAGGTCTAATAGCCTGGAGATGGTCCTGGATATAGTAAAAGACCTTGATCTATTAATCTAAGGACTTTCCCAAATTTATCTGAGACAATACCCATTAAAGGTTAGGTAAGAATTAAGCAAAAGGCAGCCTCTTTTACCTACTCAAAAAAAATTTTAGGAGGGGAAGATTTTCAGGGTTTCTGGCAAAAAACCAGAAACAATTGCTATTTACTCTCACTCTGAGCTGTTGAAATCCAAACAATGACCTACAGAGACTTGGGCTAGAACTGATTATTGACCAATCAATGAGAGCCAGAATGATTGGGACTACTTGAGTAGCTGTATTAAAAGGCCCTGTAAAGAAAAAGAGCTTCGTTCCTACTAATCCTCTTGGCCTGTGAAAGGAAATCATAAGTTGAGTTGAAAAAAAAAACCTCAGAAGTAATTTAGCTCAATTAAAACAAAGATTATTAAACTGTGGGTCTCGACTCTACATGGGATCCCATAACTGAATGTGGGGAGGTCTCAAAATTTTGATTTATTATGGGTGAATTTTTTATTTGAACCTATTTCACATATCTATCCATACCTGAATAGAAAGAGCTGAAAAGAACTTTAAAAATCCAGTCCAGCACCTTAATTTTAAAGCTGAGGTCAAGACAAATTAAGGTTTTGTGCAAGGTCACAAAGGTTATAAGTACCAGAAATGGGATTTGAATGTAGGCTGTCTGGTTCCAAAGCCAACTCTTTCTGCTGTATAATGTACTATTTTCCCAACATCAAATCCAAAGATTATAAGTATTGATGGAATAATTTAAATATAATTCTTAAATACAGACTGTAAATATAATTTTTAAACACAGACTGTATGTAGGGATACTGCACAGGGCACTAATTTTATAGTTATAATAAACAATGGGATGTTGATGATTCCTTAATTAGGAAAATCATGTCTTGGGACTTGCTTAAAAGATGGGTTAATGTGGTTTGTTTCCCATTCCTTTTGGTTTTTATCCTCCTCTCTTATCTGCTTTCTATTCTAAATAAAAGAAAATTTAAATTTGAAAATAATAATTGATCATAAAAATGGATACATTAATACTTTTTATTAGCAATAGTTTGGGAATTGTTCCTTCATCATCATAGACAGTTGGAGGAAAGCACAGTGGATAGTGGGGGACATTGGGCTAAACTCCCCAGCAAAGATCAAGTTGGAAGAGGGTTGGAGGGAGGTTTATAGAGAGAAAAAAATTTCTAACTAAATGAACTAACTCAAGAATAAGTAAGGTTTTATTCTGCAAATTACAGGAGAGAAAGGAATCAAGACTGGAATTTAGACTAGATCTTTCTCCTGAGAGAACAAAATTTTCTTAAGAGGTTTTTATATATTAGGAGAACAAAGACTATTAATTAAAATACTAACAGCTTGTAGAGAAAAACCAGATGCAGAATATAATTAGAGGGAAAGGAATATCAAAGGAGATGCAGCTGCCTTTAACTCCCTTAAATTATTTAGGGTTTTGCTTATTAACAAGGCCAGTTGGAATGAGGGGGCCTCTTATGTATTGGATGATAATGAGGATGAAGATGATGAAAATGATAATGATAATATTGATGAAGAAAAAGAAGATGGAAATGATCATATCGATGAAGATGATGATGAAGATGACACTGATGTTAGCCCTTAGATTCACTTTATGGTTCACAAAGCATTTTACTCTTGTGATTTCATTTGATCTTCATAACATGCCTTTGAGGCAGATGCCTTTATTATCCTTGTTTTATAGACGAGGCTGAGAGTTTTTGAATGGCCAGAGTCACAGAACTTATTAAGTGACTGAGGCAAGATTTGAAATCAAATCTTTATAACTTTAATCCCAACCTTCTGTCCAATTTCTGAAGTCACTTGTTGCCCAATTCAGAATTAGAACTTTTTAATATATTTGTAACTTTAAAAGGGGGTCACTATGCAGTGAATTGGGTTCAAATCAGCCCTCTGACATTTACAATTGCCTAATCTTGAGCAGATCATTAAATGACCCTAGGCTTTGGTTTACTCATCTGAGAAATAAGCAAAATTAGATGACCTCATTCTTCATTTTGACATTTCCTTTTTATGTATGATTGAATATTATGATATGGTTAACAAACTACTACAGGTTCTTTTTGAATTACTCTCACTAAAATGATCTGCTTTAGCTAACAGTCAGGACAGATGCTGGAAAATAGTGGTGTCTTCCTTTGTTACTTCTCCTTGGGCCTGGATTGTGACCCCTTCTCATTAGAACATCCATGTACCCAAAAAGCTGAGTATTAATAGTGCCCCAGTCTGGACCATTCCGAGCAGAGAGGCCCACTTAAAGGCTCAGTTGATGCTGATTAGCCCTAATGAGAAATGGACAGCCAGAGGGGATGCACTATAGAGCCACGTGCATGTTTCATCCCTTTGCTTTCTTTGGAAAAGAAAGGCTGAAAAGATCCAGCTATGGGGAATTTAAGCGTTTATGTACAAAGTAGAGTAATGGCTTATTTACTAAGAAGAATGAGTCTCTGCCCTATGCTGACCCATGCCTCTGCTTTAGATTGTTCGGCCTTTTATTTTACTTCACTAGCTTATGTAGTTTCTTTCTTCATCTAAGTTTGCATTTTCCCCCCATTAGCTGCTGTGAGAATCAGGCCATCTAGCTGAGAGTGACATTTGGGGCATTTTTCCACTGAAACTCAGGCACAAAAGTTCATTGCTAAATGAATCTTTGGAATTTATTGCTGTGACACAGTAATCTCCTGGTACTCTTAGAAATGGAAAGCTGAACTCTTCTAATTATTTGTTTGGACAGCATTAGTTGTTAAGTTTCTTCCATTCACCAATTGCATGTACAATACGTGTATAGTACAGGATGTGTTCATTTTAATTTGTAATTTGCCAAATATTTAAAAATAACAAAGTTTCAGGAGAATTTTCACACAGAGGCCTAAGGGTTTTGTATTAGAAAATGAATATACTTTATGCTGGCAAGGGCTGAAGGAAAGAAGGATTCCTTGGATAACTTGGAATTTAATTACCTGAGACTTAAAACAACTTCTTTTAAAGGAATCATAATCTTATAGATATCAATTTATCAATCAATATGTTTTTATTAAATTCTTTATCATGTCTTAGGTGTCCTGAGGAACACATAGACATATGACAATTTCCTTGCCTTTGGAAACTTATGGTCTAGTTCAAGAGGCAATATGAGGGGTAATTTAAGTCTTTTTCTCTCTCCTCTTCTCTTCTCTCTTCTCTTCTCTTCTCTTCTCTTCTCTTCTCTTCTCTTCTCTTCTCTTCTCTTCTCTTCTCTTCTCTTCTCTTCTCTTCTCTTCTCTTCTCTTCTCTTCTCTTCTCTTTTCTTCTCTTTTCTTCTCTTCTCTGTCTTTCCTTTTTTCCCTCTTCTCTTTCTCATCCTCCCTTCCTTTCTCTCTCTCTCTTCTTCTCTTCTCCCTTTCTCTCTCATTTTTTTCCTCTCTCTTTTTCTTTCTGCCCTCTTTTCTCTCTTTATTCTCTCTTCTCTTTTCTCTTTCTCTCTCTTCTGTCTCTCTGTCTCTTTCTCACACACACATATGTATAAATTATAATGGGAGTTTCAAAAAGGAAAGATGAAAACTTGTTTTTTTGGTTTTTTTTTTTGAGGTGGGGGACCTTGAAAAATGAGTAGGATTTCACTAGGTGGATAGAAACAGAAAGAATTCCAAAATGGTGAAGTAGTTCAAGCAAGGCCTTAGAGGAAAGGCTGAAGATGGTTTATGAAGGGAAGAGTTAGGAAACTAGCTTGCCTAAAGCAGAAGTCTTAAGGATACATTTATGTTCCGTTAGTAATTTGAAAATTGTCCTCTTCCTTCTATCCACTTCCTAAATTGGGTGAAAACTGTGCTCTTTGAGGCAATTAGGGGGTACAGTGGATAGATCACCAGCCCTGAAATCAGGAGGACCTGAGTTCAAATGTGACCGCAGATACTTAACACTTTCTAGCTGTATGATCCTGAGCAAGTCACTTGACCCCAGTTGCCTCAGGGGAAACATTTGTGCTCTTTGTTATTATTCCCTAAATGTGTGGAATTTCAGTGAAACATATATGACTTCAGGCATCAAAAAATAAATATGGAAAACATATTTTTCTGGCATTAAAATGTCTACTTATAAGAAATAATAACAAAAATGAAAGACAACATGGTGTAGTGAACAGAGGAACAGTTGTTCAGTCAAAAAAGGGGGCTGATTTAATTATGAAGTAAATTCTGTGATAATTAGCTAAATGTTCTCAATTAATTTTTTTGGAGGAGGGGGACCTTCAAAAATGAGTAGGATTTCACTAGGTGGATAGAAACACAAAGCATTCCAAAATGGTGAAATTGTGTAAAATACACCCTTTCTTGAGTTCAAATCCTGCTATTGACACAAACTAGATGTATGAAAATACAAAATTCACTAGACCTCTCAGTGCTCCAGCATCTTTTTAATACTAGAAATTACAACTGAATTGCTGATTTGCATTGATGGAGGGAATTTCCATACTAGGAATTTTGTACATCCATTAAACCATAGATCCTGATCAAAATAATAACAAGAAAATAGTTCTTGTTGCTCCCTCTCTCTGTTGTACTCTAGGAATTGGCCTACGTTCAACATAGTGTTCTTATACTGGGATTAGTTGGGGGGAAAGTTTGAATGTGATATAAGGCACTGGAAGTCAGGCAGAGTTTAGATTTTAATGCTTTTGGCCAAAGAGAGCTATTTTAAGTTCTCAAGCAGGGAACCAAATGAATTAAAAATATATCTTTTAGAGACCTCATTTCCAAAATATATAGAGAATTGACTCTAGTTTATAAGAAATCAAATCATTCTCCAATTGATAAATGAGCAAAGGATATGAACAGACAATTCTCAGATGAAGAAACTATTTCTAGCCATATGAAAAGATGCTCCAAGTCATGATTAATCAGAGAAATGCAAGTTAAGACAATTCTGAGATACCACTACACACCTGTCAGATTGGCTAGAATGACAGGGAAAGATAATGCAGAATGTTGAAGGGGATGTGGGAAAACTGGGACACTGATACATTGTTGGTGGAATTGTGAATACAGCCAACCATTCTGGAGAGCAATTTGGAACTATGCTCAAACTCTGAGAGATGAGTGTGAACCACTACATAGAATTCCCAATCCCTCTACCTTTGTCCGCCTGCATTTTTGATTTCCTTCACAGGTTAATTGTACACTATTTCAAAGTCCGATTCTTTTTGTGCAGCAAAATAACTGTATGGACGTGTATGCATATATTGTGTTTAACATATACTTTAACATTTAACATGTATTGGTCTACCTGCCATCTGGGAGAGGGGGTGGGGAGGAGGGGAAAAATTGGAACAAAAGGTTTTGTAATTGTCAAAGCTAGAAAATTACCCATGCATATATCTTGTAAATAAAAAAGCTATAATAAAAAAAGATATATATCCTTGGTTGGTGATGATCTGGCATTGAGAATGGAGAAGAAGGGACCAATTCAAAGAGCATTCACAGAAAGAAATTATAAGAGTAAGTGACAGAATAGATTTGAGAGATAAAGAGGATGAAAGAGATAGTTATTGTCATAGAAGCCTGAGGGAAAAGAATTCTGTTGGAAAAAAATTAGGGAAGATGGGAAAAGGGGCTATGTGAAATCACAATAAGATTCATTATTTTAGGAGTTTCAAAGAATGACCCCTTTATGAGGTCCATTTGGCATCTTCAAGCTTGTGGAGGAAGAAACTTCTCAGTACATTAAGCAATAGTAGTGAACTTATGAATGTGGATTTGAACAAGTGAAATGAAGAATAGGTAGAAATGGATGACTGATATATTCTTCATTATTAATGGGAATGTCCAAATCAGTGGGATCATATATTCATTCTAGAGTATTAGAAATGGAGTATGTAATATTTACAAGCTTCAGTATAGGTTGAAGTAGAGAGATGACAAAAGGATATCCAGTAGGTAACAATGAGCATCATTTAGTCAATATCTGCCAAGTAAATAAAGAAAACTTCATTGGATCTATTCAGTGTTGTACTTGCCATCATGAAACCAATTCTTTCTTCCAGTTTTATGTTCACACTCTGATAAGATGCAATTTTCATGTTGTTTAATTTCTTTTTTATCTTATGACAGATAAATCTGAGTATTCAAATCTGTTGAAGTGCCCACTTGCTTTTGACATATAAAGAGGTGTTCCTGACAAGAAGAATGTGTGTATAAATTAGCCAATTAAAGATATTATGTAGATTACTCTGAACAAATCTGGTTGTGACCAACTGGATTTTATCAAAATGGGAAGAGTCAAATGTGGCATAATGTCTTAATTCAACAAATCATATTTAATTAAATCTACCCAGGGCTTCTTAGCATAACAAGTACTAGTTAAAGCTTATTACAACTCAATTTATCACACAAGTGTCTTTTAAGAGGGAAATTTCACCTTGACAAAACAGTGCAGAAAGTGAGAAAAAGATGCTGAAATGCTCTGAGAATTTTAGTGAATTACACTTTCTTAGGCTTTCATTTAAGATTAATGTACTGTTTTCTGTGACTTGATAAATGTTTGTTGATTGATTAGGTCGGTAAGTGATTGCTTATCTCACCTTCAGCTCTATGATGTGTTCTGGATAAGACCTAACACTAAACTTTTTAGAACAACATACCATTCACACTTCCAATTTAATTACTCTTTTATTATTTTTTAAAAAACTTATCATCATAAGTTGATGATATCACATCTTTAGAGTGATTATTTGATTTTTTTTGATAATAGTTTGGTGAATGTTTCTGCATTTTAAATTTAATTGTAACTATCCGTTTCTGTCAAATTTCTAGTTTCTCAAATTTTTGAAAAAGACTTTCACTCTTTTTAAAAAAACACAGATCTTCATCAATAAAATTAATTTGTTGCTACTGGAATTGTTTCATATTCCAAACTACATCTTCAAACTTTTTTTTTAATGAGGCTATATCACACTTCTTTTTCCTTGAATATTTTTAAAAGGCAATTGAATATAATTGAAAGAGAATTTGTTTGGAGTTAGAGAGCCTCTGTTCCACTTGGGGATCTGTTATTTACTAACTGTATTATCAGATTTTGGAAAAGTCCCTTTGGTTTTCTTGGTCTTGGCTTTCTCAAAATTCCCTAAATGATCACAGATTTAAGAATGAAAGGAGAACACCTACTCTGCCATCCTAATTTTGCCCAGATATCTTGATTCTGACTTTTTAAAAAGTTGATTTTAACTTCATTGCTATTTTCATTATAAAAAGTTGCCTGTAGATCACTGTTTCCTAACTTGAGGTTAGATGAAAATTGGATGAGATTGGTGATTTTACTGGTACAGTGAGTTCCTGGTAAGGACTCTTTATGAACATGTTGATAACTTCTCTGAAACTTTTGATCTTAGAGAGTTGCCCAGGACTCTGAGTGAATGAATGAATGAATATATACAATGTGCTGATGATATTGTGCTGAATATTGGTGACTCAAATAGAAAAAGAAAAAAAGTGACTTATTGAGACTCACTCAGCTAATCTATTTCAGAAGTGTGGCTCCTTGACTCTGAGACCATCATTACATCAGCTTTCTCACTTGATACAAATAAGAATTCTTGAATATTCTACAAAAAGCTTTCCCATGAGAAAGATGCCTTTCCCAAATTCTTTTCAATTAGATGGCCAAAGATGTGTCCACTAAAGAAAAGATCTTGGGCTCTAGGTTTCCAAGACTCACTCAGTTTGACTGAATTTATCTGTACTCAGTAAGAGTTTGTTAAGCATCTACTATATGCCGTACAGTGTGCTAAGCATGGGCGTTCTAAGAACTTAGGCTCTCTGTAAATTTAACAATTCTAGTCAGAGTAAGAATTGCTGCTCTAAATACATGTGAACATAAAAAACAGTTTAAGAAACAAGTTACAGAAAGATTTTATCACAAGTACAGACTTAAAATGAATAAACATAAGCAGATATATCTCAAAAAATTTTGATGACTTTATGTCCCTGTTTAACTTACATAAGTTATTTCTTCATTAAGTCAACACTTATTAAGCTCTACTAAACTTGAATTTCAGAAGACATTTTCTTAGTGGGGAACTTTTCCACATTTCCTGATTCATTTATTTGTAAGATGAGGCTCAAGAAAGGGAAGGGATATTTGTGGTCCTCTATCCTTACGTTGTCAGAGGGAAGGGTCAGAAAGAGAGACCAACTGTTTTATTTCTGCTTCTGTCTCTCTAACTTCCTCTGGATCCAGAAGCCTTTTCTAATTTTTAACAGTTTGTAATTGGAGAGAGAAAACAATGCTTCCCTTCCTTAAAACTAATCCTAAATGAATCCTGGAAAAACACAGATCTACCGTGCTGACTTTTACACGAGTCATAATAATGATAACTAACATTTCTGTATTATTATAATACAAAGTGCATAAATAATTATCATCTTGCTTGGTCTTCACAACAATCCTGGGAGAATGCTGCTTTTTTAAAAAAAAAATCACCATTTAACAATTGAGGCAGACAGAACTTAATGAATTGTTCAGCGTTACATAACCAGTCTTGAATGCAGATCTAGCCCTCACACCTACCTGTCATGAGGACCAGATGAGAATCTGTTTGTAAAGTGCTTAGTATAATAGATTAGTATATTTTTCTCCTATTCTCCTATTTCTCATATTAATACATAGAGTGCTAGGCCTAGAGCCAACACCTGAATTCAAATCTATTCTTAGACACTAGTTATATGATTCTGGGCAAATTATTTAACTTGTTTGTCTTAATTTCTTTATCTGTAAAATACAATATTTTGTTATATTTGACCTAATATAATAATTGTACCTACTTCCTGGGGTTGTTGCAAGGATCAAATGAAATAATAATGGTAAAGTGTAAACTATATAAATAATTATTTTATTTAGAGTGCCACCTAACTAGTCAAGAATCTTACTTGGCAAAGAAGGAGAAAAGCCTGTTTGCTCCGATAATTAATGCAGGACTCTTTGAGAAAGAGCTTTAGAATATTTGTCTAGTTCACTCAACAATTTCTCTAGAATTTTCATAGATCCTTTCACAAAACTAGTCTCTACTTTATTTCTTTATTTTCTTGTGGGTTGAACTGTGGTTTACTGGGTTTGGAGTTACCTAGAAATGTGAATAGTAGCATAGGTTTCAAGCTGGAAAGGACTTTAAAAGTCCATAATATTCATTCTTCTCTCCCCCAATTCCATAAGAGAATACTGAGGTACAGAGCAGTTAAATGGCTTGCTCAAGGTCACTAGTTGGTAAGGATCTTAGGCAGAATTTGAATCTGGGTTCTGAGGGCCTCACATCCACTGCCTTCTACACTAATGGCCTCAAACTCTACAGCCAGCAAATGACTTCAGAAAAACAATGCTCAGTGTTATCTTTATTTTATTTTATTTTCATTTATTTAAACATTTCCCAATTACATTGTAATCTGATTGCGGCATCCCTTGGGAGTATTGTGGCCTTCTGTGCCTGTGGAAAGTGTGTTGGACATTGTTTTTCCTCTCAAGTATGTGGTTCATTTTTGTTCTCCTAATTTTATTTTACGTTTTCTCTGTATGGTGTAAATTCTAGAAGGAATTGTTTGAGGAGGGAAATTACAGAAAAGATGTATTAAGTTGCCAGCAACTAGAAGATATGGAAAGGGTCCTTTGATACTATAAAACTGAAGATAATGTCAAGCTAGCCTACAATACTGAAAGGTAGATAGGTGGCTCTGTGGATTAAACACTGGGCCTGAACCACAAAAACTAAATTCAAATCTGGCTTCAAGCACGGATTAGCTGTATGATGTTGGGCAGCTTAATCTTTTTGTCTTAATCCATTGAAGAAGGAAATGGAAAACCACTCCAGTGTCTTTGCCAAGAAAACTCCATGGAGATCATTGATATGTTCTGGTCCACAGAGTCATGAAGACCCAGACAAATAGCAACAGAGTATGGGAGCTATTTCAACTCTCAAAATGGGCTTGACTCCTTCATGCATTTTAGGTAGTGACTATTTTTGTTATGTTATGGGCCCCTTTGGCACTCATACCTTCTCAGGAAAATGTTCTTAAATGCATAAAATAAAATATTTTGGATTGTGGTATTCTCTTCTTTTTTATAATATAAGATGGTTCTCTGGGAGTAGATTTCTTGGGGAGGTTTTCTGGAGGTAGCCTTAGTTTCAGTTCAGAGTAATAATTACCCCAAATACAGTCAGCTGATAAAATCCAAACGTTTATTTTCTCCTTCCAAGTCCTATCTCTTTCCTTTGGCCCGGTTAGCTTTCTTAGAGGCCTCTCTCCCTCCTTAGTTCCAAGAGCTCTTGCAGCTTCGACTGCAGTCTCTAGCATGTCAATCTCTTTAACTGAACTCACTTGAGCTTTCTTTGGTTCCGCGAGCTTTCCTTGCTAATCTTTTGCATCTAGCAGCTTCTGCTTCTAGTACAACTCCAAATCTTGGCAATCTTCCGAACTGAACTGACTTCACTGACTCAGCCCTTTTTATGCTCTCTCAAAGGTTGACTCCTCCTCTGAGAGTGGGATTATGGGAGATGTGAATTCACAAAGTTACAAAGCTAACTTTGTGTATCTGCCATACTTGTGAACACTTGTGAATCTTCCAAACTTGTGAACTAATGTGTGTGAGCTAATGAGTGAACTCTTAAAGGTGCAGACCCAAGCACACAAACATTGCTTCCATCAATTTCATTGAGTATCACCTTGTTTCAAGTTCTGGATCATAACATTGGATTATTAAAAAAAATATTGCAATAAATAAATTTAAATAAACTTCATGGATCCCAGGTTAAAAATCCAGAGTCTTAAAAGGAAATCTTGTACTTAAATTCTGGTGACAATAATAGCATTTATATGGCACTCTGAAAGAACAAAAGAGATACACAGAGAGAAAGAGAATAAAAGAGAGACAAAGATAGAGTGAAACACACAGAGACAGATAGATACACGGATAGAGATAGACACACAGATTCAGAGATAGAGATTCACACAGAAACTGAGATAGAAATAAAGATAGAGAAACTGTTTTAATGTATATAGAAACAGTTTAGAGCCCAAGTGAATTTTTAAAATCAATGAGTATAAATACAGGAAGGGGAATGTGACACTAGACAACAATTTATGTACAAAGGATCTACATTCTTAGTGGACTATAAGATAAAAATCAATGAATTGGTAGGAATTTACTAAGCAGGCATTCCCTACACAGATTGAATCTCAGGGCCAAACCAAAAGAAAATAAATTATATTATGAGTCAGCAATATGAAACGGCAAACAAAAAACTAAAGCAATCCTAAGAGAAATAGAACATCCAAAATGAATGACAGAGCATTTGTCCCATTTTACTTTTCTCTAGTCAGACCATGTCTGGAATATTTTGTTCAGTTCTGGGCATAACATTTGAAATTATACTGAGAAATTAATGCATCACCAGAGTAGAGAATGGACTGGTAACTGCAATAGGAAATTGGTTTGAAAGATCTGATTTCAAGTTCCACTTCAGATTCTTATTAGTTGTGTGACTCTGGACAAATAATTTAATATTTGTCTAACTCAGTTTCTTCAGTTGTAAAGTGGGGATATAAATCCTCTTGGGTGGTTATAAAAATCAAAAGAGAAAATATTTATAAAGTGTTTAGCACAGAGCTTAGCATATACTAAGTGCTTAATAAATGTTCCCTTCCCTCTACCTTAAGAGGTACCTTCCCCACTACCTTCCCCACTACCTTAGTTGTTATTAAATCTAGGAGAGACAGTTTGGAAATGGGGCATAATAGCAGTCCTTAATGTTAGGTAGAAAAGAACTTGTATGTTGATAAATGATTAATAAATGGACCTCTGAAAGAAAAAAAATGGCACATGGACACACCTGCATTTTCTCCATCACTTTCTTAGTCTAGATAATCAACAAAACAACAAATCAAGTCCTGATTTGTAGTGTTTGTTACTCACACTGAAAATTTAACAACCAGATTTCACTGACTTGTATGAGCTAGCTCCTGCTTATCTTTGAGTGAAAGTGAAATTAGATTTGATCTATTTGGCTCCAAGAGGTAAATCTTCTAAAATTATTTTAGCAATAGGTGGAACCTGTTTGAAGCACAGATTTAGACTTGCTGGGTTGACTTGGGAAGTAGTAAATTCCTCATCAATGCAAATTTGGAAGCACAGGTTAGGAGACCACTTGAATGAATAAATGAATGAAAAATATTTATTAAGCACACACAATATGCAAAACACTTTTCTAAGTGCTTGCAATATGGAAGTCAACACAAATGGAAGAAGTAGTTTAGGGGGGTTTGTTATAGACTCAATAGGTAAATCTCTAAACTCTGGGAATGCTGCAAAAGATGAATTAACAGTGAGAGACTGCAACTGGTAAAATAAATTAGGACGTTGTTGCATTATTCTAGGTGAGGACAAGGACTAGGATAGAGGCAAAGGAGATAGAACTAATATCACACATTTATGATTTAAGGCTTAAAAAACAATTTGCTCACAAAATCTGTGGGAAGTAGGTAGGATAACCATCTCAGTCCTCTTTTATAGATGAAGAAACCAAGTCTAAGAATGATTTAAGTTGACTTGATCCAGATCACAAACTAGCAAAGATTTAAATCCAGGCCTCTGAAATTCAATTCTTGTGCTTTTTTTAGGCCAAAAAGCTGCCTGTAAGGTTGACTTTGAGGGCTATGGAGGTGACAGGACTGACAGATTTGGAGATTAAATGCAAAAGGTAAAAGTGAAGAAAAAATCGAAAGTAACTTAGAGCTCATAAGCATGAGTCACTATAAAAGTAGTAATGGCATTAATAGAAATAAGAATGTCAGGGGAAATAGATTTTTAAAATATAGTCGTATTGATGGTTTTTGTTTTTACATTTCTTGATATCCCCTACTTCCACATACATATACATCATGAACCTTTATTATAATAAAATAAAAACAATTAAGCAAAATCAATGGACATAGTTCCCATAGCTGAAAACACACACAAAATACTGCAGCTGTAGTTACCCACCTATCAACAGATCTGATCAAGTACTAATACTATTACAATTAATTAGATTTTTGGCTTCCTCTTCATGTTATTATTATCATTATGGATATATTGTATAATGGATGGAGTATTCAATTAGAAATTAGGAGAGGTCTAGGGTCAAATTCTGCTTCTGACACATATGTTAATAACTCAAAGTCTCAGTTTCCTTACCTGTAAAATGATGATATTGATGTATTTAGGATCCACCCATCAAGATTAGTATGATAATCAAATAGGACCATGTGTATGTTTTATGCATGTGATCATAGACTAGTAGAAATCTTAGAAAATATGTAGTATACTATCCTCATTTTATATTCTTAGACTCTCAAAAGAGTTTTAATTTTTTAAAGGGGAAAATAGCACATAGAGGGTTACAGAGTGAGCTGGCAAGTAGAAGGGGTCAGAGGAAGAATGGAAAAGGTATGTGCATAAGACCATGGTATTAATAAATATAAAGAAGAAACAACAGAGAAATGAAGATTAGAAAGCTTGGGCCTCCCCCCAGATGGGAGGTACATGGGGAAACCATTAATAGGAGAAGAGAGCTGACATAGTATAAGGTTATTTACAAAGAAGGTCATAAAAATATACATGGGGTCCCTTGCAAATTCAAACTATTTGGTCTCAACTGGTTCCTCACTATTGAATGCTGACTTCCTATCTTACACCCCATAATGGTGCTTCAAATTTTTTATCCTCAGAATATGTGATCTATACCCTAATTTTCATCATTCTACAAATGTTCTTGACTCATTTCTTTAATAAATGCTTTTTTCATCTTTTGGGAAACTGGAAATCTGTCTGGTAGGAATTAGGTTTAAAAAAATAACTCACTCCCTATTCTAAGATAAGCTTCAAATGGATATATGACATAAGGTCACAGAATAAACAGAAGAACAAGAAAGAAATTACCTTTCAGATCTGTGTATAGAAGAATTCATCACTCTTCTACAAACAAAGGATGGAACTGATTACAGAAGAAAAAAAGAACAATTTTCATTATATAAAATTTTAAAGATTTTGCACAAAATTAATCAGCTAAAATTATATGGGAAATGGTTAGCTCCAAAAATCTTTGCATCAAATTTCTCCAATAATGTTATTATTTCCAAGATACACAAAGAACTGATTCAAATGTATAAATAATGCATTCCCATTAGATTAAAAAGTGGGAAAAGCCTAATATAGATATGAATATGATGAAAGACCATTATAGATTTTCCCATCATGCTTCAACTTACTGGAATTTCCTTACTACCTAGTGCCTCCTCATCCTGGAATATCCAGTGGTCCCTGTAATTTTCTCATCATGGGATATGCTTTGCCAAATCAGCTTTCTTCTCCTATTGATGAGTTCCCCCAAGTATGTCTATTATGTGGAGGGGTCCAAGCTTGCTAATGTTCATTTCTCTACGGTTTCTGCCTTCTGCACTTGGACACTATGTCCTGTGCAGAAACCTTTCCCATTCCTTCTTGCTTATGCATTATCTTCCCCCTTTAAAACATAAACTCCTTGTGAGGTGAAGATGTAAAATGAGAATAATATACTAGATGATTTGTATGGTCCTTTCCATCTCTAATCTACTCTAATCTAAACTGATACTGATAGTAATACACATATCATTATCTTCATTTTATAGATGAGGAAACTTAGATTTGTGTTGTTAGTCAACTTGCTCATAATCATACAACTAATGTGTCAGAAACAGAATCTTCTCCCTGCAAGGATTAGGATGAGAGAAGACAGAATTAGTTTAAATAGTTTAATTAGGTTTAACTAGGAATGGGGATTAGTTGAATGAAGATAGCTGAAAGTCAGGCAGAAAAGGAAGCAAGAATTATATGTATTGCAAAGTTAACATATCTAATATATTACATATTACAAAGTATATATATATATATACACACACATACATATATATGTAACAAAATTAAATAGAAAAGTTTCAAGATAGTTAATATTAACATTCATCAGATAGCATTAGATACCTATTACATATTTGTACTTATTTATTGTTGTAAGACAATTGGGCTTAAGTGACTTGCCCAGGGTCACACAGCTAGGCCATGGTAAGTGTCTGAGACCAGATTTGAACTCAAGTCCTTCTGACTCTAGGGCTGGTGCTCTATTCATGGGCACCATCTAGCTATAGCCTGGTACCTATTATATTTTTTGGAAGTAATTTGAACTGTTCTGTATTTTATTTATTTTTTTAATTGAAGTTTTTTTACTTTCAAAATAAATACATGAATAATTTTCAACATTTACCCTTACAAAACCTTGTGTTCCAAATTTTTTTCTCCCTCCCTTTCTCCCCACCCCTTTCCTAGACAGCAAACAATCCAGTATATGTTAAATGTGCAATTCTTCTATACATATTTCCACAATTATCTTGCTGCACAAGAAAAATCAGATCAAAAAGAAAAAAAATGAGAAAGAAAATAAAAAGCAAGAGTAAAAACACTATGTTATAACCTACATTCAGTTCCCACAACCCTCTCTCTGTGTGTAAATGGCTCTCTTCACCATAAGATCACTGGAACTGGCCTCAAACATCTCATTGTTGAAGAGAGCCATGTCCATCAGAATTGATCATTGTATAATCTTGCTGTTGCCATGTATAATGATCTCCTGGTTCTGCTCATTTTACTTAACATCAGTTTATGTAAGTCTCTTCCAGCCTCTCTGAAATCATCTTGCTGGTCGTTTCTTATAGAACAAAAATATTCCATAACATTCATATACCATAACTTATTCGGCCATTCTCCAACTGATAGAGATCCACTCAGTTTCCAGTTTCTGGCCACTACAAAAAGAGTTGCCACAAACGTTTTTTATTGAGGATACAAAGTCACATAATACAAAGTGTCTGCTGTCACTGAACCAAAAACCTACTGCTTTGATAGAAATAAATCCTATCTGGTGATATGCAATGATTGCATGATTTAAGTAACAGTAGCAATTGCTCACATTTATCTTATATTAAATTTTACATATTGTTTTAACCTCAATAATCCTGTGTCATAGAAAGTACAAGTGTTATTCTCTGCTTACAAATGAAAAGACAAAGCAGTTATGATGACCACACAGAAGTCCTGAAATCTGAATTCAGGTCTTCTAATTCTACATCTTTCCAGAACAGAAAACAACTGAAAATACCCAAGATGCTGTACTTGTGGAGGAATCCTGCTAGTCATGTTGCCATTTTTGGGGAGGGAAAGTCAGCAAAGGAAAAGCTACGAGTTAATTGGTGGCAATAGAGATTGGAGTTGAAAAATCTTCACATTTTAGTGCCTGTGAAATAATGTGCTCATTTTTGGTAAAGTGGCTTGTGAGAGCCACTGACAGCTCTAGGGTGTGAGCTGAAAGATAGACAGCATGTGTTAGATATGATAGAACTGTGTTGTGGCTCATCTTATTTGCATATTTGTTTATTTTTTCTAAAAGAAGAAATCAGCTAAAGGTCATGCATCATTTTGAATGATAATGTTTGAAATGAGGGTAATGATATCAAGTCTTATGTAAAGTGCTTTGAGATGAATGATATACTTTTTTAAAAAGGAGAGATATTTTTGTTTTCTTATTTTTCTTTTTTTTTTCATTTCACATATGGCCCGAATAACTCCTGATGCTATTCCTCTGCTGTGCATGAGGGCAGGATTTCAGGGAGCCATAAGGATGCTGAGAAATCAGTCAAGCAGGCTTTGAGAGTTTTGCATTTTTTCCTGTGAACATCTTGCTGATGAAACAGTTTGAAATAGATTTGGTGAACAGACACCAGCAGTTTCAAATTTGGAAGTCAGAAGCAATCCAGTTGTCTTTGGGGTCCCCAGAGATCCCAAGATAGGGACATACTATTTCTCTGAAGGTTAAATCACAAAATCAGCACCTTCTAAGTTAAAAATAATCATTGTCACACATGGGATTTGAGGGGATAATGTTGTTCTCTGAGAAAAAGACTGGGCAAATAAACATTGGCTCCATTTCCATAAAGAAACTGAGGTATAGAGAGATTAGCTGGCTTGTTCAAGGTTATATTGAAGGGAATTTTGACTTACCCTTGTTCTTTTAAGAGTAAGAAAAAAAAGAATAAGGAAGATAAGGGGAAGAGTTCCTAACCAAGCAAGGGGTAGAGAGAATCCCAGAAGAATCCATTCTTTCTTTTTATTATTGATGTCTTTTGTCATACCATCACTGTCAGTTTTGGGAGAAAAACTCATTTTCCTCTGCTCTAAATGGTGAAAAAGAAAACCAACTAAGCAATATCATTCAATACAGTGTCTACCTCTGACAGTGTATACTGCTTTCTGTCACAGTAGTTCTTTGCCTCTCTGCTCTGACAAAGGACTTATGTTCCATTATTTGTTTTCTAGTATCACAATATATTTTTTCCTTTAGTGGTTCAGAGTTCAAATTCTTTTTAGAGATTTTTCTTCTTTACATTGCTGAGGTCATTATGTCTATTTTTCTTTTGATGATGTCTATTTCTTCCTGCATATCATTTCATAGAAATCTTCTCCTATCTTGATCTGAGATATCAGTTAATCAATAAGTATTTATAAGTTAATCAATAAGCATAATAAATAAGTGCATATTGTGTCAAGCACTGTGCTAAAAATTGAAGGTAAAAAGGCAGAAAAATTGTGTCAATATATGTTTTCAAGGAACTTATATTTTACTGGAGGAGAAAATGTACACACACATAATAATAAATGTACAGAACATTTAAATATAAAATTATTTAGATAGGGAGAAAAATAATGAACAAAGAATAGTATTATGCTACTCATTCCCAGAGTTCAATAACACCATTCGCTGTACTGTACCATATATATTCCTGAGAATAAATTCTAGAGCAACAGTTCTTAAACTAGGGTTTGTGAGCTTTTACAAAAATAAGTTGATGATTATAT
The DNA here is from genome assembly GCF_016432865.1 of Antechinus flavipes. Lineage (NCBI taxonomy): Eukaryota > Metazoa > Chordata > Mammalia > Dasyuromorphia > Dasyuridae > Antechinus > Antechinus flavipes. The sequence continues at coordinate 156,341,322 of NC_067400.1, read as the reverse complement.
CTCAATATAATTGATGACCTTTGTAATTCTATGTGTTTCATGTATTTAAGAATATTGTCCTAAAAAGAGATTAATAGTTTCATTAGATTGCCAGAGGAGTACATGATACAAAAATGTCAAGAACTCCTAAAGAATGCTAGAAGAAAAAAGTAATTAGAAGGATGAAGAATGAAAATAGTATTACTTGGAAGAAGTTGTAAAATAATGGCATTAAAATTGAGAAATTGAAAAGACTGGATTGTGGATAAGCTTAAAACATGAGACATCCTGTTCAACTGAGTAAGAAAAAGAGAAAGTTTGTTATAAAAACAGAGACAGAGACAAAGAGATAGAAACAAAGAGACTGAGAACTAGAGAGTGAGAATAACAGTAAAATTACTAACAATAAGAAAGAAGTTGAGGACCAAATTAGAAAAAAGTATAACAAACTGAAAAGATTAAGTTTTGACTTAAAAACAGAAGGAAACAACTTATATATATATATATATATAATATATATATATATATATATATATATATATATATATATATATATAAATACATTTTGAAAGGTAACACAAAGGTAATAATTATAAACTTAAATCTGAATGTATTAAATTCCCCCAAAAAAGAAGAGATTGGAGCAACAAATTAAACAACAGATTTTTGCCTATAATAATCTTTTTAAAATACTGAGAGAAAAAGAAAGGAAATTGCAAAATTTGTCATGCTTTTAGTGACCTTAAAAGAACAGAAGTTGTAATCATAACCACTGATGATGTACCAATAAATTTAATAATTCAAGAGAGACAGAGAAGCTACATTATCCTTAAATATGCCATGAAGATCATTAAATGAAAATAATAACATGATTAAATTTATATTTACCAAATGGCATAGTGTCTAAGTCCTTAAAAAAAAAGTAAGGCAAATTTCAAAAATATTTGCAGTATTATAAGACAGTAATATAAGATTTTAACATTCTTTTCTCAGAGAGCAATAATTTCAAAAGAAAGATACCTAAGAAAGAAAAAATAATTTTGAACAGGTTATAGGAAAAATTAGATTTGATTGTCTAATGAAAACTCTTGAAAATTAATATTAAAGACTATGTACATATTTTAGTATCCCACTGCATAGAATAGTTTTCATCCAATACAAGGTGTTCTCTAATTAATATTTACAAAATATATGAGTGAAACCATAGAAAGGATGACATGACTGCTAAGAATGGAGGGGATGATGAGTTATGAGAGGTTCAAACAATTTCCTTATCTGTAAAATGAGTGATGTGAGTAAATGATAAATTGAAGAAAAGAGAAAACTAAAGAGATCGATATGGATGCAAAGGAAATCCATTTGCTAATCTGGATTTTAATGAGATGAGTGTAGAAGGTCAGGGAAAGAGCAGATAATTAAGGAGGGATATAAAATAAAAGCCTGATTCTATAATAGTGTCTGGAATTCTAAAACTACAGGCTAATAATAAACAGTTAGCTAATAACAGTAAAAATTATACCACCAGTCAGTCAATAAACATTTATCAAGTGCCTACTGTGTGTCAAGCACATATTTTAAGTACTGGCGAAATAAAAAAAAAAGAGGCATGAGACAGTCCAACCTAAGGAGCTTATAAGGTAGTAGGAAAAACAGCAAGCAAACAAGTAAATAAATACAAATAAGGTATATATGGGATAAAGAGGAAATACATAAGAGGGAAGGCACTAGAATTAAGAGAGGTTAGATATAATATCATTTGATCTTCAGACAATCCTGGGAGGTAAATGCTATTATTAATCTTGTTTTATAGAAGAATAAATTGAAATAAGCAGATGTTGTGTGACTTATCTAGAGTTACATAGTTAGTAGCTTGAGGCAGAATTCAGACTTGGATCTTCCTGACTCCAAGTCCAGCACTTAGTACCAGATTGCCTAATGACTAGTACTAAAAGAGCTAGGACAAGAACAAGAGCTTTTTTTAAACTTTTAGTTATTTTAGTAAGAGATAAAGAAAATATAGAACTGTCTAACTCTTATATTTTTTGTTGTTTTCTGGTAAAGAAAGTGAATGATCTCTGGATTTGGAAAAAAACAGGACAAAAGAAGTTAAGAATTTGAAACACAAATCAAGAGGGCATTTAGCTGTTCTCAGATCCCTAGATCTGCATAAACTATTTTCCAAGGTACTGAAATAACTGATACACAGAATTGCGGAGATGATGTAGATGGTCTTTGAAAAATCCTTGCAAGTGGGAGAGATACATAAGTCATGAAAAGTAAATGTCCAAATTTTCTTTAAAACGGAAGAAGAAAAAAATTGGGTGTCTCAAACTACAAGCTGGTGAACTTGACATCAATCCCTAGAAAAAATACTAGAATATCTTATTAAAACGGTGATCTTTACCCATGTAGTAAAAGAAAGCAATGATTTCTTTTTTTTTCCTTTTGTGTTGCAATCAGGGTTAAGTAACTTGCCCAGGTCACACAGCTAGTGTCAAGTAAGTGTCTGAGGCTGGATTTTAACCCTTCCTGAGTCTAGGGCTGTCTACTGCACTACTCAGCTGCCCCAGAAAGCAATGATTTCTAAAAGATACTGTATCTTTATTAAGTGTGGTTCATGTCACATTAATCTAATTTCCTATTTTTTGGACAGATTTACTAGATTAATCAATTAAGGAAAATTACAGAATTAGTCTATCTGTTTGCCAGCAAAGCATTTAGAAATTCTTAAATGCTTTCTTTGTGAATAAAATGAGAAATGTAGACTAAATGATATTCTAGTTAGGTGTGTTTTTAATTTGTGGAATGACTGGGCTGAAGAGTAGTCCCTTATATTTTGATATCAACTTGTCTATGAACTCATTCTGCTTGATTCTAGAGGACTAGGTAAAAGTTACAGAGAGGCAGAATTAGGCTCACTGTAAGGAAAAGCTTTCTAAAAGTTAGGATCTTAAAAATGAAATGAGTTTCTTTGGGAGGGCATTATTTCACACACACACACCCTCCCCAGTCATTAAGCAGAAGCTGAAAAAACATTTGTTGAGGAAAGAGTGAAATTGTTTTCTTATCATATATGGATTGAACTAAAAAATCTCTAAAGTCCTCAGCTCTGAAATTTTGGGATATTTAAGGTGATATGAATTTTCTTTTCCAAGAAGAAAAGATAAAGAGGAAAATCATGAAGACCTCTTGTAAGAAGGACCCTTAGCCTTGGAATGTGGAAGACTACATCTGATAGTATTTGGATTAGACTTATTGCTAAGGACTTCTTTAAGTATCTACTATTATGCCTCCAGCCTTCGTTGAGTATATTTTCCCCATCCAATGATATATATATATATATATATATATATATATATATATATATATATATATAATCATCTTACACACAAGAAGACTGCCATAATAAAATTTGTTTCATATATATTTATAGACTATAGTCAATTCAAAATTCCCTTATAACCATAATTACATCTAGTAAACGTATATTTAAAACCTTAGTCCCATTCTCTGATGTCAGCATGATAAAAAAGTTCAACTACATGTCCAAATATTGTCATCTTCCATTCCCTTCCTATTCTACCTATTCACAATATATTTTTCTACCTTTGCAAAAGTTCCTACAAAACTTGTTTTTACTACAATTATTTTACTGTATCATTTTTCCCTGTTTTAATATTCCATATAATAAGAACAGGTATAAATAGATTTTAAATATACTCATTTCATATGACTGTTGATGTAAATGTGGCTGGCAACTCACATGAATGTTGGAACAAGCTTGTATGCATTGATCTTTCCTCACTCTGTTAGAAATCTAAAGAGATTTGTTATACGTTTTGGGGGAGCATAGGATGGTGATAAAAGCAAGTCAAAAGAGGAACCTTCATGAACACCGGTGATCAGGAACTAGTTAGAAAAAGATTGTGCTCAGACTTGATTACACTAGACTTACATCTAACCCTTTATTGAAATCTTTAGTTCTAAGTCCATCTCAGAGTATTGAGAAAATCTGAACTCATTCCTTGAAGTTGATTTTTTTAGGGGCCTGTTTTTAAAATTCCTGAAGGATGTGGGACAATGAAAGGACAAACTCTTTAATAAGGATGATATTGTTTAAATTGTTTTTAATTTCCTAATTTTCAGATTAGGCAAAGAGATGAGGTAAATAAATTATGAAAAGTTTCCATAAGTCAAATCAGAATTCTTGTGCATCCTCAGAGCAGGTAACTATGAGCTCAAAACATAAATTTTATGTTAATCAAAACATTATTTGAGAGTAGGAAACAGATTTGTTTTGCATATCCCAATAGAAGAAACTTTAGGCTAGAATATTTCTTATGTTAAATGGAGGCAAAATATGGCAATATCTTTTTTTTCTACAAGCACTCTGCACTCTCCCTAACTGCTGAAAAAGATAAAAGAAGAAAGAAAATAAAGCTAGATTTTGAGTTAGTAAAAATCATACAACCTGAGAAGGGAATATTGATAATAAGAATGGCACTGTTCTTCCCCAGATAGCTTGATGCAATCCTGATTTTTGTAGGCATCTGAGTGGACCCACATTCTCCTTAGTGACATAGATAATTCCCTCATGACTATTATATTAAACTGAATTTTCTTGAGGGTAAAGTCTAAGTGTTATCTATTGCATTTCCAGTATATAACACAACCTAACTAAATTGAATTGCTGAAGATCAGAGAAAGGAGATTGGTGACAGGGAGAAGATCCTGAAACCTGGCTGGCTGCTACAACTCTTTGTGTTCTACTGATGTTTTCAAAAGGCTATAAGGCTACAAGTATTTTTATTGACTTATAGGTTTTAGTTTATATTAATGAATTTATAGTTTATTTATTTAGTTTATACTAATGAATTTATTTCTATAAGAATGAAATTCCAGATCCTACAGTGGAAATCATTAGGGAATAGAATCTCCTCCACTAAAAGTTACTCAATTAGAACTGGTCACCCAAGATGTAGGTTAACTGTAGCTGACCAGATTAATTAGTAGATATTTCAAGCACTACTCAAATAACTTGCTTGATTAGCTTGTAGGTGATGGTGGAGCTGAACAATTACCCTTTTTGAATAGATTTTCTTATCCAGCTCAAGCATCTGACTACCTTAGGTGTTAGGATCCCTTGAGTCTTTTACAGCTCTAATCCTTGTGTTAACATTGAGCCACAGGAACTTTTATCTACATGGTTGTTTGCATGTTTTCTCTCCTCTTAGAATGTAAGTTTTTAGAAGGCAGGGACTGTGTTTAGGTCTCTCTGTGTCTTCAGAACTTAGTACAATGCACAGCATATAGATAAAATGGTATATACAGAGTAGATGGAAGGAACTCTGAGAACCCATTTTTTAAAACAGAGGAGGTGCATAGACTTGTGTTTTAGGATGGGGTTGTAGAGGAGCACTTGGAGAGGGGACCAGAAAACAAAATTAAAGAAGTCTATTGAAATGATCTAGGTTTGATATTGTCCTTTAAGGTATGTATACACTTTTTATATGGTTTCTTTCATAGTAATAATAATAATAGCTACCCTTTATATAATACTTTAAAGTTTACAAAGCAATTTACAGCTATTATCTAATTTTGTCCTAACAACAACTTTGGGAGATAGATGCTATTATCTTTATTTTACTATTGAGGAAACTGAGGTAGATAGAAGTTAAGTGGTTTACCCAGGATCACATAACTAATAAGTATCAGAGGCAGAATTAGAACTTAGGGCTAAACTGATTTTAGGTATGGCACAATAGTCTTAGACATTTTTTATATTTTTCTGACTTTGCAAAGTACTTTGCTCAACTTCAGATTATTCTTCAAAGCTGAAGCCTCTTAAAGGATTAGACTAGTTCTTGTAATTCTTCAAGTAACCTTCCCTCTGGATATTCAACCCTTGACTTCAAAGCCATAACTGTCTTTTGTTCTAGGTATTATATGTGTGTATATATAACATATATAATATACATATATATATATATGTACTATAAATAAATATATATATATATACACATGTATACATTCTCTACACACACACACACACACACAGATATATTCTAAAAGGAGAGAAAACATGTAAACAACTGGATAGATAAAAAAATATGTACAGAGTACATGAAAGAGACTCTGAAAAGACATTAGCAGCTGGAAGGACGGGAAAAGGCCTCTTTTAGGAAACTGGATTTAAGCTGGGTCTTGAAGAAAGTCAAGGAAACTAAAGATGAGGGGATGTTGCAGAGCATCCCAGGTGTGGGGGACCTGTAACACAAAGGTCCAGAGATAGAAAGTGGAGGTTTTCTTGCAACATAGAGGGCACAGAGGAGGATTAAGTATAAGAAAGTTGGTAGTAAGGGGTTAGGTTATGGAAAGCACTAAAAATCAAAGAAATCTTTGATCCTTAGGGAAATCGGAAGCCATGTCAGCAAATTGGGCAGAAGTAGGATGGGATAGTCCAATGTGGTCTTTAGAAAAAATCAAATCACCATTTGAGTGGAAAATGGATTGGAATAGGGAGAGTCTTGAAACATGGAGCCCAGTTAAAAATGCAGTGAGAGTGAGTGGGACCCAAATGGACTGATTGTGATGCTGCAATTGGAGAGGAGATATATATGCAATATATGAGGGTAGAAAACAAGATTTGGCAGTGGATTAGATATGTGAGTTGAATGAGAATAAGATGTCTTAGGAAGACTTCAAGGATTTAAGCCTGAAAGCCTGGGGAAATGGTGGTATCCTAGATAATAACAAGAAAGTTGAGAAGAAGGAAAGATTGGGAGGAAAGTAAAAGAGTTTCTTTTTTGGGCATGTCAATTGAGATTCCTAAGGGCATTCATTCAGTCCAGAAGATTCAAAAGACAGTTGATAATGTGAAACTGCTGTTCAGATGAGAGTTTAGGTCAGGATATATAGGTCTTGGGCTAATTTAAATAAAATGTATAATTAAGCCTATGAGAATTTATGATATTACTATGTAAAAATAATTCAGAACTAAGAGACGTAGAGCAGAACAAAGCCTTGAGGAATGCTCATGGATAGTGGAAATAACATAGAGGAATAATGAACAAATAGACCACAAAGGAGCAGTTGGATAGGAAGACAACCATCAGAGACTATTATGAAAATCCATTAATAGAGAATATTAAAGGTAATGTGTCAAAAAGTGATTTGCATGTAGACAATCTTTAGAAGTTTAGTCACAAAAAAAGATGTTATGAAGGTAAGATCAAGTGAATTTTTGTTCGTTTTATTTTAGAATGGGAGAAACATTGGTGTGTTTGTAGACAGTAGGGAAGGAATCAGTAGGAAAGAAAAATATTCAAGATATATGTGTGTATATATGTATGTATGAGAGACAGACACACACAGACAGGAACCTCTGAGACACATTAACAGTGATACATAGAGAGACAGAAAGATAACAGAAAAGTTAAAAGTGGGGGACAATCTGTTGAAGTCTTGAGAGGATGGGATCAAGGATGTATGTAAGAAGAATTTGCTTTGGCAAGGAGAGAAGCCACTTTATCATCATCATTATAATAACTTTTATTATATAACCCTTTATGGTTTTCAAAGTATGTGACAAAAATTATCTTATTTGATCCTCACAATTTTGGGATCTTTACAACCCAAGTATTATTATTATCCCCATTTAAAGTTGAGGAAACTGAGGTAGACAGAGGTTCCACAGCTAAGAAGTGTCTGAAGTTTAATTCAAACTCAGATCTTGACTGCAGTCCAGTGCTTTAGTCATGGAACTTGATCCAAGGGTGAAGGAGGAGGGAATGGGGGGAAGATGTCTGCATGATTTAATTTGAGGAGGAAGGGAGGATAGCCTTCAGGGAATGACTTCAGTAATTTATCCAGTGTCACTGGAGAAGCTGTGAGAAGAAAGCAGCAATTCCTCTCATGCTGGGATCTACATTAGCAAAGTAATCCTTCAGCTGAGGTTAAAAGATCAAGTTAGTTTGCTAATATGTCAGGCAGAGAGGAAGGAGGCCCACCACTCACAGCAAACCCCTAAAGATCTATACTTTTCTGTTATGGGTTAAACATTTTGTGAAGGAGTTGGAGGAAGAACTGAGTAAGCCTCAATGAATTATTTCTGTTAAATCAGATTTTATATGGATTTTTTAAATAATTTAAGATAAAGCTGCTTAGAGAAATAAAATTAGAAGACTCAAAGAAGGAAGTTTTTGATGAACATTGCAACATCTTCAAGGCTTTGACTCTTCCTCATCCAAATCCTCAATTTTCATCAGATAATGAGGATGCTGCAAATGGGAGCCCACATTTAAACCCCCCAGCTTTTATTTTACAGAGAGCCTTTGCAGCTATGTCCTCCATAACATATACCCAATTATTCTTATAATATACTTATTATAACCAATGCTTCCACAAATTTGGGTACTCCTCGATAGTGCAACTTTTTTTCCATTCTTGGGGACCAGATTAATTTCTCTTTAGTACCTAGGTTTCATCTTTGTTCTTCATTTGAGTTAGTAAATATCCCAGATATGTTGATTCTTATATTCAAACTGGACACTTAAAATGGCAAGAGCCCTAGTTTTCAGGTGCTTTTGTTGTTTCTGAGTGACCATCAAAGGAAATACTCTAAGTAGCTTCTTGAAATGCAATAGAAAAGAGAAGGGGAAGATTATTTTTTAAAATTAGCCCAACTTAATGCTCTTTCAAAATGATCATTTTACCACCTCTCCTACTTCTCCTGTCTTTTGATCATGTGTAAATAAAATCACCTTACCTCTGTGCCTTAATTTCATTCTCTGTAAAATGAGAGGTTTGAACTGAATGGATTGTAAAGATGCTTTAAGTGGATTTTGGAGAAAATGTGCTTTTCCCACACAGAGAAGAGGCTGATATGAAAGCTAGTTTGTTACTCTGTCTTTCTGTGACTAATACAGGTGCTTGACATTAGCCTTCGTTATAACCTTTGAGTGATTCACCCTTAGTTCTATAATTTCTTATGCTCATAACTGGAATTCTGTAGTTACTATTGTTGGATGTCCATACCACAACCAATTCTAAAATCATTTAGGATTGACATTGGAATAAAGCATTGAGAATCTTGACAAGAAAATTAGACTTAGCTAGATAATGGCAAAAGACTATCTTATCCTATATATCTCGATTGGTTCCAGATATATGTTCAACTTAAATATGGAGGATCATATACCTTAAAAAAGCAGAGGAAAATGGATAGAGGTATCTTTCAGTTATATCTATAGGGAGAGTGTTTAATCAAATTCAAAGTATAAAAGCTGTAATAGATATTTTCCATGACATGAAATTGAAAAGCTTTTGTAATAGCAAAATCAGTGCAATTAGGATTAAAGGTAAATTCTGTTGGGAAAGAGTCATACACTTTGATAAGGACATCCTAATAGGCTTATATCTTAAGAAGCAAAAGTCAGAAAAATTCAGAAACTCCCATAATATATAAAAATCCATTATAGTCCTTTTTGTAGAAGCAAAAAATTAGGGGCAAAATAGGTTCTCATCAATTGGGGAATAGCAAAATATTGTAGGAAATTAATATTATGGAACATGATTACATCAATCAAAATTATGAAAATGAAAAATTCAGGGGATTATAGGAAGATATATTAAATAAAGCACAATAAAATAACCAGAACCAAGGAAAAAAATAAAATCAGTGACTATAACTGAAAGAACAATCAAATGAAACTAGGTGTTATATCTATAAGGGCTAAGCCTTTCCCTGAGAAGTTAGAAAATATATCTCACTCACTTCATTACAGAGGTAGGGAATTGTAGATTCAGACAGTCATTGCTTTTGTAGGACAGTTTATGTGCTGATTGGTTTTGGTGAATTAACTTCATCTTTTTTTTCATTCTTTGTTACAAGAGAAGACTTACGGGGGAGAAATATAAAAACAAAAATATCAAGAAAAATTAAAAGAAATTGAAGGAACAGAATATATGTTTTCTGACCTCTAAGAAGGGGAAAATTTAACTATTTTGTTGTTATTCTTTCTAGAAGAATTTTGTACCTCACCATTTCACCTGTAATTTTTCTCTTATATATTAGGTATGCTATTCTCATTTTACTATCTAGATTGTAAGTACACTGAGGGTTGATACTATATCTATAAATACTTTATAGATACAAAGTAGACCTTCAATAAATATTTTATATCCTAAAAACTAGAAGAAAATGAAAAAAATATTGTTCACATCTCTGTTTAAGGGAAAATTCTTAATCAAAGAAAGGATGAATATGTTCAAAAAAGGGGAAAAAACCCTTTTCAATATATAAAATTGAAAAGGTTTTGCATGAGAAAAGAAATTGTCACATGGAGGAAAAAATCTTTATAAATATGGATAAAAGGTTTATTTTTAAAGAAATATAAGGAATTGAAAGGTCCTAGTACATAATGGTCAAACAACATAAATATTTTTCAAAATAGGAATTGAAAATTATCCAAAACCAAATCATCAATAAGAATAATATAAAGTAAAATAACTGTGAGATATTACCTCACCTTACCAAAGTAATCAAGATGCCCTCAAAATGGAACTAGTCAATATTTGACATTCTATTGGGGGGGCAGGGAAAGACATACTAATTGTTAGATGGTTAGCAAAGTGTTGGATTTCTTCAATCATTCTAAAAAATTACATATGAATTATTTAAGAGAGGTCACTAAGACTATAGAACAAGAACACAGAAAGGTTTCACAAATAGCAAAATATTCATAGCAACATTTGTATGCTTGGCATTTGGGGAATGACTGAACAATTGTATAATAGCATATTATTCTTTCAAAAGAAATATGGGAAATATACAAAATCATAGGGAGATTTGTATAAATTATTGTTGCCTTTTTATCCCCGGAACTGAGCACAATGTCTTCTTCATGATTCATAATTAATAAATTGATTCTTGGAATGGCTTGGAAAGCAAATTAAGTGAAATCAAGTGAATGATATAAATGATGACTATAATAATATAAATGAAAAGAACACTAAAAGGAATTCAAACTCTGACTAATTATAATGATGAATCTTGATCTTAGAGGACAGATGATGAAACACACCTGAGTCATTTTGATAGCAAAATCAGTGATAAGTGTTATATATTTTATATGTATCAGGTAAAATCACTTTTTAAAAAAAATTAAAGGAGAGGACCAGTGGGGTATATGGTAGGGTATAGGTGGAGAAATATTATGATTTAAAATTTTAATAAAATATTTCTTAAAAAATTAAACATTAATTTAGGAGTAGGTAGAACATAGTCTAAAAGTAATATTCCATGATTACCATTTAGGAATCTTCTGACTGACTTGTCTTCTTGGGTTATTTTGTTGTCATCTTCCATTTACTCCCCCCAACTCATTTGATTACTAATGTATTATAGAGAAGCAAATTAATAGGTTGGGGAAGAGGAGTGAATAAGGCACACTGAAGTCAGCAGGAAAAGTGATCTAAGCCAAACTTCAAATTAAACTATTTAAACTTCAGGCATTTGGAAGAGTTAAGAAGAATAATAACTGGGGACAGATATATCACATGAGGAAAGGAATTATTATATAATTAATCTGAGACATTTTAGAATAAGAAGTACAAGGATTTTATACTAATTCTAATGGTGAACAAGATAGTGATCAGTCACCCTTCAAAAATATTATAGCCTCCTTCCTAACAGTGTCTCCACCAAAAGTCAGGGACTAAATTCTTCATCTGTAAAATGTGGGGGTGAACTAGCTAGCCTCTAAGTTTCCTTCTAGTCCTTCATTTCTGGTACTGTGCTTCTCTGAATTGGGGAGATCAGGGAAGATTACCTGTGGAATACATTCCACAGACATCACACATGGATTCTGATTGTGATGGTCCTTCAATCTCAGATTGGAGTATTTGTAATTGATCTGAGAGGCACTTGGAATCATATAGTCAAATCTGGGTCTTAGATGATTTTGGCAGCAGTCACTCAGGTGGGAAGTAGTGGAATCTGAGAGTGAAATAATTTTGGAGGTTATTAACAGTAATCCAAGACAGAAGTCTTAGGAATCTGTGCTAGATAATGGATATGGGCATGGTAAGAAGGGAGCGATGTGAGGAAAATTGTGGAGGTAACGTCAATAAAAAATAGTGAGTTTGGGGATGAAGTGACAGAATGGAGGTGGGGATTGAGGAAAAAAAGGGAAGGGTTAAGGTAAATCCAAAGTTGTGAACTTAAGTGTCCAGAAATAATAGGAAATTTTGGTGGAAAAACAAGTTTGGAGGTGGTAGGTGGATGAGAAGATGAATAAGTCAAATTTTTGACATGTTTTTAAATGCCTATGGAACATTCAAGAAGAGATATCCAATAGTAAACTGATAATGTCAGATTGGAGTAGGGGAGAAATTAGAGCCGAAAATATAAATGTGGATGTCATCTTCATAGAGATAATTCTTAAAATTATGGGAGAAGATGAGCTCATCAAATCATCGAATGTCTATATTCCCAATTCATCAACCTCTTCAACATCCATGACCTGCAAAGACCCACGCTAGAGACACTTTTATCTACTGCCTCTCTATAGGTAATCTATAGAAACCTTTGTTCCTATAATTTTGATCTCTGAAATTGCACTTTCTAATTATGACCTCCAATCCTTCTTTTTTTTTTCTTTTTTCCATTCTTTGTAAACCAATTTTTTCATCTTTGCCTTGCTCTTCCATCATACTTCTTTCTCTTATATAGCTAACTAATTACACTATACATTCATCCTAAACTACATCAGGAAATGGAAGACCATTCCAGTATCTTTGCTAAGAAAACTGCGTATACAGAATTGTCCATGGGTTAGACATGATCAAACAACAATTCATTCTAACAACGACTCTTTGATTCCCGGTTTCATCATAGTTCATGCTTTGATAACACTCAACTCTGAATCACCTCCCTCAACTACCTTGTTTATTCATATTTCAGAACTGTTGAACACCCTTAGAACAAGTCATATCACCATCCTGACTGTATATGTGACAAATCCATGGTATTTAATCTGAAGAGCTTCATGGAAATACTTTTATTCTTCCTGGATTCATTCTATTCTATTTTCAGCTAATATTCTACAACTCTCTTTTCTATGCTTGTTCATCTCTTAGCAAATACCTTTGGGTTCTATTTTATCAAGAAAACCAAGCCTAACCCTTTCAAATGCCCTAATTTTTCCTAATTCTGTATTTTCAGGCATTTTTTCTGACCACCTCCACCCCCACCCCTCACCCCCTCCCGTCTCCCACCTCCCCTCCCCCATCTCTGAGAAATGGGAAAATCTTCCTCCTTGCCAAAACTATTCCCAATTCTGTCCTCTGCCATTAAAATTCCAGAAGCTTTATCTATCTACCATGTTCTCCTACTCTCACTTTCTTTTTTTTTTTAAATTTATTTTATAATTACTTTTTATTGACAGAACCCATGCCAGGGTAATTTTTTACAACATTATCTCTTGCACTCACTTCTGTTCCGATTTTTCCCCTCCCTCCCTCCACCCCCTCCCCTAGATGGCAAGCAGTCCTATATATGTTAAATATGTTGCAATATATCCTAGATACAATATATGTGTGCAGAACCCAACAGTTTTCTTGTTGCACAGGGAGAATTGGATTCAGAAGGTATGAATAACCCGGAAAGAAAAACAAAAATGCAAATAGTTTATATTCATTTCCCAGTGTTCTTTTTTTGGATGTAGCTGCTTCTGTCCATCATTGATCAATTGAAACTGCTACTCTCACTTTCAATCTCTCAATTTTTTGACTCTTTTCCTAGAGCATATAAACAAACCCAGACCTACCCTACTCTTGAAAAATCTTCCCTGGATGTACCTAATGCTATTAGGCCATATTCTATATCTTTTCTCCCTTTGAGATGTTCCTAGAAAAATAATCTATATTCACTAAACATTCTTTTTCATCATTCACTCAAATTTTTTGAAACTTCTGACACCATTACTTGACTGAAATTTTTCTTTCCAAAACTGCTAAATCTATTTCTTCATGATCTCCCTTTTTCTCCTGACCCCCAAACTTTTCATTTCCATGATTTCTGTGGCACTGCTCCCTTTTACCTGTCTGATCTTAACTTGCTAGCCAACTTTCTTTTTCTCTCTTTCTTTATAAATATATACACATATAAACACATATTCATATATATATGTATGCACATACACACACACACACACACACACACAAACACAAACACAAACATACACATTCTACTTTGATGAAGCTTCCAGTTCAGCTGATGTAGATAGATGGAGTGAACCTCAGAGATGCAGAAGTTATCTAGTGACAGTATCAGGAGAATTTGAAGGGTAAGGAGTAAGAAGCATGAGTCTTCCTCCTCCTTGCCCTCTGTACAGTGAAGGTAAGAATGAAAAAAAAGACCAAACCACACTAGAGAAGGGAGGTCATCTATCTTTTGGAGAGGGGTAGATTTCTGAGAGTTAAGGAAGGTTGAAAGAAGGTAAGAAGAGATCTTGGATGAAAGGGAGTTTGGTAACAATCAAATTAAAGAGCTAGAGAACACAATATAAAGGGAGAGCAGAGGAGGATATAGATGGGCTTATGAAAGGGTTGAATTAAAATGTAGACAAAATGTAGACTAGACAAAAGCAACGGGTTTTTGCTTTGGGGAGGTTGCAATTCTGAATCACTTGGAATCAAGTAAGAAGAGGTATGAATTTGATGGTTAGATCTGATGATATAGTGGAGTGGGGAGCCCTTACTTTCCACAATCCTATGGTATTTTTTCAAATGCTGAAAATCTAAAAAGGACAATGGTACAAATTTCTAGCTTGAGGTCTTCATTCTTTAAAAATATTCTAAACATTCAAGTGACATCAGCTCAGTAATTGCAGTGCCAGAGAACAGTGGATTCTGGAACACATCCAGAAGCTATCCTTTGGCTCTGTGACAAGTCTGGTGTCTGAGGCCTAAGATCTTTTTGCTTTCAATATGTTGTCTAAGATCCTAGTCTTTCTGATTCTAGGTGACAAATCTTGTGGGGTGGTACTAAGCTTTGTTAAAGAAAAATGGTAGGGAAAGAACAGAGGACATGGTAGAATGGATGGAATGTTGGAATTGGAATCAGCAAGATCTGAATTAAAAAGTCTGGTTCATATACCCTTGAGCTCTCTGTGTCTCAGTTTCTTTATCTGTGAAAGAAAATGCCAGATTTGATAGTGAGTAATGTTCCTTCTAGTTCTAAGTCTTTAATTATTTGATCCTTATTATTTGGGGGGGAGGAAGATCGATTGATAAAGTCATCAAAGAAGATTTCTCCATTTTAAGTTAATTCTCTAGCTGAATCTTAATCAGAATTAATAGTAGAGGAACGAGGTCTCAGCAGAGTCTCATTTAAGTTAGATTTCCAAGGATTTCATTGCTTACTTGCCTTCTTATTATGACACCTAGAAACCTAGGGTTAGTCTTTCTAGCTCAAGAGGAATTGTTTTTGTTTTTGTTTTTGTTTTTCCTGGATGGATCCATCCCAGTTCCTTGGCCATGGGAAGTCTAGCCTGGATTAAGTTGATTCATGCTCATACTGCTTACTTCAGCAGCAACAGTAGGATTAAGGAAATACTTTGGCAAATTTCTAGGTGTTGGGGTAATTGGACATTTGGCACTACAGTGAGTCCTCTCCACCAAATTGTTTATTTCCCTTGGAAGAGCCTTAGGCCACTTTTTCCTGGGTCTCTTTTCATTTCCTAATCTAACTACTTCTCTGAAGACTCTTGGCATAAGGAAGATAAATGGATGTCTGGTGACAATTTTCTGCTTTCATCAATTTTAAGAGCGACTTTTCCAGTAATCACAATAGTAGCTTATGGGAGGGTGATCAGGACCGTAGAGCAGCTGGATTTTGGGGTGGGATGAGAGAGCACAGGTGGGACAGGTTACAAGAAATGACTCCTGCAGACTAGTTCCATGCTGAGGTGAAGTGCTGGGGAGGGATCCCCGCTAATTGTCTCAGTGTTTATGCCCTGGGGCTTCTATAATCGGAATATTCAAGTGAAAGAAGCTAAACCAGAGCCTGAGTATTTTGAGAAAACTGGCGGATAAAATTATGCATTTGGCAGAGAGATGGAGGGGAGAGCTGCAAACAGGTGAGATTTGAAGGTGTGGCCAGGGAGAAAGGGGCTCTGGACCAGTTCTGCTTGCTTGAATTTTGGTGCTTTGTTAATGTTTTGCCCTTTCTCTAAACCTGGGGGTTGGGTTGGTGGGATGTATTTAACCCCTCTCATGTTTGTCTCCAGTCCCTTCTGTTTTCTGTCTTGGGAAAGATCAGGTTCAGATTTAGAGGGGGATATTCATGATGACTGTGTTTTAGAATTTGAATCTTTGAGGTTATTTTCTAATTATGACTGGGCAGAAGAGTATAGGATATTTTAAAAGACTATAGCTTTTGTTTTTATATTACATTACTTTCCAGAGATACCTCTTCTTCTCTGCCCTATGCAGAGAATCAATCCTTGTTACAAAAAAAAAAAAAAAATAAATAAATAAATAAGGGATTTGGGGGTAGGGAAACATAACTAATTAGTAAATGCACTCAGTCTGAGAATATGTTCAGTGTTCCACACCCGATGTCCGACACCTTTGCAAAGAAGGGAGGGAAGGGCATTTCATTTTATTTGTCTTTATTATAATTTCACGGTATTTGGTTTCATTTCTTTTTTGTTTTTGTTTGTATTCTTCACTGAAACTGTTTTAAGAACTGTCATTTGTAACCAAGGTTCATAAAGAAGTTTATAGGAAATTTTTCTATCTATCTATCTTTTATCTATGTACACTGGATTTTTAAAAATGCTTTGTTCAGTGAGATTTCTATAATGCTGCTTCCTAAAGCATTTATTTAATGCCTTCTGATTGCCTGGAAACATTCATCAAAGGGTAATGTTGCTGGGAACCTACAGCAATTTCAGATAACATATAATGATGAGACCCTCAGAAAAGGCTTAATTGCTTTGACATGATTTTTTTTTTTTTGCCTCCACAGTCTGAGGCCTTAAAATGTGTGAAGCATCTCCAAATAGAATAGAATAAAAGCAGTTCCTGGATTCTTCATACATAGTGTCTCATTATTTGGCAAAGACAAATAATTCCCCATGAAAACTTTTTCCCCTTTTCCGTCACTCATTTATCCTATCAGAGTGCAACAGTGGGGTAGATGACAACTATTTGTTGTAGAGGTAGGAAGGCAATTTTGCATGACATTTTTTCAGGTTGTGTTTAAAGTTTTAAAATACATTCCTAAAAATTTCCTTTTGTTAAAGGATACTGCTTTCATTGTCCCCTCACGAAACGGGTGAGCAGCCAGATGTCACTGGATAGTCGCTGAGCTTAGTCAGGAAGAACTGAGTTGAAACCTGGTTTTAGGCACTAACTAGCTGTGTGACCCTGAGCAAAACCTTTAATCTCCACCTCATTTTCCTCAATTATAGAATAAGAATAATAATTGTATGTATCCCACAGAGTTGTGAGGATCAAATGAGATCATATTTCCAAAGCATTTAGCACAGCATCTTTGCTTCCTTAAAAAAAAAAAAAAAAGCCAGGGAATCCTTGAATTATCAGTGTGTTGTTCAATTATTTTGCTTTTTTTTTCTTTTCCTTTTTTTGTGAGATGATTGGACTTAAGTGTGCCCAGGATCACACAGCTAGTAAGGGTTAAGTGTCTGAGAACAGATTTGAACTCAGATTCCAGGGTTGGTGATCTATCCACTGTGCCATCTAGTTGTCTCTGTTCAGTTATTTTTCATTTGTGTCTGATTCTTTATGACCCCATTTGAGATTTTCTTATTAAAGATACAGACGTCATTTGCCATTTCCTTCTCCATTTCATTTTATAGATGTGGAGATTGAGGCAAACACAGTTAAGTGACTTGTCCAGGGTCCCTTAGCTAAGACTCTGAGTCCATATTTGAATGTAGGAAGATGTCTCCCTGACTCTAAAGTCTGGCCCTCTATCCATGACACCACCTAGCTGACCTGAATACTAGTGTACCAATCTTTATTCAATCTGTAGGATGATAAATTTAGAACATGAAGGCCCTTAAATGATCTAGCTCAGCCCCCTCCCCACTATTTGATAAATGAAAAAATAAGTTTAGAGTTGAGAGAGGACTTTAAAAATATTTTAATAGCTTTTTATTTTATCAAATATATACAAAGATAGTTTTCAACATTCACCTTTGTGAAATCTTGTGTTCAACTTTTTCTTCCTCCCCACCACCCCACCTCTTCCCATAGACAAGAAGTAATCCAATATAGGTTAAACATGTGCTATTTGAAAAAGGACTTTCCCAAATTCATAAAGAAGTATAATGCATTTGAACCTAGGTCTTCTGCATTTATTTGCACTCTACTTGTAAAATGTTATACTGAAGAAATTTTGGTCACTTTAAAAAAATCCACAATCTCGACTCAAAGCTTTTCCTAATAGAAATGATGGGCTATTGAAATTAAGTCAAAGTTAAGAAAAAGTCAACAGCATTTGCCAGTGTATGTAGAATAATGGTGAGAAGGGAGCATTATCTTCATTATGAATGTCAGTGCTTAGGCATAGGGTACAAAGATTTGTAGTCTAATAAAATGTTTCACAGAAGCCTTAAAAGGAGTGTTTTCTGAGTACCACTAACTTTAATCTTAACATAGAGGGGGAAAAGAGACAAAGGAAATATAAAACATAGCTTTTCTTCCCCACTTATTTTATGGTCCATGTAGGGAGATCAAAAGCATATACATATAATAATTCATGGCTATAAATGATCAAATACCCAAATGAGGGGTACCAACTAAATGTGCTTTTAGAGGAGCTAAAATTCAGCATGGACTAAAGCATTTAGCCAGGATACCATTCAGGTAACAAAATTGCTTTGAGTAGTACAGAGGCATTATTTGGCAACATGTATGCTCATAATTTGCAAAAGTCTTTGCACTCCTTCATGCATTATTTTATTTTATAGTTGCAGTCCTCTTTAATACTATAATCAGCAAAATACTGCAGATGTAAACATTATTATATTAGAGGAATAAAGGATTGATGGTTTAAGAAAGTGGCTGCCAGGGAATTGCTTTATACATCCTATGTGTAAAGAAGGCAGCAATATATACTGAATATTGCACAAAGCTGTAATTTTATTGAAAGGGATTCGATGACTATACAGATGAAACGGATAGATAGTTCAAGCAGTAAAAGAACTCACATCCTCATGTGAGGATGAAATATGGAATTATAGATTTGAATGCAATAATGTGGTTTTGTCACTTTTTTCTCTTCCTCTTACAGACATGTCACCTAAGAGATAAATACGATTTGTTCTTTGGTTGCTTGTGATTGGCCATATTTAATTATATTCAGCAAACTTTAGACTACCCTAGAATAACTAATAATAATTCTCTTGATTTCCTTATCATCCTTGAAGGCTCTTAAGACACTATGAATGTATCATTTTTACTCTTCTTGTTGTTTGCTTGCATTTTGTTTTCTTTCTCATTTTTTCCCTTTTTGATCTGATTTTTCTTGTGTAGCAAGATAATTGTACAAATATGTATACTTATATTGAACATATTTTAATATGTTTAACATATATTGGATCACTTGCATCTTGGGGAGGAGGTGGGGGGAAGAAGGGGAAAATTTGGAACACAAGGTTTTGCAAGGATCAATGTTGAAAAATTATTCATTCATATGTTTTGAAAATAAAAAGCTTTAATAAGAAAAAAGAAAGTGAAAATGATATCAATCATGCTAAGTGGACCACCAGGAAATAATCATTAGGAAGACTTGGAAAGAAGTTGCGTACCTGAGTTTCATTCTTCATAATTTTTTTTCAATCTTCATCTTTTAAGGAAATTTCCAAAGCGGGTTTTTTTTTTTAATTACTGATCTGTTTGAATTTGAGTGCTAGGTGTTTTGAATGCTGTTAACTGCTTCAGGTGCTATTGATATGTCCAAGACTATTTGCTCTATGCATTAAAAAACCTAAAGTTTTTGGGAAAAAAAGTTAAAATTTTTACATGTAATTGGGAAATATTTAATAAAATAAAAATACATTTAAAAATAAAAAATAAAAATAAGACACTAGGTAAATACTATTACTTCAGTATATCCACTGCTTTCTGAGACTTGTTATTTACAGACTATTCAGATAAAGAAATTGAGTCAATTCATTTAGGTAGTGGGATTCACTGAAGCCTAGCAGAAATAATACTTGCAGGTGTTATCAAGACTCCTGGCATGGAGATAAGATCTCTAACATAGTTCATGGCCCCAATTCTGCTTCAGTATACTAGTCCTGCCAAACCCTCACCATGGTTGACAATTATCAACAAAGTACTTGTCATCAACAAAATCGAACAAAGACAAATCTTGAAAAACAAGAGACTATTTATAGATTGCACAGGACTAAAATCTAGACAGGTTACATGAAAATTTTAATACTCACATGTAGATAATACAAAATCATTTCCTAAAATGAAATTTTCTATTTTTTAAACTCTAATCCTCAAAATGCAGGTGTATATGGAAAAGATGTGGTCAGATGATTCCTAATTATAACCTAATGCAAATGTAGTGTAAGTAGCCAGTAACCATGGAGTCATATTCATACTGTCATAGTTAATTATCTCTTGGTCACAGTGTCAAGGAGGAAGGAGTTTCCCTGACTTGGAAAGATTTTCCAATTTAAAAAAATAATTTAAGGAGTATTTATTAAGTACCTATTTTGTGCTAAACATAGTATTGAAGGTATGACAAAAGAAAAAGTCACTTCAAAAAGTTTTATATCTTATTGGAAAGAGACAACATTATATAGAAGAAAACAAAATATTTACAAAGCAATTTCTGGGGGAAAAGCAAATATAATATGAAAGGCAAGCTCTTAGTTATAGAATTGAAGTTCCAGAGGATACATAGAAGGGCAAGATAGTATGGAATAAAGTTCACATAGATGTGTATGATGGAAAAATAAATGGTAATCAGGGAAGGAAGCTTTGGTTTAGGCAACATATGCAACCAGGAATTATAGGTGTGCTAGGTGGAGCCACGGAGCAATAGATAAAATACATCTTTCACAATAACCAGTTATAATGGTTTCTTGTATCCTATTGGTCTTCCAAAATAAAACTTTTCTAAAAAATTCTAGACATTCTCCCACTACTTGCCTTTTGTCCCTCCCTCAGATATCTTATCTCCTAATCTCTCTTACCCACATCTTATTACTAGAGTGGAAATAATATAGGTCTGGGGCCCAGTAAATAAGAAATATCTCTTTTTTTGTCTTTTGTCTGGTTCTATCTGTAATCCTCAAATGGCTGGCTACCCACCTGTAGAAATGGATTTCTACATTCCAGTTTTATGGTTAAAAAACAATACACATACAATATAGAATATTGAATCATATAATATCAGATATATAATTTTCCCTTCCCCATTCTGATTGTAGATAATAAATAGATAATAAATGATTATAATTATAATACATAATATGATTCTTTGTTTAGAGTTGAAAGAGGCCTGTTAGGATATCAACTATAATTTCCTTAATTTACACATGAGGAAACTGAGGTAGAGAGAGTTTGTGACTTGTCTATGATTACACAGGTAATGAATGCCGAAGATGGAATTTAAACTTGGGTTTTCCTGATTCTATGTCCAGTCCTCTATCTACCATATCATGTTGTCTCAACATAGATGTGTGTTGCTGAGGAATGAATTCTAAGTAACATGTTCACACCTACAGCATCAAGATGATAAAGGAAATAAATACAGAGTGTTCAAGAGTGTGCCCTGGATTCCAGTGAGCTGCAAGTAAAAGTCAATTAAAAGTTAAGTCAGAAGTTAATTAGCCATTTAATGTCAAATTGTTAAAGAAATGATTACCTGTATGTATGCATGTATATGTATATATATTTATACCCACATATTTTCACACATATATACATACATGCATACATATACTCACACACACATATACATATAAATACACACACACACACACCACACACACACACACACACACACAGCTTAGCCAATTAGGAAAAAAGATGACTGTGGTCTTGCCTCTGGTTTGCTTCTTGGCCCACAGAAGTTTGAGATGTTGCACTTCAGCTCTGAAGAGAAGGTCCAAGAT
Source organism: Antechinus flavipes (assembly GCF_016432865.1). NCBI lineage: Eukaryota > Metazoa > Chordata > Mammalia > Dasyuromorphia > Dasyuridae > Antechinus > Antechinus flavipes. Next base: position 156,319,171 of record NC_067400.1, on the reverse strand, counting down.
GTGGACATTTATTAGGCAATCTTGGGTGGGTATGTTCAAAGCCTAGGGAGACTGGCTTCAGATAATAATAAGGCAGATCACAGCTGTCAAACAGGTCTTGTGTCAGGCAAGTAGTGTCACATTGGGAAGGAGAGGAGGTAAGAGGTACAGCCAAACTACCTTTGCCAAGGTGAAAAGGGAATGATGACCTGGGAAGGCAAGCAGCAGCGGATGTCAGGGAACTTTGCTAGAACTGCAGAGATCTGGACAATCAGTCTCAAGGAGTTTTGGCTGGAGTAACTTTATTCAGAGAATAAAGGTGGAGACTTAGGCCCAGAGATCAAGGCCATGATCCAGTTCTCTGGCCAAAGAACAAGATGAAGGTCAGAGTAGGACCCATAGCATACTTGAACCATGGATTTCTGGTCCTTCATACTCCCCCTCCCTTAAGACCAAATTGTTTCCAGAGTTTGTGGAAAGAATTGTCTGCAGGTGAGAGTTTTGAGACCAGCTGTGGGTCCTGAAAAAATAAAGGGGAGAGGTGGCTTTGACATAGGCAGTAACCAATCCATTTTGCTTACTGCTGCCAAATTTTTCTTCCTGCTGTATCACCTGTAAGAATTATATCCATATGAATTGTGAATACATCCAGCCATTCTGGAGAGCGATTTGGAACTATGCTTAAAAAGTTATCAAACGTGAATACCTTTTGACTCAGCAGTGTTTCTACTGGGACTATATCCCAATGAGATTTTAAAGAAGGGAAAGGGACCTGTATGTGCCAAAATGTTTGTGGCAGGTCTCTTTGTAGTGGCTAAAAACTGGAAACTGAGTAGATGTACATCAATTGGAGAATGGCTGAATAGTTGTGGTATATGAATATTATGGAATATTATTGTTTGGTAAGAAATGACCAACAGGATGATTTCAGAAAGGCCTGGAGAGACTTACACAAACTGATGCTGAGTGAAATGAGCAGGACCAGGAGAATATTATTTACTTCAACAACAATACTATATGATGATCAATTCTGATGGACGTGGCTCTCTTCAACAATGAGATGAACCAAATCAGTTCCATTTGTTCAATAATGAACAGAACTAGCTACACCCAGAGAAAGAACTATGGGAAATGAGTGTGAACCACTACATAGCATTTCCAATCCCTCTGTTTTTGTCTACTTGCATTTTTTATTTCTTTCTCAGGTTAATTTTACCTTATTTCTAAGTCCGATTTTTCTTGTGCAGCAAAATAACTGTTTGGACATGTATACATATATTGTATTTAACACATACTTTAACATATTCAACATGTATTGGTCTACCTGCCATCTAGGGGAGGAAGTCGGGAAAAGGTGGGGAAAAGTTGGAACAAAAGGTTTTGCAAGGGCCAATGCTGAAAAATTACCCATGCACATATCTTGTAAATAAAAGGCTATAACATATTTTTAAAAAAAGAATTATATCCATATGGAAAATGCCATCCACAAGCAGAGAGAGAACTATGGAAACTTAATGTGGATTGAAGCATAGTATTTTCACCTTTTTGTTTGTTTTTTTCTCATTTTTTTTCCTGTTTGGTCTGATTTTTTCTGCACAATATGAAAAATATGAAAGTACGTTTAAAAGGATTGCACATATTTAATTTATATCTGATTGCTTGCTAATTTTGTAAGGGGGGAGATAAGAGAGGGAAGAAAAAAAGTTTGGGACATAAAGCGTTACAAAAATGAATGTTGAAAACTCTTTACATGTATTTGGAAAAATAAAATACTATTAAGAAAAAAAAAAGAATTATATCCATATTATACATATCACTTGTTCAAAGCATTCATTGTTCTTTGTATCTTCTATATTTTTTCCCCTTTAAAAAACCTGAACCTAACAAACTAAAATTAGTATATATGATATAGTGTGTGTAAATCATGACTTGGATACAGGCCCAGATGCCATAGTTAACCAAGTTGGGATGGAATGAGGCTGGAATCATGTCGGCTGACTAAATTTGAATATTTGATGATATTAAATAACTAGAAAAAATAGACCACATTTCTTAGAATAAAATTAAATAGTGGTAAATGTAAAGTCTCATTCTCAGGTTTAAAAAATCAACTGTGCAAATATAAATTAAGAAAGCTGTGGCTAACTCAATTGTCTATGTGCCAAACAACAATCAGTTTTAATAGAATGCAGTTTCAAGACAAATCAGCTCTGTAATCAGGCTCCTCAAAAAGCTAATTAGAACTTAAGTTTGATAAATAGGAACACAATGCCCAGAACAAAGGAGATGGTAATTTTGTTATACTTCATTCTGGTCAGAGCTAACTGAACATTGTATTGAGTTCCAGATCTGAGATCTTGAGAAGGAAATGGATAAGCTAGAACATGTGTGGAAGAAGAAAACCAAAGTGGGAAGAAGGTTGAAGACCATGATAAAATAAGAGAAAAAAAAAAAGAAAAAGAAAAACTGATTTAAGGAACTGGGAATGTTTAGAAAAGGGAAAGCTTAGGAACAAATTGGTAATTATCTTCAAGTATCTAAAGGAGTTCTTAACTTTTTAAAAGTGTTGTGGACCTGTTTGGCAACTGATGGAACTTATGGACACCTTCTTAATTGTATTGGAATACAAGTCCTGATAAAGAGATGTATAGAATGATTTTACATACTTATGCATATTTGTATCTAATGATAACACTCTCTTGGGGGAGATAAAAAGAAAGAAAAGAAAAAGAAGTTTATATGCCAGCTTTATTATATATTTAAAAGGAATAGCATGTTATACATAATAGAATTGATGTACATTCAGCTTTTTTAAAAAAATTCTGTTATAGAAATGCTTATTTTATTTCATAAATTAAAAATAAAATAAATACAATTTTTTTATAAGTGGTAATTAACTACATTTTAAAAAAAGTTCCTGACCTTGATTTAAAAAAAACCCAATTCTAATCTGTTAGGTAGAAGACAGATTAAACTTGTTCTCTGCTCCATAGGGTAGAAATAAGTGACTGTTGGCTAAGAACTCCCTCCTTTACTCTTCTTCTCAAAGTACATCATTTGGTCATTTTCCTTTACTATCCCTTCTTATTTTTTCATATGAAAAAGTGGTCCTTCTTACCAAGATCAACTTCTCTACATGCATTCCTTTTGTTTTTTAAATAGTGCCTTTTTATTTTCAAAATACTTGCATAAGATAGTTTGCAACATTTATCCTCGCAAAATCCTGTGTTCCAAATTTTTCTCTCTCCCTTCCTTCTCCCCTTCCCCTAGACAGCAAGCATTCCAATACATTCTTGATCCCATCTGTCCTGATTTCTAGAGCAACTCTCTACCATCATCCCCATTTAGTCTCATCTTAAATCTCTCCCTATCTACTGGATCTTTCCTGTTGCCTTTTCTGTTCCCCTATCCTTTAGAAAACTCACTTCATAGTAAGGAACACCTGATCCTATCATCTATACTATACATCTTATATCTCTCCTTTCTTTTGTAGTTAAATCCTTAAAAAATCTGTTTATATTTGGCATTTTGCATCCCAATCCCCTTCCTCTTCTCTTTTAACCTCTTAAAATATCTTCTGGCGTTATAGTTTAAATCAAACTAATCTTACCAAAGTTACTAGTGATCTCTCAATTAGAATCTAATATCTAATATCCATCAGCATTTAATGTTGTTGAACTTTCTGCTACTGGTTATTATCTTTTCTCTAGGTTTTCATGATACTTTACTCTGCTGGTTCTCCTTCTGTATGTCAATATATTCTTTTTCAGTCTCCTTTGTTGGTTCTTCATGTGTGTTTACTAACTATGCATATGCCCTAAAACATGTATGCATATAGAAACATACACATGACATATTTACACAAAAAAACTTTATTATATATTTAAAAGGAATAATAGATTTGTAATTTCATGTGCTATCATTAAAAAAAAATCCTATCTTATAGAAATGCCTGTTTTAGTCTATAAATTAAAAGGCAAACAAAAAAGAAATAATGTATGTATGTGTATATACATCACAGTCCTATGAGCATATATGCAAACATACATAGCTCTACTCTTTCTATAGAGTTGTAATGATGAATCAGCAAACAAATGTCTCTTGGATATATAGAATGGATGTCCCTTAGCTATCCTGAACTTTATATTTATATATATTTAAACTTCTCCCCCCAAAATTCCCCCTCTTCCAAGATGCTCTGATACTATTGAAGTACCCTATCATCCAGACTTGCAATATCAATGTCATCCTTGATTCCTTACTCACATATCCTGCCCATTGCCAAATCTTTCCATTTATACCTTCGTAGCATTTCTCATGTCTCTTTTCTTCTCACCATTCAAATAGTCCAAATCTTAGTTCTGTCAGGTCTTCCTTTTCTGTTACCTTGCTTTTTGCAAGAGCCTTTTAATTATTCTCCTGTTTCAATGATTCTTCTACTCATGCTAAAAATGATTTTTTTCTAAATCCTGAATTACATTCCTGCTTGCTAAAGAAACTCCTATGGCTCCCTATTATTTTGGGGATGAAATATTAATTCCTCTGTTGACAGATTTTCATAACATGATCCCTTCTTGCCCTTCTAATTTTGTTACTTTCTCCTCTTGGCAAAAACTATAATCCAACCACATTGTCCTACTTTCAGTTCCTGGAAAATGACACTTTGCAGCCTACCTCTCATTTTTGCACTCTCTGTGTATTCCTCCATACTTGGAATATCCTACTCCCTCACCTCTTCATTTTGGTTTCCATTGCTTCCTTCCAGATTGAGCTCAAGTTTCATTCTCTGGAAGATGGTAACCTGGTCCTGCTAATTATTGGTATCTTATTTCTGAGGTTACTTCCTGTCTATTCTGTATAAATCTTGCAAATACACTGTTATTTACATATTGTCTCCCTCATTAGAATGTGAGTTTCTGAAGGTTGGGGACTATTTTTCTATTTTTCTTTAAATTCTTAGTAAGGTATCTGGCTCATACTAAGTGCTTAATAAAATTGATTAAATAAAATTGGAGAAAGACAAATTTCAGCACATCTTAAGAAAAAAATTTTCCTAGCAACTAGTATTGTCCAAGTGAAAAGAATGGGCATTAGAGACTGAGTTCACTCTTATTGAAAGTCTTAAGAGAAACTAGAGGGAAGTTATAGGACATTTATTTTAAAGGTGAGGCTAGATGTCCTTTGAATTGTGTTACAATGTTGCCATTTTCGGACCAACACTAATACTTGATTGGTAGCCATACTTGTGATTAATAAAAAGTAATTGGAATCAACCTATCTAATCTAGGACATTTTTGAGAAGCCAAAAGTAGGATTTCTGCTTTGATTGATGTTTTAGAAACTGAATCCTCAAACAAGTAGATTACCCCCAAAAAAATATATGCTGAGATATTTTGTGGGACCAATATCTACAAATTTATTTTGTGATTATATATCCCTTTTCAAACCATGAAAATATTGCAGACATACATTATAATATGGTTCAATTTCATTATACTAAATGGGACAACTAAGTGATGGAGTGGATAGAGCATTAGGTCTGGAGTCAAGAAGGTCTGAGTTCAAATGTAGCCTCAGACATTTATTAGCTATGTGGCCCTGGGTAAGTCACTTAACCCTATTTATCTCAGTTTCCCCAACTGTAAAATTAGGTTAATAATAGCAGCTATCCCATATCTCAAAGACATACAGAAAAGGGGGAAAGAAACTATTTGTACAAAAATGTTTATAATAGCTCTTTTTTTGTGATGGCTGAGAATTGGAAATCAAAGGAATGCTCATCAATTGAGTAATGGCTAAACAAGCTGAGATATATGATTTTAATGCAATATTATTGTTATAAGAAATCACAAGTAGTATGATTTCAGAACAACCTGGAAAAACTTAAATGAACTGTTGCAAAGTGAAGTGAGCAGAACAAAGAGAACATTATACACAATAACACCGATACTGTTGGATGTGAATCACTTAACTATTCTCAGCAATCAATAATCCAAGAAAATCTGAAAGGACTAATAATGAAGCATATTATCTGCCTCCAGAGAAAGAATTGATGTTTTTTTAATACAACCTGAAGCATGTTACTTTTAAACTTTTTTTCCTTTCATTTTGTTTTGAGTCTTCTTGTACAAAAATGTCAAATAAGGAAATGTTTAACAACATTCCACATATATAATCTGTACCCAAATGCTTACTCTCTCATGGAGAGAAGGAGGATAAGAAAGAAGGGAAGAATAAAATTTGGAGCTAAAAACTTTTTTTTAAATGTTAAAAATTGTTTTAACTTGTAATTGGGGGAATTAAAAAAAAAACCCACCTTTACCTCCCAGGAATGTGAGGATCACATGAGATAATATTTGTAAAGGGCTTAGCATAATGCCTGGATCATAGGTTCTTAATAAATGCTTTCTTCTCTCCTGTTCTGCTTTAATAATCCATAAGGTAATGCTATTATCTAATAAGGTATTATTTGTTAACCTCAGATTTAAATTAGAGGTAATTCTAAATGCTGATTTTTTTTAATTGGCAAGAAAATCCAATTGAAGGCTTCCAGAGTTTTGAACTTTGTTTATCAGTATTCTTACTAGTGCTCATTTTCCCTCCTCACAAAATCAAAAGTTTTTATTTGAATGCACAAAATGACAACACAGGTATTTATACAATTCATTCCTAAAGAGACATTTTTTAAAAATGTCTAATTCTCCAGGAATGAAACTGTCATTCACTTTCAATCATCTTGTCTGTACTGTACTTGATGTTCAAATGTGAGCCATATCAGTGAGGCTAGAGGAAAGAATGAATACTGCCCAGGATCAAGGGAATGAAGGCTGACAGCTGCCATACCATCAGGGAATGCTTCATTGAATTTACTATGGAATCAATGGGGTTGCTTCCCCAATTCTAGGAGAGGGTGCCAAAGAATTTTATACAGTGAAAACCTAGGACATGAGTAAATCATTATAAATAGCAATAAAAGATCCTCTGCATCATTTCCATTTTTAAATTCAAATTTGCTTTTAGTTAACTCATAGTAAAGATTCTTATTATGTTTGGGAAAGCCAGAGATTTTTCTGGTCACTTTAAAAAAGGTGAAAACATCCGTCTTAATTCTCTTTGCCATTCAGTCATTTTCCAGTAATGTTTGTGAACCATGTGGGGTTTTCTTGGCAAAGATACTGAAGTAGTTTGCCATTTCCTTTTCCAGCTCATTTTATACATAAGAAAACTGGAGGAAAACTGGGTTACGTGACCTGCTCAGGACCACACAGCTAGTAAGCATCTGAGGCCAGATTTGAACTCAAAAAGATGAATGTTTCTGACTTCATGCCCAGCATTCTGTCTACTGTGCCATCTAGCTCCCCTGTAACTCTATTCTACACGCACAGTATTAATTTTATTAGCTTAATTTTTTAGAATCTTTGGTTCAAGTTTTGGAATATTTTTCTTTTCTTCTTCTAAATATCAGCTTTTATTCTCTTAATTTTTTAAACACCAAAATCATTTTGCAAAGTATAATAATGTACAGTATTACCCTATCCTCAATGAATTCTATGGACTAAAGGAACATTTGAACAAAGTCAAACTGGTATAGTTGGGATCAGTATATGCAATATCCTATAAATAACTATATAAATTATATAAATAAAACATATAATTATAATTAATACTTTATACCAAGAGGAGAGGAAGTCTATTTCATCCTTACATTTTTTCAGAATCAAAATTTTCTATTGAAATGTGATGTACTTTACTCCTATATTAGTCGCGTCCATTTATATCAATTAATTCTTTTGAAAATCAACTTGCCTGATAATTCTGTGGACTAGAATAGCTTATAGCCTTTTATAGTCACAAAATGTGTATTTCTGAAATTTTTCCTAAATGGTTTTCTAGTTAATTATCTTTTTGTGCTTTGTTTTTATAATTAGGCCTAATCAAAAAAGTATGGAAAAAAAGAAATCTAGAGTATCCTTTTTCTTTGACTGTCAAAAATTTTCAGTTGTTTTAAGTATGGTTTATAGAAGCATTAGTGTTGACTATACTGGTGAACATAGTCTTTAATAAATGGGTACTTAACCATGTAATTGATTTCCTTTGCAATTACTGTGTATTTTATGTATTAGACAAAATTTTTTTGGGAAAAGTGTCCTTAGGCTTCACTACACAGCCAAAAGGGTCCTAGACACACACACACACACACACACACACACACACACACACACACAATTAATATAATAATAGGGGCAGTTAGATGGCACAGTGGATAGAGTGCCAGTCCTGAAGGCAGAGGGACCTGAGTTCAAATTCGACCTCAGACATTCAATAACTATGTGACCCTGGGCAAGTAACAACCCCAATTACCTCAGCAAAAAAAAAAAAAAAAATCTTGAAAATTAGATTATAAATTGGTTTCCTTTTGTTAAAGTTTTTTCCTTTTGTTAAAGTTTTTATTGATTTTTTTTACATTAGTCACTTTTTAATAACACTTCCTCCCCCTACGCTAAAACCAAAAAAGAAAAATAAATAAGCTAAATAGATCAACATATTGCAGCCAGAAGTACTTAAACAATAAAAGCTTCACACAAAGAATAAGGTATGTAATGGGGGAGAGACTGGGTTAGAACATTTTGATTGAGTAGAAAATTGAAGTTAATACAATAGTTTGTTGTTTTATTTTTTTAATAGAAATTTCTCCCATATTTTCCTTTCCCCTCAGTGTTCTTTTTAAAAATATTTTCCCCAATTACATGTAAAAACAATTTTTAACATTTAAAAAAATTGAGTCTCAAATTCTCCCCTTCTTTCTTTCCCTTATGTCCTCTCTAGGAGGGCAAACAATTTGTTATAGGTTATGCATATGCAATCATGCAAAAAAACCCAAAACTCCTTATTAGTTATATTGTGAAAGAAAACAGGCCAAAAAAGACAAGGAAACATAAAGTAAAAAATAGTATGCTTCCATCTGCATTCAGACTCTTGTCAGTTCTTTCTCTGGAGGTGGAGAGCATTTTTGTTCATAAGCCCTTCAGAATTGTCTTGAATATTGGTGTTCACCTCAGCATTCATAATAAAAAGTTACTGTAAGAAAAATGCAACAGATTTGTTAGAAATGCCCAGATCTGTTATTTGACTTCTCCATTGCAATTCAAATATTTAGTAAATAAAACGGAATTTCCCAAATGTTTCACTTTTAAGGGTTTGTCTTCTTCCACAAAGAACATTTAAAAGGGCTTTCGGTTACTTTTGTGTGAGGTTGGAGTGGGAGGGATACTTTGCTTGCCTCATTAAGCAGTCATCCTGGAAACTAATTTTTGCTATAAAGACAATAAGTAACCCTTTTTTGAATAAAGAGAAAAGATGCTATAAGTAATATAATCACTTTTTTGCATTTCATGGATAAATATTCTAGTTTTCATTTTTTTCTATTTTCTATATTTTATTCTTTCCTCTCTACAATTTCTTTTTTTCCTCTTTGCTTTATAATCAAAGCATTATTTGTCATTATTTTCCATGGTTGATCTTGCCATCAATTACTTATGTTTCTGCTTCCACATTGTAGTATATGAGTTAAGATGTTTGAAAGATTATCTCATCAAGATACTATAATTTTGCTTGAATTTGGTACCTGGAGTAATAAGAGAACATCACACTTTTTGTTAAAGCTGAATGAAAAGGGTGGAGGAGGGGGTGTATCAGTAATTTTTTTTTTTTTACCATTCTCACTTCATGGGTGAAGAAGTTGCAAATTAGGATTTCTGCTAACAATTTCCCACTGAAAATAGATGTGCTAGGTCGATAGATGTGTATGGCACAATTCCTCTAGAAGCTAAATTATTGCTCTCCCAGTAAGGAAAGTAACTTATTAAAAAATTGTTAAGGCTTGTTAAATATTTCTTCTCTTGATATCTGACAAATAAAATGTTTTACATTATAATTTTTTTTGGCAATAGAGATTCACGCCAAGGAAAAATTTGGTTGTTATTTTAGTAAACATTAATGACTATAGGTTACATTTGGGCACATGATTACATGTGATATTTATGTGGATCTCTCTCCTGACAATCTCAAATCCCTTTATAGGAATAATTTTCTCTATGCCCCATTTAATCAAGTAGAAAAAAGTATGATTTTTCTTGATTTGGAGATTATAGAGATTGGGATCACTTCTCTTATCACCTAGTCATTGTTATCATTCTAAATATCTGAATTCTTAGTATGAACATTGAAGTAAACTATTTTGCCTATGAAATAAATTGATCTTGTCAAAATCAGAACCGTGATATTTAGGCACAAGGCATAGACAATGAAATATTGTCATTTGGATTAATATTGAATGGTTTAAGAGTTTCTCAATCTGTTCACATTGGCCAAACAAATTCAAGTTCTAAAGGATTTATAAATGACAAGATCCACCTCAAGTTTCCCTTCACCCTTCAAAAGTGAAAAGGGATACTTAGGGATATTTAAGATAGCTATTATTTTCACAGTATGCATTCTGTGTAATGTTCTCTTTATTAGTTTCTCATCTACTCATACATTTGTGAATGAACATACTCACATACATGTTCACATGCTCAGATATGCACAAACACATGTGTATCTACCTTCTGGTTATAGACTTCATTGTCAACCTATCTCCAGCCTCCCTTAGTGATCAGGTTTCAGGAAAATGAAAACATTTTTCTACAAGAAATGGTGAAAATGAAGATGATCATTACTGTATATTGTGCTTATTATGTACCAGTCACTGTGCTAGGTGCTTTATAATTATTCTCATTTGATCCCCACAACAACTTGGGGGGTAGGTTCTATTATTAACCTCATCTTGCATTGGCGGAAACTGAGGCAAACAGAATTAAGTGGCTTGCCCAGGGCCCCACAGCTAATAAAGGTTTGAGAGAAGGTTTGTACTCTGGTCTTTCTGCCTCCAAGTTTGGTGCTCCACTTTGTTCATTTCAGTAGGATGTCAAAATTATCTTGCTTGCCAGGAATACTTTGAAGGGAAAATTCTCATTTGTATTATTTGTATTAATTTGTTAATAATTTGTATTAATTATTTGTAGTATTTGTATTAAATTTGTGTTAAAATAGGGATTGGTTCATTCATATCTTGAAGCCAATATTTGAATTCATAGGATTGAAATGACTAGTACCTTGTAAATATGTAGCTACCAGTGGCAAATGCTGAATGTTATTAGATGTGGAGTTCAGTTGTCAGGGAATTAGTGAGAATACATATATGTGTGTGTAAATATATACATATGTATACACACATGTATGTGTATATTGTGTATTATATGAATATATATGTATAGAGTGATATATATTATATATATATATACATATATATATATATATATATATATATATATATAAATATGTAATAAATGGAAATAAATTATACTCCTGACCAACTTTAGGTCTTTTTTGAGATCTAAGATTCATGTTCTGCTGACCTGAAGTAATCCTCAGACAATTAAATTATTTTTTCCCATAGACTAATGCTCAACACCAATAACCACTAAATTATTAGTTTAAATCCCCATGCTCTCAATTCCAGGAAGAAGAAATATGTTCTATTTTTCTATCTCTTCCACCAACTCATCGGTTCTCTGGTTCAGCTTTACCCTCTCCATGACACTAGCCTGCCTCAATATGTGAGAAAATGACAGGCATGCCTTAACAGCACTTTGTTTTATCAAAAAAAAAAAAAGTACTGAATTTAGTCATCACCTGCTTTCCTGCAAAGTGTTCTGTGAACCTCTTCAGGCTCCAAAGAAGAGCGAGCTGGTCGTTTTCTTCAGCTTCTGTTTTCTGCTCATTTGCACTCTCTAAGTTCACAGTGAGTAGGTGCTGCTAAACTGTAGGTGGGGAAATTTTAGTCATTTAGAAAGAAGCAAAGAGTGCTTTCTTAAACAGTCCCAAAATAGCATATTTGTGGTCTTTAAGACTCCCTCTACCTCATATTTTAATTAAATATTCAACATAATGCAAAAGTATTTAGGGTATTGTAGAACAATTGTCAATATATTTTCCAAATATTGTATCTTTCCCAAAGAGTAAGAATCACTGCTAAATATTTTTGAAACATATATAAATTACATATATAAGTTTAAAAAAAACATATTGCATAACTTTCTGGGGGAAAGAAAGGTCTTTTCTATTTCGGTCTTTTAGCGTTTGAATTCTCTCACGTGATTCAGCAGTAAGTCCCAGTGAGCTCACTGAAGGAAGAATTGGAGCTAGCTTTTGTCATTCTAGTGTAGAGCACTATGGGATTTTGAGTTCTGAGTTTGTATGAACTCTGATGATGGAGAGTATGATACAGCTCTGGGATCTGTAGATCTCAGAGTCGGGAAGCTTTGCGCGCAAATCTAGCCTTAGACACTTACTTAGATGTGTGACCCTATGCCATGCTTTAGTATTTCCTAGATTCAGTTTCCTCATCTCTGAAATGAGCATAATAACAACACCTAATATCCAAGACTTTTACATGGACCAAATGAGACAACATGCAGAGAGTTATACAAACATTTAGACAAACAACAGCTATAACTATAGCTAATTATAGATGATAAGAAGCAATCAATTATTTCAACTTAGTTTTGATAATAGTTGGCAAAAATACTACATTTGTTTATATAGGGTATTTGTTTATATAGAGTATGGGAAAAACCCTTAGAATGCTATATATTCATGTTACTTTTTTTGCTAATATTAATTAAACTGTGCTATTTCAGCCAATGAATAACATGACTGATGAGAAACCTGTCTCAGATATTTGTAATGAATATATTTATAAACATATATATAGAGAGAGTGTGCATGTGAACATATATATGTCATAAATGGAAATAAAATGTATTTCTGCCCCTTTATTGGAAAATAAGTTTTGAAATGAACAGTGGCATGGTATGGCAGAGAAATAGCTTTGAAGTCATCTTCTTCTGACTGTCAAGTCCTACCTTTAATATACACTTGCTTCATGAACCAGGGCAAGTCATTTAATCTCAGTGTCTTCAAAATACTTTCTAACAGTAAATTACTAGACAGGTACAGATCTGTATTGGTGAAGTTAACTGTCTCACTGAGACTTCCTTATATCAAAGAAATCAGAAATCTTAAAAAAAAAAAAAAGAAAGAAAGAAAAACAAAAATAAAACAAACCCTCACAAACAACCTTAAAATCTGTTTAAAATAGCATTTTGTTTTTTTTTCAAATACATGCAAAGATAGTTTTCAGTATTCACTTTTACAAAACCTTGTGTTCCAACTTTCTCAACCTCTCCCCCCACCAAATCCCCTAAAATAGCAAGCAATCTGATATAGGTTAAACATGTGCAATTCTTCTAAATATATTTCTGTATTCATCATGCTGTACAAGAAAAATTAGATCAAAAGGGGAAAAAAGTGGGAGGAAAAAACAGGCAAACAAACAACAACAACAAAGATTGAAAATATTATGCTTTGATCATCATTCAGTGTCCATAGTTCTCTCTCTGGATGTAGGTGGCATTTTTTATTGTTTTTATTATAGCTTTTTATTTTTCAAAATGCATGCAAAGATAGTTTTCAACATTAACCCTGCAAAAACTTGTGTCCAAATTTTTCTTCCTCCCTCCCCACTTTTCTCCCTTCCCAAGACGACAAGTAATCCAATATAGTTTAAATGTGTAATTCTTCTAAACATATTTCCACATTTATCATGTTGCACAAGAAAAAAGCAGATCAAAAGGGGAAAAAATAAGAAAGGAAAAAAAAAAAACAAGCAGGCAAACAACAACCACAAAGATGAAAATACTATATTGTGATCCATATTCAGTCCCCATAGCCCTTTTTCTGGATGCAGATGTCTCTCTCCATCACAAGTCTATTGGAATTGGCCTGAATCATTTCCTTGTTGAAAAGAGCCAGATCCATCTCAGTTAATCATCACGTAATCATTTTGTTGCTATGTACAATGTCCTCTTGATTCTATTCATTTAGCATCAGTTCATGCAAATCTCTCCAGGCCTCTCTGAAATCATCTTGCCGATCGTTTCTTATAGAACAATAATATTCCATGACATTCATAAACCATAACTTATTCAGCCATTCTCCAACTGATGGGCATCCACTTAGTTTCCAGTTTCTTGTTACTACAAAAAAGTGCTGCTACAAACATTTTTGCCCATGTGGATCCTTTTCTCTCCTTTAAGATCTTTTTGGGAAATAGACCAAGTAGAGACATTGCTGGATCAAAGGATATGCACATTTTGATAGTCTTTTGGACATAGTTCCAAATTGCTCTCCAGAATGATTGGATCAGTTCACAACTTCACCAACAATGTATTAGCATCCCAGTTTTCCCACATCCCTTGCCACATTTATTATCATCTTTTCATGTCATTTTAGACAATCTGAGAGGTATTAAGTTGTATACAGAGTTGTTTTAATTTGCATTTTCTAAGCCACAGTGATTTAGAGCGTTTTTTCAAATGAGTAGAAATTGTTCATATCTTTTGACTATTTATCAATTGGAGAATGGCTTGTATTCTTATAAACTTGAGTCAATTCTCTATATATTTTAGAAAAGAGGACTTTATGAAAATCCTTGGATCTAAAATTTTTACCCCAGTTTTCTGCTTCTTTTCTAATTTTGGCTGCATTAACATTTAATATAATCAAAATTATCTATTTTGCATTTCATAATATTCTCTAGTTTTATTTATGGCTAAATAAACCACAGATCTGAGAAGTAGACTATCCCTTGCTCTTCCAATTTACTTACAGTATTACTTTATATGTCTAAATCATTAACCCATTTTGACTTTATCTTGGTAGAGGGTCTTATGCGTTGGTCAATGCCTAGTTTCTGCCATACTACTTTCCGAATTTTCCCAACAATTTTTGTCAAAGAGTGACTCTTAGTGGATGGCATTCTCCATCCCAAAATCTTAAGATTTTGTTGAATTAATATTGTTGAAAAGATCCATCCCACTTAACCATCACGCAATCATCTTGTTGCTTATGTATAACATTCTCTTGATTCTACTCATTTAGAATCAGTTCATGTAAGTCTCCCCAGGCTTCTCTGAAATCATCCTGCTGATCGTTTCTTACAGAAAAATAATGCACTGAACCTCAAAAGGTCCCTTCCAATTCTATAATTCCAAGCTTTCTCAAGGATTTAGAAAACTGGGACTGGAAGTATGTGCATGTTTGATAATTCTCTTATTTTTTCAGTCTCTCCAAATAAAAATTTAAGATCAGGTTATGTGTATCTGTGATGAGAAGATCTTTACCTTCCTTGGCTTCCACTTCCTCTGCCTCTCAGTATTTTCTCAGGCTTTGCCCTCACATTTCTGCCTCTCCAGTCTTGACTGCATAGTTAGCTAGTTTACCTAGAATACGCTATCACCTGCTCTTGGGTCTCTTGTCCCCGTGGTTGATCTTTTGATAAGCCTCATCTGAATTATTCCCCTCCATCTGTCTCCTCCACCACCATTCACAATTCACTGAACACAGACAGAGGAATTTTCACAATCAAACTGACAGAATACATTACAAATTCATAATATCCAATATCAACTGGGCCTTCACTGAAGAAAGATAGTTCTTTTTTTCCCCTGCCTAATGGTTTCCCTTTCTCACTTCCCATAGAACTATCCCAGACTTTGTTTTCCCTTCTCAAGTCTCCCATAACTTCATTCTCCCTTTCTCTCTGTTGAGAAAAATGAGGCAAAGGAGATCATTGTACATGACAACAACAAGATTGTAAGATGACAAATTCTTATGAATGTGGCTCTTTTCAACAATGAGATAATTCAGGCCATTTCCAATGGTCTTGTGATGGAAAGAGCCATCTGCACCCAGAGAGAGTTTTATTGGGACTGAGTGTGGATCACAACATAGTATTTTCACTTTTTTGTTGTTGTTTACTTGCATTTTGTTTTTCCTCTTTTTTTTTTTCCTTTCTGATGTTTTTTTTTTCCCTTGTGCAGCATGATAACTGTAGAAATATTTATAGAAGAATTGCATGTGTTTAACCTATATTGAATTACTTGCTGTTTAGGAGGATGGGAGCAGGGAGGGAAAAAAATTTAGAACACAAGGTTTTGCAAGAGTAAATGCTGAAAATTATCTATGCATATGTTTTGAAAATAAAAAGCTTTAAAAAAAAACAGGCAAGTTGACATGAGCTCTCCCTTCTCTCATTATCTTCACTCTTGAATCTTTTACCTCTGCAGCCATCTTCAATTGTCCTGATTTATATCTCATCACTAGTGAACTCAAATGGGTCCAGAGCAGAAAATGAGGCTGCTGACTTTGCACAACCCACCCTCACTTAAACCCGTTTCAAGTTATGAGCTCTTCTTCATGAAGTCATAATCCTCTTTGTGAACAAAAGGCAAACAACAACCCAAAACCTTTTGTCATCTTCTATCTCTGATATAAAGGGGGCCCTTCTTCTTGCGAGGACCAGCCCCTCTTTGTATTCACAATATTTTCTATTCCTGTATTTTAATCTCATGTAGTCTACCTCCTCCAGAAGATTGCATCTTTCCTCATATATCTGTAATGATCAGCCTCTCACTATTTAGTCCTTTTCCTATAACCTTCAAACATGACCAAGTTTCCCTCATCCTTTAAAAACAAACATATAAACAAAACCAAAACAAAAAATTTAAAAAATATATTCTCTCTCGCCATCAGGCCTACTCTGACCCTCTTTCTTTCATTTCTCACCCAAACTCCTGGCAAAAACTCCCTCCATATGCTCCTCCACTTTCTCTCCTCACGTTTATTTCTCACCCTTTACAGTCTGGCTTCCAGTCTATCACTCAAGTAAAATTGCTCTCTCCAAAATTGCCCAAAATCTCATAATTGTCATATCATGTGGATTTTTTTGTCTCCAACCTCTTCAAACTTATCTACGTATTTAACATTGGTGACCATACTCTTCTTCTGGATATGTCCTCTCTGAGTTTGTGTGACACTTACCTTTCCTGATTAAATGCTCCTCAGTTTTATCATGTTTCACCTAAATTGTCATAATGCCTCCTTATTAGTCTCTCTACCTCAAGTCTCTGACTCTCCATTCAGTCCTACACACTGCTGCCAAAATAATTATTTTAAAATACATTCCTAACCATATGATTTAATAAAATATTTTCATTGGCTCCCTTTTGTTTCAAGAATAAAACATCAAAATTGTAGAAGTATGTATGAAATAATATATATTGGATTGCTTGCCATGTAGGGCAGGGAATAGGAGAGAGGGAAAAATTTGAAACACATGGTTTTGCAAGCTTGAATATTGAAAAGTATGCATATGTTTTGAAAATAAAAAGCTTTAATTAAAAAAAACCTGTCCTTGTAAAAAAAAAAAGAATAAGACATCAACACCTCTGTTTTGCTTTGAAAGTACCTGGTCTCAATCTATCTTTCCACACTTGGTAATCTAACCAAACTAAGCTTCTGTTCCTCACACAAAATACCCTATCTCCTTTCTTTGTCTTTCCACTGGCCATTGCTGTTGCCTGGAATCCACATCTTCTTACCTCTACTTTACAAAGTCACCTTCTTTCAAGAGTCATATAAGCATCATCTTTTGCATGAAGGCTTTATTGATTCTTCCCACTGCTAGTATTCTCCTTCCCTAACTACCTTGTATTCAATTACTTTGTATGCATTTATATGAATTCACTTTAAGTTAGATATATTTGTATTTGTAGTTGTCTCCCTATTCGATGTAAGCTTATTGATTGCAAAGATTGTTTCCTTCTTTGTATGTGTATCTCCCAGCATTTAGCACAGTGCCTGATACTGATAATTTTATTGGATTTATGTAATGTCTGGATTGTGAAATATTAAAATATTGATATCAGTTTCTCATCATTAATCCCAGAACTAGCAGGTTGTTCTTCATGTTTGGGTTTAGAGATTCTGCTATGATCTCAGAGCTTAGAAAATTCTATCAGAGGAAAGAAAGGGAAGAAACTGGAATAAAGGTTTTTGAACATAAAAGTTCTTCAGGGTTTCTCACAAATTCTGCCCAAAGGGCTTTAATAATGATTCCAAATCTACAAAACGACTTTCTAAAGTCCCTGAAAAAAATGAAAATCAGGTCCAAACTCTTCACTGGAGATGTAATGATCATTTCCCCAATTTTTGTTTAATTACCCTGATTAAGCTAATTCCAAGCATGAGAAAGGATGATGCAAGATGGGTATAACATTTAGCTTTATTTCATTATATTGAAATTGGATGGGAAAGGGCAAAAAGATAGCATGAATTAAATGAAAAGTGCTTGATTTAGATGCAAGGGACTTGGGTTTAAATTTTAGCTCTGCTTCTGATGAGATTAGGGTAGTCTCCCCTAGGTTTCCAGTCAGGGAAGCAAATGATGAGATTAGAGTAGTCAGGAAGTTAAATTATGAGGTTAGGATTTCTGGTGGTCAGGGAATTAGATGATGAGGTTAGTGGCAGGTTCAAGGTTCAGGGAACCAAAAGAAGAGGTTTGGCTCCCCTAAATCCCCTTAGGATTCGACACAAGGCAGAGAGTTGTGGGAACTCCCCTTCTGGAGACGCAAAGGTCCTTCATAAAGGAATTTACGAACACAAAAAGCTGGACTGGTAAAAAGAAGTTTATTATTGGCATTGGGAAGTCAGCCTTTGCTATGCATGACTAGAAAGACTGAATTCCTTAGTGGCAAAGTCCTAATAGAGAATGAAGTTTCTAGTAGAGAAACCCTGACAGAGAGGTATAAAGTCTTATTAGGGAAATAGATGAGATAGATGAAGAGAGGGTAATGCTGAAAGAGAATATCATTTCAGAGGGCAGAGGATTTCTTGGCATAGCATGGCATGGCATGGCATGTTAGGTCCTCTGCAAGGACTGAGCCCCAAGTTGGCTCATTTTATAAGCCATGGCTACAAGCTGGGGGTTGCTCTTGATAGGGGCTGGTCAGCTTGAACTGGAATTGAATAGAATTGAATGAGTCTTTAATTTGCACTCAACTAGCCCCACCTAGATAACAGAATGAAACTGTTCATCTTGTTTCTCTCTGGGTGGGGTCTTTTACAGAGATAGGATTCAAGAAAACTTTCTCCTTGAAGGAGTTTTAGAGAGTTTTAGGGCTCCCCTCCTCACTACTGACTTTTTGTCTGACTCGAGCTTGACCTCATTGTTGTATTTTTCTTATTTGTAAAATAAGATGGATGGACTGAACATGCTTTGAGGTTTTAGTTCTAATTCTATTTAACCTTATGACTAGACCTGGCATGTTGAATAGGCTATTAGCTTTGGAGTCTGTAAAACCCATGGGTTCAAGTTCTTCCTTAAGCACTTACTAGCTGTGTGATCATGGGCAAGCCTTTTAACCTCTTTGTTCCTCAATTTCCTCATTCCTAAAATGAGAGGGTTGGACTTCATTGTCTCCAAGGTCCTTTCCTACTCCAAATCTATGATCCTATATTATTTCTTGCTCTAAACCTATAAGATGTTAGCATTTTGTCCTTTGGATGATGGAACTGTATTCATTATTATATAAGGAGAAGTCTGTCAGGCATAAAAACTTCAATATCAATTAATTAAAGAAATTGTTTACTAAAAAGGATCCACCCTTCAGTTTTGAGGAAAATTGCTGTACTTAGTTTGGGCCATTTGCCAAGTTTCAAGAAGTAATTATTTCTGTATGTGTATAGGAATGAAGGAGCCAGAAAGGACAGGGAGAGGAAGATACTGACAGAGGGAGAGAGACTGATAGGGAGTGAGGGGGAGGAAACAGAGAGGAAGATGACATGAGAGAGGGAGGGAGAGGAGGAGAAAGAGAAAGGAGGGGTAAGGGGAAAATAGGGATGGAAAGAGGGGGAAGGGGTCACTGGGGATGGAAAGAGGGAGAAGGTGGGGAAGAGAAGGTAGGGAGAGAGGGGGGGAAGAAAGGGAAAAGGAGAGAGAGAAGGTGAGGAACAGGAAGAGAAGGGAAGAAGAGACAGAGGGAGAAAAGAAAGAGAAAGGGAAAAGAGGAGAGAGAGATAAAGACAGAGAGACACAGAGAGAGAGAGAGAGAGAGAGAGAAGGGAGAGAGAGAAGGGAGAGAAAGAGAGAGAGGAGAGAGAGAGAGAGAGAGAGAGAGAGAGAGAGAGAGAGAGAGAGAGAGAGAGAGATTAGAGAGAGAGAGATGAGGATATGGAGGGAGAGAGGGAGGGAGAGAATTTTCTCATTGTGGCCTAGCATACAGAATAGACTGATAAAACCTGCATATTTTCTTCTATTTGAAACAAAAAAATATCAATCCAACACAGACTGTTTCTACGTGACTAACATTCAAAACAATGTCTGGAATATCCAGCCTTCCAACAGGAGCAGCCCTGAACAGATTGGTAAACCAGGTGAAGTTCTTCTTGAGAGCCACCTTTTCTTCCATCCCTTTTTCCTCTCCTCTTGCCATTGTCTCTGTCCTCTTAGCTTGTCAGCCACCACCAGGGTCTCTGCTAAAACCTTATTGTGGATGAGTTTAATTAAGTGGGTTTTTTTTAGACAAGACTAAAGAGGAAAGTGATGATTAATACAAATGATAAAACTTCTGCTGATGAAAATTAGGTAGGGAAGATATTCTATCGGGGGTTGGGGTTCCTTTCTGGCTTCCTTAAAATTACTGGATTAAAAAAAAACATTTGTCTTCACAAATTGAAAGAGGAGACTTAGATAGAAATCCCAGCTCTGCTACTTCATCACTTATCATCAATCAAGATTCATTAAGAGTTTAGTGCCTGGCCCTGTTGCTGAATAATCCTAAGTCAAATTATTGAACTTTTCTGGAACACAGTTTCCTCAGCTACAAAATAAAGATATTACTAAATAATATCTAAGGTCTGTTCTCCCAACCCCTTCTAGAATTTAAACTCTTGTAAGTGGAAAAATTGGTTTCCATAACAGAATAAACCATAGATGACTTGGGTATTATCATACTTAAATTTCCTTGAATCAACAGTACCTGGCATGAAAATGATTTTCATGTATCTAAGCATATTTTTATAATGGTAAAGTCTTTGGTTTTAGTGAAGAAAACAAGGAATTGACTCTTTTTAATAGAGCAAGTAAGTTATTGAAGTCACCTAAGGATTATACTATAAATTTGTGCTTATTTATAAACTGACCTTTCAAACAACATTGTTCATTAATATGTCTTTAAGAATGTGAGCTTGTTTTAAGACTGAAGCAATGAAATTTTGTTGTGGTGGTAGTTATTTATGTTTTTTTTTAATTTTCATACCACTTTATTTTAGAAATATCACTCTTCAGAGAGCCAGACTAAAGGATAGAAAAGAGACAAGGGTAAATCAATTCAGCAACAAATGTAGAAATCAAAACATCAACTGATATTTTATATCATGCATATACAATATTCCTTACCTATAGCTCCTCCATCATTGTTGATACAGCATTCTTTTTCTCGTTTTCAAAGCCAACTATTATAATTATACTACTTTCAGTTTCATATTTTTTGTTGTTGTTATATTTCCTTTTATGTTATTGAAATCATTGGACACATTGTTTGCCTGCTTCTGTTTACTTTGGTCAGGTCACATATATCTCCTCATGCTTCTATGAATTCTTTATATTCTTGTATGAATATATTATGTTTATATATGTGTACATTATATAATTATATACATTATATAATTATAGGTTGTTTCTTCAGGCCTGCTTTTAAGAAATCATTGAATTATTCAAGCAACAGGTTATTAAACTTGCTATTAAACAAGTTATTAAAAAGCTATTATGTTCCAGGCACTGCACTGAAGCTGCAAAGACACAAATATAACAATCCTTGCCCTTAAAACTTCTTAAAGGGGGATATAATATTTGCATATGCGTGTACATACAGAATACATATCAAAGCAGACAAAAATTTGACACAAAATACCAACAGCTGGAGAAATCAGAAAAAAGTTTCATGTAGAAGGTAGTACTTGAGCTGGGCCATTGGAGACTAGGGATTCCAAGGCACAGAGGCAAGAAGCAAGTACATTTCTGGCATTGAGGGATAGCCCAAGCAAATACATGAAGCACCTTGCTTGGGATAGTAAGTAAGTAAGGATTGGTTTCCTTTAAACTTCAGGGAGGGGAATAATGTATAGGAATGGGGTGTTCTCTCTTCCTTTCTCTGTCTTTGTCTCTTCCTTTTTCTGTCTTCATCGCTCTAAAAGCTATGTCTCTGTCTCTGTCTCTCTCTCTTTGTGTGTCTCTGTCTCTGTCTCTCTCTCCCTCTCTCTCTCTGTCTCTTTTCTTCTCTCTCTCTCTCTTCTCTCTCTCTCTCTCTCTCTCTCTCTCTCTCTGTCTCTGTCTCTCTTTTCTGTCTCTTTCTCTGTCTCTGTTTCTCTCTCTCTCTCTCTCTCTCTCTCTCTCTCTGTGTGTGTGTGTGTGTGTGTGTGTGTGTATTAATAGAACATGCAATATAATTACTTTTACCATAGGCTTCTTCACAGATGATTATTTGGGAGATTCTTTATTTTCTGTGATCGATTTGAGAGCAGACCAAAAAACTATGTTGACATCAAAATGAATTCTCCCTTTCACCTTCCCTTATTTAAAGTATAGTTCTGGCATTTGGTGGTGGGTTCTTTGATTCAGACAGTGCATAGAAGCTAGACAAGCATCCTTTGTGATCCAAGTGTTAGATAACTTCATGTCTCAGAGAGGCCATAAAAAAATCACAAGATAACCTTCTTTTGGAACTAAGCACTTTTTTCTTAACCTCATCCTCCAAATGTTCTTCCATGTATCCAAAAACAATCCTGGTTTTCACTCACAAGTTATTTTTTTTCAATTATTATTAGGGGTACAATAGTAGCAAAGATCCTCTGTCTTTCTTGCATTGATTCTGAAACCCAAGCTAAGGCTAGCCTTGGAAAGACAATAAAACTCTTATGCCTCTTGAGTTGCCAGGGCTCCAGTCACTGGCCTATAAAAGATTTTGGATAATTGCCATGGACATTTTGCTTTTGCTATCAATGTATCACAGATGGAACATGCTCTTGCCTGACCTAAATTCATAGTGCTCTTAAATCATAATCTCTGAAGGTCATGGAGACCATTGTTAAAACATGAATAACAATAAGGGACCAAGAACACAGCCTGGGATAAATGCTGTTAATCCCAGTAAAAGCTTTCACAGGCTCAATTTTTGACTCTTGTTCCCTTATGGAATAAGAGGATCATTTATATAGACTTCTTCAAGAAAAATTTTTGATATAGAATTTATTTCAAACCTGCTCTTTGAAGAGAATCAAATACATCTGTTAAGTCCTTGAGTACAACATTCAATATTGATGTCCTTGACATTTTTTCCACCTGCGTGGAAGAGCTTCTACATGAAGACCAGATTGAATGCTGCAAGTTTAATTCTTTATATTATAATTTCTGTCATTAACATGACTGATTTGTCTATTCAGGAAGAGATTATAATCAAATTAGGGGGTGATACATATCAAATATTCCTCAATCCATCCTTTCTTTTCAAAAGGCCCTAATCCTATATTTGATACTCTCATGAATGACTTGGCTGGACTGTGATGTTAGCTTCTTAGTTGATTTTTTTTACTAGACTCTGTCCTCTCTAATACAATTTACAGTCAGGTGCCAAATTGATAGTTCTAGAATATAGGTATCATTATATCAATCCTCCCCACAATGCTCAAGAATTCTCAATGACTACCCATTTCCTTCAGGAACTCCCTAGCCTGTTATTTAAAGACCTCAATAATTTGGGTCCACCTAATTTACCAGTTATATTCAACATTATTTTCCTTCTCATACTATCCAGTTCAGCCAAATTGGTCTGCTAAATTTCTTTGTATGTGGTATATCATCCCTTTCTTATTAACCTTTGGGATGTCTTTTCCTTATGTCTAAACTATATTCTCTAACTTTCATTTGTTTGAATCTCTAGCTTCCTTCAAAACTCAGTTTAGATGCTACTACTTCACAAGGGATCCCAGCCATGCTAACTTTGCTTGAGTAAACTAGATTCACTCTCTGAACTCTACCTCTTCATTAGGTGCCTGGCCTTCTTTGGGCACCTTTCTTTCTCATCCCTTTTTATATTGTCTGTATTCTACCATTGGAATATATATTCCTTGAAGTTGGAGACTGTCTTGTTTGCTTATATCCCAAGC
Organism: Antechinus flavipes; assembly: GCF_016432865.1. NCBI lineage: Eukaryota > Metazoa > Chordata > Mammalia > Dasyuromorphia > Dasyuridae > Antechinus > Antechinus flavipes. The sequence continues at coordinate 156,295,027 of NC_067400.1, read as the reverse complement.
ACTTAGTAAAATGATCTAGCACATAGTAAATACTTAATAAACATTATTATTCTATCTATGAAATCTTTTCCTATAATTTCTTCATGGTGGTCCCTCAAGCCAAAAGAAATATCTAATAATTCTGTTTATAATTAAAGTAGCTTATATTTATGGTATATTTATGTTTTAGGTGCTTATACAAAGAAATTGAAAGAAGAATATTTTTGTTTCATTCTTAATAATAATTGTATTACTGGAATATGTGCTCCTTTGGGGCATTGTGCAATTTCTCCCACTTTGGAATCAGGTTGGATATCACCATCTTCATGTTCTATCTTATATTGATTTTTTGAAAGATAATGATTTTTTACCATCACACTCACTGAGAACCCAACTTCATGAGACTATGATGTCATAAGTAATAAAGTTTGAGAGAAGTTATTCCAAAAATAAAAGTAAATAAAAACACTCAAACATTCAAAAACAAAATCAAAAGCAATGTTGCATGATCTAATGTTGAAACTGTGAACTATCCTTGAGTTAGTAATTTCACAGAGGTTGAATAATGCTGTTTATTTCCCCACAGAATTAAAAATACCCTGTGGTACACTTCTGAGTTGCTACAGAGCCCTGATTTTTTTAAGGATTTTTTTTTGACTAAAACTTTTATTTTTCAAAACTTATGCATAATTTTCAGCATTCACCTTTACAAAACCCTGTTCCACATTTTTTTTCTTCTTTTCTTTCCACCCTCTCCCCTAGATGGCAAGTAAACCAAGATATTAAATGTGCAGTTCTTCTATTCATATTTCCACAATTATCATGCTATACAAGAAAAATCAGATTAAAAAGGAAAAAGATGAGAAAGAAAACATAATGCAAGCAAACAACGATAAAAAAGGTGAAAATACTATGTTGTGATCTATACTCAGTTCCCACAATTCTCTCTGGGTGTAGATGGCTCTCTCTATCACAAGACCATTGTATCACCTCGTTATTGAAAAGAGCTATGTCCATTAGAATTGATCATCTCCAAGGTTTTGCAAAGGTCAGTGGTGAAAAATTATGCTTGCATATGTTTTGAAAACAAAAAAGCTTCAATTGAAAAAAAGAATTGATCATTGTATAATCTTGTTGTTGCCTTGCACAATGATCTCCTGGTTCTACTCATTTCATTTAGCATAAGTTCATGTAAGTCCTTCCTGGCCTCTCTTAAATCATCCTGCTGATCATTTCTTATAGAACAATAATATTCCATAACATTCATATGCCATAACTTATTTAACCAATCTCCAATTGATGGGCATCCACTGAAGCTTCCAGTTCCTTGCCACAACAAAAAGGGCTGCCACAAACATTTTTGCACATGTAGGTTCTTTTCCCTTTTTATGATGTGTATGGAATACAAACCCATTAATGGAACGGCTGGATAAGAGAGAATGTACAATTTAATAGTCTTTTGGACCTAGTTCCAGATTGCAGAACCCTGATTTCTAAGATACATCTCTGAGAATCTTATATGTTGGTAACGATCTATTATGGACAGTAATTAAGATTATGAAAATTGATGAATAAATGAACAGGGTGAATATAGGGACACAAAGGCACCTCTGAAGTACACTTACATTTAAAGGGCTGGAAGAACAAAAGAAGTCAGCAAAAACAAAATAAACAAAACATTAAAAAAATAACAACAGAAACAGTGATGATACCATCATCAAGAGCAGAGAGTCATTCCAGAGGCATTTAAGTGCCTATGAAGTGCTAGGGATCCAGAGAGGTAAAAGACAGTCCTCAAAATCAAATGGGGGAGACAATAAGTTTAAACAGGCTATGTACAGCCTAAATAGGAAATAACTAGTGGGCATCTAGGTGGCATTGTGGATAGAAGGTCTGGAATTAGGAGAACCTGAGTTCAAATCTGGCTGTAAACACTGAAGGATTTAATGACTCTGGGCAAGTCACTTAATTCTGTTTGCAGCATTTCATTTGTAAAATGAGCTGGAGAAAGAAATGGCAAATCACACTAGTATCTTTGCCAAGAAAACCCCAAATGGGATTATAGAAAATCAGAAAGGACTGAAACAGTTCAATAATAGCTAAAAATAATTAGTGGAACAAATGTTCTAGAGTTAAGAGGAATTAGTGTAGACTTTATGCAGAAGATAGAAGTTGGGACTTGAACAAAGCCAGGGAAGCCAGAAAGAAGAAAACTGAGGAGAGGAGAGGATGGTGTGTCTTGTCTATGCAAGTCTAATATCAAAGAGTTCATGGTGGGAAGTAAGACTGGAAAGCCATGGAATGAGCATGGGGTTAGGAAGAACACCAAACACCAAAGAGAAAATTGTGCTTTTGACCCTGGAGTTGGAGTATGGGAGGGATAAAGTCTGACCTGTACCTGGGAACTGAATGGAGGATGGATTAGAGTAGGAAGGGATTTGTGGGCAGATCGACCAGCAAGCTACTGCAATAGTCCAAGTGTGAAGTGATGAGTGCTGAATTGCACCAAAATGGTGATAGTATCAGAGGAGACAAATACAAGCCCATATTCAAGAAGGATGTTGCAAAGGCAAAATCAACAGGTTTTGCCAACAGATTGCATATGGTAGGAGTTGGAGTCGGGGTGGTCAGAGATAGTAAGGAGTACAGGAAGATGCCTAAGTTTTGAGCCTGGGCAATTGGAAAGGTGGTGATATCCTTGAGAATAATAAGGTATTTTAGAAGAGGAAAGAGCTTAAGGAAGAAAGATATTAAGTGGAGTTTTGAGTATATTGAGTTTAAGATATTATCAATTTGAGATGAGAGTCACTGATTGACATTCTAAAGAAAAGAAAGTATTTATAGCAATTGGTTGGGGAAAATGACATAAATGTTACAATCACATACATATGTGTACATAGAGGTTCTAACTTCTGTTGCTCTTATGTGTGGGAAGGATACAGCTAATGTCATTCACTCTTTTTGAGCCTCAGGATTTTCATCTATAAAATGTGAGGGTTGGACCATATCATCTCTAAGATCCCTTATAACTCTATGTCTGGGGAAGAGGAGTGAATCATCTTGGGAGCAATTGGAAGGGAAGCAGTTGGTCAACATGGATAAACAAATAGAGATAAGGATTTTTATGGTCATGAAATGTCATCGTTGAGCTATGGGATAGAACAAGAGATAATTACAGTAGAATAAAACACTAATTTTAAAAATAGGATCATAGGACCAGAGTGGTATACTTCAGGAGTGTAGCAAAAGGCAAATTGATGTCAGAAGACTTAGCAATTTAGCTATACGATTTTGTGTAAGTCATTGAACTTCCTCTGTACGATGGGAACAATCTCTTCAAAGGTTATGGTAAAGATCAAAATGAGATATTTTATTTGAAGTTTTTTGTGGCTGTAAAGTGGTATGTAAATATGAACTTATTACAAGAGCAGCACATGTGTTGTTGCATATTTCAGGATGTTTACGACTAGCCACATCAACAGTTTGTATGATTATTATGATTATGGCCTTGCTGTCACAGTGGAGAATATATTCATCATAAGTCACACTCTGGTGATCTGGTCTCGCATGTTATACTGTGTTTACTCACATTTCCTTCTCTTGTGAGTCATCCAGCAACAGCCCTGAGGAGAAAATCAAGAAAGTTCTCTTGGATATCTTTCTCTTTTCTCTCCCTCTCCTTCACTCTCCCTGACTTTGAAAATGCAACCGTGCTGTTGGCAGACATTCCCAGGGGGTATAAAAAATCTCCATCATTTACACAGCTAGAGGCAGGATGATTTACTAAAGGAACACATTTCCCATAAAGCAGAATGCGCCTTGTCCATGACAGGGTGAAGGAAAAGGGGGTTAAAGTAATGGAGCAGCAGCTGTTCACCACTCTTGGGAGTGAAGGGGAGTTTGTCAGCAGTCACTACCTCAGCTAGGGCTTCCTCCTCTCTCCTTTCCTCTCTGTCACTCAGCATACATCTTGTCTGTCAGTGTTGCCAACAATGAACTGTGGTTGAAAGCTACTGAACTGACTCAGCCAGAGAATGAACATCCTTCAACCATTGGAGGAGACTTTAGGCCTGCAAAGCTGAGCCTTCTGTACCATCTGTTCTCAAGAACCAAACTTGAAACGTGTAAGGAAAGAAATCCAAAATGGAACAGCTACATGCATTTCTAACCACTTTGTCAGGGCTCTCTCTTCCCTTCTCTTCATTCCTAGTAAATTGATGCCTTCCCCCTTAGATCAGTCTTCATTAGTTCTTGACTACTTAAAACCTTTTAAAAATGTCTCAAAAGATAGAATATAGCATCCTTTAAATGACTATTGACCACAAAACTGCAGAAGCTAGATGGTTATCCATCAAAAGATCACAAGTGTCTCCATAACATGAAGGGAAAGGAAGAGCATTTGTTTCTTATATAGTCTTTCCAGGTATTTATTTATATCTGCATCTAGGGGATCAAACAGACTATATTTTGATGAGTCATGCATTAAAATGGTGAGTCTTACAGAATTCTAGCCAGAAGTTATCCCACATGTTTTCCATAGTTTTCTATAGCAGGTGCATCAAACATGTGGCAGACCTATAGCCCACAATGCGCCCTATTGCAGCAAACCAGATTAAAATTATTTGGGGAAATATTTCTAAATAGAATACAAAATAAATACAATATAGCATAGATAATATTAATATGTAGGTTTCTAAGTCAATATTTACCCTGCAGGCATCCTTATGTTATGGAAGTTTATAGCCCCTATTTATATTTTCTATTAATAGTTTCATATTAGAAAAGGATTAGAATTAGTTTTCATATTAAAAAAGGGTAGTTAGATAGTATAGTGGATAGAGGACTGTGGTGGGCCTGAAATCAGGAAGATTCATCTTCCTCATCTGGTCTCAAACACTTCCTAGCTGTGGGCAAATCATTTAATTCTCAATTCCTCAATTGTAAAATGAACTGGAGAAGGAAATGACAAACCACTCCACATCTTTGCCAAGAAAACTCCGAATGGGGAATGAAGAGTGAGACATGACTGAAATGACTGAACAATAAATAGTGGGGAAAAATATTAGGCTTAAGCTATTGATATTCAATCAATCAATTAATGGTTTCATTTTAGCTGGAGAAATGGCTAATCTTTTATCAAAAATGATGAAAGAAGGATCTATAAAACCCATTGGTATGTGGAGTCCAGCTGTCTTAATGGTTCCTATTTCCTTATGTAACCTAATTACTATGTAGTTAACATTTAGATATTTGATTACCTCTTAGGTGAGAATGTTAGAGATCAGGAGAGCAAAGAATGTTCCTAAAGAGGACTTATTTTTAGAATGCGATACATTCCTCCTCTTTCTATCTTTTGGTTTTTTCAAAGATTCATTTGGTATCCCTGATTTGAGCAGAATGACAAGGATGATAATAATAGAAATGATAACTTACACTTACAGAGCACTAAGATTTACAGAGTTTCTTCTCTGACTTTCCCCTTGAAACAGATGATGGATTTGTGAGTAGTAGACTTTTGGAGATAAATGGGCAAATGGTTTTTATTTGCTTAATAGTATCAGTGAGACAACCATTTGCAGGTAATCTTATTTCAGGTCTAAATTCTCTTCAAAAATGTTCAATAATAGATCAGAAAAAAGAATGTGCTGTTCATACGTTGATTTGAGGTTTATATAAGTGAAGTATTATAGTTAGTTATAGATAGGTATTTTTTAACTTCCATTTTACAGCATATGAAAGTGAGATAGAAGTTAAGTAACCTCTTCTTGATAATATAAGTACTAAGAGGCAAAGGACAGTCTAAGTGTCTTCCAAATGCAATCCCAGTACTTCTTCCAGTCTCCTGTTCTTCACATTATATCAATATATATTGTGTGGAGTGGTAATAACATGCATGAAACTCAAATATCTTACCTCTTAAGGCAATATAGAATTGAGATTGTGGAATTTGGAAGGATTTTTAAAAATGTTTCCAGAGACTCCCCAACTCTTTTTTCAAGTCCTTTCAAAGTTACAGCAAAGCATAAGCACAGTACCACAGAAATAGATATTTGAGGTTTTCTTACTGATTTCTACAGTACATGTGTGCCTAATGAAGAAGAGCAAGGTTTTTTGTTAAACTCTCATCTATGGAGTCTTCTTGATTCATTAAATAGGTAAATCATCTTAAGGGCAGACCTTGTTTTAGATAGGTCTGAAGCTAGTTGTCTGGGTTTGAGAAAACTGTACTTATGATTATGAGAAATTAAAATAAATTTTCCATGACTCACTTCCTCTACTTACAGAAAAGGATTATTTGTTTTTAGATGCTCTGAGATCACTGGGGGAGAGTGGTAGAAATACCAATTTTGGTGAATCCTGTGATGTAACTAAAATAGCAGTGCTTTTGGTAACATACAATGAACACAAGCAGAAATATTACAAATATGACTCGAATTAGCACTGTTCTTCTCAGAAGGCCAAACACTTTGAATTATTAACATATATTAAGCAATTTCTTCATAAATGGATGTCAGATCCAACAAGAAATTAAGGCAGGTGCCACAATGGAGAGAGCTTTGGACCTCAGACTATCAGACCATCAGGATGATCTGAATTCAAATCTTGCTTCAGTCCTTTCCTATCTAGGTGACTCTAGACTTGCACTTAATCACTCTTTGCCACAGTTACTTCATATGCAAAATGGAAGATAATTCTTCCTTCCCAGGCTTGTTGTGAGAATCAAATGAGACAATATTTGTAAAGTGCTTTGCAAACCTTAAAGTGCTCTGTAATTATGAGCTGTCATTACTAGAAAAATTAAATCATGGGATGTCACACATTCAGTGTTACTTTGTTCAAGAAGCACTCATGGAATTGAGAATTTTTAATTTAAATAATCAGAGATTTATTTTAGAACTAGAAGTATCTCCAATATAGGGGACTGGTATAAATGCCTGGTTTCATAGATAAGGAAATGGAGCTGACCCCTAAGTAGTCAAATTTCAAGCCCAAGATCATATACCTAGTTAGTTGCCAAAGTAGGAGTAAAATCAAGGTTCTAAATATCAGGTGCACAAGTAGAAAATGGAATGACTATGACCTAAAAAAAGAGATTATATAACATCCTGGGTTTTCACATTTCAGGAAGGATATTGATAAACTAGAAAGCACTTAAACAAGGGGGATACCCAGGGTATAGAGTCTTGAATCTGCCATATGATGATCAATTGAAAGATCTCAGGGAATATTTAAATTGAGATTATGGCTCTATTCAAGTATTCGAATGACTGTCATGGGGAAGAGGATTAGTTTGTTTGTTGGTTTTTTTTTTTTTTTTCTGATTTGTCTTAGACCAAGGCAGAACTAAGAGAAAAGAGCAGAGGGTACAGAGAAGAAGTTAACTCTTTTTAAGGAAATATGTCCTAACATTTGTTGTTGTTCAATTGTTTCAGTCAGGTCTGACTCTTTGTAATCCCCCCCTTTTTTTTTTTTTTTGGCAAAGATACTGGAATGGTTTGCCAATTTCTTCTCTAGTTCATTTTACAGATGAGGAAACTGAGGTAGAAGGGTGAAATGACTTGCTCAGGATCGCACAACTAGTAAGTGACTGAGGTTGGATTTGAATTAAGGTCTTTCTGACTCCAGACCAACTCTCTATCCACTCCATCACCTAGTGCACACAAGGGGAGGGAACTGTGGTGACTGTGAAGGATCCATGGTCAGGTATTGTGAGACTACTGAGACGATGAGAACCATAAGGCGATAACAGAAGTAATTTTTTTGAAATGTTGGAAAAAGATACATTGGGGGCATAGCAAGGGGGAAGTCTTGGTCAAATAACTGCCAAGCTGCTACCAGTAGAATGAGGAGTTCCTAAGCATTATGAACTTGACCAACTGACTTCTATGAGCCAGTTTAAAGCAATCTTTTGTATTAAAATCTAAGCTTTTTGTCTAGAATCTGGCTGGTGGTTCAGTACTTGTGTGTTATACAATACATAAGGACAAATAAGGAAATTCTGCTTGCCAGGCTCTGGCAACACTCAGTACTCACAGAAATCCAAAAAAGCTCCTTTGTTCAACCTGTCTTTCCATAGACTTCATTCCACAAATTCCATCTCCTATAGTCTGCCTTTGGAGTTTTTCAGTTCTACCTCCGTAAATACCTTCAAACAAAAGGTGAATGGTCATTTGTTGGATGTCTTATTGGATAGGTCTCTTTGCCCAATTCATGGGTTGAATTAAATGTCTGCTAAAGTCTCTTCCATCCTTGACATTCCATGAACTATAGGCTTTATATTTCCTGAAACTTTTGCCTAGTAATCGTTTTATCACTCAATGCTGCCACATGAGCTAATCTCTTAAATATTATTTTATTTGGTAAATTTGAAGGATGAAAGATTAAGTTTTAGCTTTTTTTGTGGTATAGGTAGAATAAGCATGATAATCCCTATTTCACTAAAAAAAAAAAAAAGCAAATCTATTATGCTGAAGTAAATGAAGAAAGTAGAAATAAAGCCCATGTTCCCATGCTTCTCAACTTATAGTCCAGTATTCTTCCCATTATATTTTTAATTTTTTTAAATTGATTAATGTAGTTTGGGATATTGAACTGACATTGAACAAGGTTTTTCAGGATTTGAGAAAAAATAGATGTAGTGGAAAGAATAGAGGATGTCCAATCAAAGAACCTGGAATTGGATATCAGCTCTACTATTTACTATCTACATAATCTTGAGCAAGGCATAGGTATGATTCACCCTGTTCCATTTTAGGGATAATGGATCAGAAAAAACAAGGGATTTGTCCATGTTCACCTATCAGGAACAGGCTTTGTGACCAAGTATTTCTGATTGCAAGGCTATTATTCTATCTGCTGTGCTCCATTGATTGCCCATTCTACCTTAACCTTTTCACTATCTGATACAAACATCATGAAAATAGTTTTATTTTTAGGGATGGTTAGTTTGTATAATTAAAAACATCAGAAATAGATAAGAAATAAAAGGCAACATTTTTGCCTATAAAAATCTTAGCTCAATCTGGGATTCTAAGGATAACATACCTATATTTGTATCTTTTCTTTGGTTTAGCTAGTTGTGCCCAAAGGTGTACTATTTTCTCGAACAGTTTGGATAATTCTCACCATGAAGCAGAGTTTCTAGGAGCAAAATCCTTTTGGCTTCTGAACCCCTTCTTTGTGAAAAGTTGCAATTGCTTATTGAATCATAGAATCTTCTAGTTGGAAGAAACCTAAGAAGCCATCCGGTCCAGTTTATATCTGACCATATTCACAGTAAATAATCACACAGCTTTTATACTTTCCTAATTGTAAAGAATCCCTTTAATCCCTTTAACTGTTTTTCTTTGCCTCTGTACAACTTCTTCCCTTTCTTCCTCATTCTATCTTTGGAATTAAAGTGAACAAATATAATTCTTCAAACACAAAACAAATTATGTTGCCTTGACAAGAATGATAGTTCCATTCTGGAAATCTACAAGGCAGTGCAGAGAACTTTGGTTCAAACTGCTATTTATTGTGAAATCCTGAGCAAAGTTATTGATCTTTTTAATCTTCATTTTTTTATCTTTAGGATGATGGGACTAGAGAGGCAGTTAGGTGGTGAAGTAATTAGCACTTTAGGAGTAGGACTTCTTTCTGTATTTAAATTTTTAGGGCTTCTTCTAGTGCGTGGTACATTATAAGGTCTTAAAATACTTTTAAAATTTCATTTCTTAGGCCACACTGCTTCTTAATTCTTTGTTATATTAATATTTACAACACAAAAACATTAAGTGCATTTTAGGGAATGGATTAAGATACTGAAGAGGATCACCACTATCATATGAAAAAACTAATTCCCTCATTAATTCAAATCAGGATTGTTGGGGCAGTGGCAAGTATGTGTGGAGAAGTCTTCAAATGGCCTTTGCCCCATGGAAGTAGTCTGTGAACAAAAATGTTCGAGGATCATTGACTAAAAAGGATAAAATTCACAGAAGATACATGTCAATGGAAACTTTTCTCAAGGCCTATGAACCAGAAATGAACTGATAGAGAGCACTCTCTTAGTTATGGCAATCATAGACTATGGTTGCATTTGGAAGGAGGCTATCAGGTCATTTAGTCCAAGCCTTTTTTTTTTTTTTTCAGATGACATAATTGAGGCCCTAGGAGGTTTTATGATTTGCCTAAGCTCACAGAGATTGTAAACATAAAAGATGGAAATCCCTGATATGTCTGTAAAAATAAGGGAAAAAAGCCTCAGAAATCTTAAAGAGACAAGGTTTGGGGAAACAAGAAGAGTGAGAATAATGATCAAGACAAATAGTCAAAGAAACAAGGTTTGACTTTTTTTCTATTTGAGATTGGATTGATAAGTTTATAGAATGGGAAAGAGGGATTTTTCAATTTAAAGTCAAAGTATGTAGAGACTTAAAAGGAAGAACCAATTAGATATCGCTTCTTAGAGCTTGAGATAAAGGCTCTATAGCTTATTCATTAGAATCCTATCAAATAAAAATCAAATCAATGGGAAGTTTTAATGAAGACTATGTGAAATTAAAAAAAAAACATAATATCTTTCCATCACTATGATAATAACAAATGATTTTTAAATAGTCTCTTGCAGGTTATAAAAGACGTTATCTAGGTGATCCAATAGTTAGATTATTGAACCTGGAGTTAGGAAACCTGAATTAAAATTTAGCCTCAGATGTTTACTTTCTGTGTGACCCTAGACAAATAACTTAACCTCTTGTTCTCAATTTCCTCATCAAATGGGCATAATAATAATACTTCCTGTGGTAAAGATCACATGAAAGATTATTTGTTAAGTGTTTTCCATGCCTCAAAATGCTGTAAATGCTAGTTGTCTTTTAAGTCTTACAGCAATCTTTATGAAATAGGCAATGAAAATATTATGCCCATTTTACAAATGGGGAAAATGGGGCCAAGAGCAGTGCAATGTTTTCCCCAAAGTTACCCAATTAATAAGTATAGATCTGAAACTTAAATCCAAATATTTTCATGTATATATGTATGGGAGTATATACATATATATATGTATACATATATATAGGCATTCTTAATTATTGCTATTGTCTTCATAATAAAAAGACTATCATGAAATAAATATTTGTTTATTTTATCTTTAAATATTTGTATATTTATTTTTTAAATGGGGGATTTAAATCTCTGAAACTATAGCTTTAGGTTCTTACATTTCTCACTGCCATCCGAGCATCATTCTTTGCTTCTTACCATCCCTCAAATTTCTTTCACAGGTAGTTATTTTATTTTCATTTCTAGCAGAACCAGTGATCAAGACAGTTATATGTCTTGGGGGAAAACTAGAAAATGATTGAAAGGAGACATTCTACTTCTTGGTAACTTTTACGACATGCTGGACTTTCTGAATGTCAGGTTTAACAATCCAGGGAATATTTGTTCCTTTCAGAGAAAGATCAAGAGAGGAGAAAAGCCAGTTTTTGAAGACAGAGGGATTGTGCAATCATGACAAATACATTATTGTGTGAAGATAAAAAACATATCATGTCCTATTTTTACCACAGTGATACATTTGCCATGACGAAAAGCACTAAATACCTGAGATTTCCATGAGATACCTGACCTTTGCCTGCTACCTTGAGCTTGTGCTCCAACAGAGTAATATGATCAGGATATTGAATGCAGTCAAGTCATTCTTCACCTAATGACATATTCTGTCTTGTTTGTATGGTGGGATTTTTCACATAATCTTGCTCTTTAATAGCCATTTAGTTTTGGTAATTATGATATACCTGGAAATTTCATATCAACTCTTCATATTGCTCATTCACCTCCCACATGCGTACTTTTCCAAGAGAACAGAACAAGACAATTTGTAGTTAACTAGGATAATTTTTAAATTTTTCTCTAGAGGTCTTTAAACACAAACTATCTATCTTTTTATATCAGGATCTCAATTTGGTTACCTCCCCAATTATGTTCAAGCCTGAAAAAAAATCCCCCAGAAAAATAACACTAACAGCACCCTCCAGTGGCAGACCCAGGGATTTAAATCAGATGGAAGAGAAATCCAAAAAAAAATTTTTTTTCTGATGAAGTATCATAAAATGTAGAATTGAATGGAATCTTAGAAATCATCTAGTTCAACCCTCTCCTGTTAAAGAGGAAAATGAGACACAAATAAAATGGCTTGTCTGTTGTCACACAAGTAGGTAGGGTTAGAATGGTAATAAAATTATTATTAGAATATTGCTAATTTGTCTAATAATGTTTGGATAATAAAAATAGCTTGTTTATATATTATGTATTAGTTTGCAAGGTAAGCTGCATTTTTTACATTATCTTATCCTCAAAGTAATCACAATGTAGGAAACCCAAATAGTATTATTCCACATGTATAGATTAGAGAAAATTCACATTCAGATGTCAAATAACTTGCCCAAAGTCATACAACAAATTACTGTCAAAGATAGAGCTATAAACAAATTATCTGGATGCATTTGGAATTGCAGTTATGGAAAGAAAAAAAAAAACCAACAAAAGGCCACAAATCTTTAAACAACTTTAAATATAGGCCAATAAACAAATAAAACTTCTATTTGTATTTTTTTTTTATTTCAGGTAAATTAAACTACTTTATTGGATAATTTTTTTTGTTCCAAACTATTGATTTTATTAATAAAGGGAATGGTAGAGAAACTCCTGCCAGTACAGATCTGCAGCTGCTCTGTAATTTACAATCTTAGAGATTACCTGCCCAGGGAAAATAGAGGTTAGGTGATTTGCCCAGGATCATATGATCTCTATGTGTATCACAGGCTAGATTTAATACCAGGTCTTAATGACTGAACACAGCTCTTTGTCCACTATATCCTCTATGCTATTTTGTCTCACTGTTCAATGACTATTAATGTAACAGTCCCAATCCTAGAGTTAAATCTTTTTTGATTGAGAGATTGAATCCCAGTTTTACCACTTATCTTCATACATTAATTCTTATGGATTCTTCAAGTAGCTACTTTGGAAGGAAAGGCAAATGAGCCTTTTCTACATCGGCATTTTTCTTTCTGGAATTCTGCTCTGAAAATTCTTCTAGGTGATTGCCTTCATCTGTTATGAGCATCTTCTTCCTATAATGTCTGGATCCTTGTAGAGTTGGAGGATAATTTATAGTACACATAGCCTCACCTTGGATGAGTTTGGATCTTATCAGAAAACATATTCTAAAGCCTCCCAACCAAAATACCATCTAGGTACCCCATTTCTGTGAATCTCTTTCTCTCTTTTTATCTTAGAACTCAGAGTGAGGATTCAGCTTCATTACAAGTAAGATGGCCACACAGAATATAAAAGTATCTTTGGTACTTCTTCTGACTGTAACCCTTGCCTTGAACGTTCCTCTCTGTTTCACATACTGACCTCTTTGGCTTCCTGTACGTTCCAAATTAAATCCCATCTGCTTCAGCAAACCTTTCCCAAGCCCTCTTAATTTTAGTGCCTCTTCTTTGTTAATTATTTCTGATTTATCCTGTATCTGGTTTGTTTATATTTATTTATTTGTCTGTTGTTTCCCATTAGATTTAAACTCCTTGAGGACAGAGATTGTCTTTTATCTCTTTTTGTATCCCCAGTATTTAATATAGCACTTGGCACATAGTAGGCACTTAATTCTGCATTATCATTTTTCTCCTTGGAATTCTATTCTGAAAATTCTTGGTGATTGCCTTGGCAATTGTTGGGTGATTGCCTTCATCTGCTGTGAGCATCTTTTTTCCCCATAATGTCTGGGCTCTTATATAGTTGGAGGATGATTTATAATGCACACAGCCTGACAATTAATTGATTGATTGAAATAAAGGTAAACAGCATCTACTCAAGGCTTTTGACATTTGATCTTTCCTGTTTATAGCCCAACTCAGTAAACTTCTCTTTCCCTTCAACAAGCAGACATTCATTCCCCTTTTCAGGATCAGAAGATTTCTTTTCCTGCTTTCTTTTCTCCCCTCCCTACTTCTCCAAGCTGATAGCAAAAACTGAAGGTTCTGATACCATCCCAGTCAGTAGACTTTGATACCATCCCAGCCATTAGACTTTAAGTAAATTTCATTCCCATCAGTATGTTAATGCTGTCAAATATTTGGGCTTTAATGTCTTTAAGTGTACATAGACTCAAGTTTGGCTTAACATGAAGGTGAGAGAGATTGAGAAAGACATGAAGGGAAAAAGAAAAATGATTTCTAAACCATTATAAATCTATAAATCCTTCTCAGAAGGAAAACCTATTTCTGTCTTCATAGGATGCCCAGAAAGTCTGATTAGGATAGTCCTGACTCCTTTCTTCACTTTCTTTCCTCTCCTTTCTGATTCACCCATCCCTTCCTGGCCCTTTGTTTTTAAATGTCACAGGTAATGGGAGCTTTGCCTTCCCCTTTCTTTCCTTGGCTAGCTCTCTACTCCCAACTTTTCCACTCCATTCCCCAAATGGAAAACCAAAATTGCATTTCCATAGTTTCTGCCACCTCACTTCCTCTAGTATCAGACCCATCCAGAGACATAGGACAAAGAACTGCTGGTTCAATCCATGTAAGAATATTTTGTGGGAACATTGAGTCAAATCTGATAAGATAGGAGGGCACGAGTGATCCCAGAGATCCCAGACAATGATGGGATACATGATTGGGTAGACTACAGAACATAGCTACTGAGAATAATAGCCATGACTTGTGTGTGTATTGTTGTCACATTAGATGCTAAATATAGATATAAGAGAACATGTAATAGGAAGAGAAATTCTACAAGACAAAAAGAGGAAGAAAAGAAAAAAGAAGGAAGAAAGAAAGGAAGGAGGGAAGGAGGGAAGGAAAGGAAGGAAGTTCCAATTGTTCAGTTGCATAAGCATAATATCAGTTGTTTACCTATGATGCAGAGTGAACTGATGCTGAGTGAAGTAAAAACAGAACATTATGCACAGTAACAATAATATAAAGTCAAGCGATTGTAAAAGGCTCAACTACTCTAATCAATACAATGATTTGAGACAATTGACCCGTGATGAAAAATGCTAACTACATTTGGAGAGAAAAGCTGATGAAAATACTGAGTGTAGATTAAAGCATGCTTATTTTACTTATTTTTATTTATTTATTTATTTTGGTAACACTGCTAATAGAGAAAAGTTTTATGTGGTTTCCCATATAAAAATGATAGCAAATTATCTGTCTTCTCAGTGGTAGAGGAGACACTGGAGGGAGAAAGATAATTGGGACCTCAATATTCAAAAAAATCAATGTTAAATAAAGTATGACTGTTTGAAAATAGATAAATGTGAAGGAATAGAGAAAGGAAACAAAGAAGGAAGGAAACAAGGAAGGAAGGGAGGAAAAAAGAAAGGAAGGAAGGAAGAAAAATGGAAAAGAAGGAGAAAGAAGAAAAGAAGGAAGGAAAAATGGAAAAGAGGGGAAAGGAAGGAAGAAAAATAGAAAAGTGGGAAAAGAAAGAAAGGAAAGAAGGAAAAAAGAAAAAAGGAAGAAGGAAAGAAAGAAAAAAGGAAGGGAAGAAGGAAGGAAGAAAAGAAGGAAAGGAAAGTAGGTAAAAAGGAAGGAAGCTCCAACTGTTGAGTTGTATAAGGGTAATATCAGTTATAGTTGTTAACTATTTAACCTTCATACTTCCTCACTATATCAAAGAATAAAGACAGGAAGTAGACCTATGATTTTATAGGTGACAGGGAACTTTAAAAGAAATAAACTCCTTTGACCAGTGCAAATCAGCGTCCTTTCTGTTATTTGTCATTTTAGTGGTCTTGGTACCTAGAGATTAAGTGACTTGCTTAGGATCACACAGCTAACGTGCTAGAAGTGAGTTTTAAACTCACATCTTTTTGTTTTTGAGATTGTTCTTTAGTCCTTACACTTTCCTGTCTTCTAAAAAGTCTTCCTACCTTCACTCTTCCTTTGTAAATCCATTCTTCATGTCCCTGTCAAAAGTAATTTCCCTTATACTCTGATCTCCATATGTAGTGCTTGCTAAAAAATTCTTCAGTAGCTCCACTTGCCTAATGAATAAAGTTCTAATTGTTAGGTATTTAGAATTCTCTAGAAGCTGAAATTGTTTTACCTTTCTAATACTTTTCACTTTCCAGAAAATCTGGCTGCAGGAGTGCTAAGGGTCCTTCCTATCTCTCAATCCTATGATTTGGTGGCCACTCCCAATCCAGTAGTATCCCCCCTCCCATTTGTCTATTCCTTGCCTGCAACTACTGTGATCCTAAATTCAAGCTTTTGCAAATCTAGTCAGCTAGAATTTATTTTGTATCCACTATATATCAAGCATTGCATTAGTTGCTAAAGATACAAAGAAAAGGGATGGGAGGTGGTGGTGGGGCGTACAGTTCTGTGTTCAAGGAGTTCATAATCAAATGAAAGAGATGATAACTACTGTGTACAAAGAGGTAGACAGGGCTTTCCAAAGCTCTATTATATATTCTAGTTATATTTGTTAAATATTATAGTTATTTGTCTGTGTCATACAACCTTCCTTCTATTGTAAACAGGGCTGGAGGTATTGCTTTATATTTATATTTAAATATATATTTATTATATATAATATTTATGTTTTATATATATATTGCTTTGTATACAGCCTAATATAGTGCTCTGTATACAGTAGGTGCTTAAATTATATCAGTACATTATAATTTCCACGTGACAGAGGCTATTTTAGTTATTTTCTTTGAATCCTCAGTGTCTAGCATCATACTTAACACATAATAGGCATTTAATAAATGCTTATTGACTACTTGACTGAAATTGAAATTTATCTTTTTAAAGTTATAACTGTAAATTCTATACTTAGGATCCATAATTTGGTCAATGCAATTACCCATGCATGCAACTTTGCAACTGAAAAATCATAGGAAGGAATTTTGGTTGGAAGATGTGACTTTGAGTCTGGGCTCTGTTAACCTTTCCATTTTTCACTTTGCTTTGCTCATCTGCAGTGGGGATAATTTCTCCATATATACCTCACAGTGACATTATGAAGATAAAATTACATGTGTATCTGCATATATATTCATGGAAATGCGTTGAAAAACTAAAAAGTCCTATGCAAATGCCAACTGGGTATTATTAATAAAAATCTGAGAGGCAGATCAGTTGTCACCTCCTCCATGAGACCTTTATTGATTCTTTCCCCATCTCAGTAGTTAGTGCCTCTCCCCTGAAATTAGCTTATATTGATTTTGTATATTTTGCATATACTTATATCTATTCATATTTTTTCTCCCATGGAACATAAGCTGCTTGAAAGGGAGGACTCTTTTAATGTTGTCTTTTGGATCTCTTAGCATAATGTCTGGCATGTAATAGACATTTAATAAATTGTTGTTGATTTATCAGTTGGAGGAAGCTTCATGGTACAATGGGGAAAGCATTTGCTCTGGAGTCAGAGGAATTGAGTTCACATCCTCCTCAGATACTTCTAAAATTTATAGCATTGGGCCAATTACTTAATTTCCCTGAGGTTCAGTTTCCTCATCTGTAAAATTAATGTGTTAACTTAGGTGACTTATGGAGTCCCTTGCAGTTCTTTTTCAATGATTTTATGTAACAAATTCTTTAGATTAAAATAACTATGATCATGCTTCCCATCTATTAATGATAGTAAGGATCTTCAAGAGAATGTGGCCAGTTGGCTGTGAACAATAACCAATCAGGTATCATTTGATTATAGTATATAAAAGGTTTCTCAAAGGTCTTTCTGTTTTAAACTATTAAGTTATTAAAGAAATTAAAGCTTAAAAATTACTCGATAACAGAAGGTACCAAAAAAAATCAAGGTATTATAGTAGTGGGGGGTTTTGTTTGTTTTTGTTAATGTTTGTTTTCTTGCTGTGTTTTGCTTTAGTCACATAGTAAGTGATGCTACTATTAATCTTCCTGACTTTGAGATCTCTCAAATGATTAGGTTCTTGAATTGTAATTACCAAGTTCAAGCTCACAGTCTGATCTCTAAAAAGTGGACTACAGTAACTAATCTTGCTTCCTTGAAAATAAACATTACTAGAATAGCCTGTAGTTATACTACTTTCTATCATCCAGAATTCACTATGTTGGCATTTATAGAGTCAGATTTTAGATACATTGATATTGAGTTGTGAATTTTTGGGGCTGATGAGAGGGAAGAATATTTTCACCTATAACTTACTGCTCATATAGCATATGTGCTCAATTCCTATTGACAAGAAGAAGAAAATGACTTTGAATGGAGCAATATGTATAGGACACACTTGCTAACGAAGGGGTTCTTGGTCACAGAATATTGCTTTTGGAGAATTTAGTGTTTTCAGCAAGTCCAGATCTGTAAGATAGGTAAAATAAATGAAACTATAATCACATTTATGTTAAACTCTTCTGGGACCAAATTTCAAATTCTATAGATTGAAAAGAAAAGAAATTTTGAAAAGTACTTTCCTGAATTTCATAGGTCCCTTTAGAGTTCTGTCATCTGGAGGATGACTATTTTAGCCAATAGTTTTCAGCATCTTTTATAATCAAAGCAGTGAATTAAAAGGATGCTTATAGAACTGCTTTGGAAAAATCCATAGGTAAATACAATAAAAGCCTGATAATGGTTGCTATTTTTCTAGGGTGACCTTGAGTATCTGAAATGCTACTCTGTGTTTGAAAAGCATATGTAGACTTAGCTTTAAAAGCATGACAGGACCCTTGAGATCTGGGATATGTCAGCTGGCAGCTTTGAAGCAAGATTGCTAACCAGAGGCAAAGCCCTCATCTTTCAGGAGAGTTTTCTAATCTTATCAGAATGTGTTGAGAAAGTGAGTTTCTAGGAATTCTTTTCTGATGAGCTACTTCAAAGAAAGCAAGCTCAGATATGTGTTGAAAAGGGACAATTTAAAAGTGATGACAAAGAAGGGATTCTGGCTTTTGGGAGGGGGCATTATTTAATCTTTTAAATGTATATAAACATATATTTGTATGTGCATATATAATTTCAGATGTAAGCTTGACAGTGAGTACAGTTTTCTTACTGCATTTTACATTGGAGCTATCACTAGATTTGGACTTGAGAAAGCAATTCAAGTCCTGATTCTGTTATTTTCATTTCTTTAATCATCTTATATAGATCACTGACTTGTATATCTCATACACACACACACACACACATATATATGTATATGTGACATATCTCACTTATATATACATATATATGTATGTGTATGTATATGTGTGTGTGTGTGTGTGTGTATATATATATATATATTATATATATATATATATATATATATATAAACCCACTTATATATCTCATTAAACTTTGAATTGTCTATATTTCCATGAAGCAGTGCCCAAGCAAAAGATTTACTTTTTGGCATTTATCTCCCTGGTATACTATATATTTAATGTTTTCTTGGAAATTTGCCCAGCTAAGAGGGAGGGACTATTGTAGGATAAGGATTAGCTAGGACTTGCATGATTTGCAAAGGCACCTTTCACTTTGTGATGCTCTAGCTTCCTATAACAAACAAGAACAGCAGCTGCAGAAACAGCAATAGCTAGTATTTAAAGTTTGTAAAATGCTTCATGTTTTTCTGTCATTTGAATGTTAGAACAAACTTGTGAGTTAAATGATGTTATCCCCATTTTATAAAGAAACTGATTTGAGTTTTAGTGACTTGGCAAAAGTCATACAACTAGTATCTGAAGCACTTCCTGAACCCTTCCTGAATCCAAGTCCAACAATGCCATAGCTTCCTCAACTATAAATTGAGGTGATTGGGTTAGATAATCGCTAAGATCTTTTCTGACTTTAAAACTGTATGATCTTTGGAATAATGTATTTTTCTCCCCTTTCCAACAAACCTTGGTTAACATTCTCTAAGAATAATAAAGCAGATTCCATTTAGAAGCAAGTTATGACCATAATGTGTCAATTTGACAAAATACCTCCCTGTCCATGACATTGCTCTCAAGGTCATGTTTATACTCCATCAATATTACACAACCTACATATGATCAAGACTAATCTTGTAATGTCTATACCTAAGTGATGATTATTTTAGTCCCTTCACTAAAGGACTCTTTAGAGAGTTTCTAAAGGAACTTTAGTGTTGATTTACCTTTATAAATAAATATAGATAATGTTTTTGTTTCTGTGTTGCTACATTCTTCTCTTTTCAGAAACACAGAGAACATTAAATTAGAAACCAAAAGTCACATATATAGAATATACTAAAACAAAACACAGAAAAAAAAGAAAGAAAACATAACAATGGTCTCTCTGTTATGTCTCCTTATTTGTCATTGATGTATCAGTAAATTCAAGAAATGTTAACAAAGAAATCTTGCCTTATGATTTGAATCAGATTAATCAATAATGTTAATAATAAATATTTTAAAAGTGAAACTTTAAACTAGATTTCCAAGCTCCAAACACTCTCCCTCAACAATTAAATTATTTCATAATTTGTATTTCTGAATAAACATCTTCCTTTTTATTGAAAATTTAAATTTTAGACAGATGCTTTGATATAATATAATCCAAGAAATGGATTGTTGACATATTTTTAAATGATGGCAGTTTGCATTATTGTTACTTCATGTACCATGTACTTTAACTGAAGAATAATCCACAATAGATTATTTCAATTTATAACTATGTATACAAATTTTTTGTGATAATAAAAAAAATCTTAGAAATAAAAACCAAAATGCTATTTGGAAGAAGAATGTATTGACAATTTGAAATTCATTTTCTCAAATGATTGGAGAGAAGAAAGATTTAAAATTACAGAAAGAATAAATTTATATCTGTGATAACTTATTTGGTGTGTATCAGGGATAGTGATATTTTTGAGAAAGGGACTTCAGAGGGAAATGATACTAGGTAAGGAAGGGCAATTGCAGACCACACCCACTTTATTGTAAAGTTAATAACAGTATTTCTTCCAGTATTTAGATTGTATTCAGTTTTCTATTTCAAAGCACTAGACTGCTGCTTTTTTTTTTCCCAAAACTTAATATGTTAGCTTTAAATAAAATGTAGTTAAAGCAGTTTTATGTTAAGACTATTTGGAGAAAAAAAATATCCTGAAATCTTTAGATTTCAACATAATTCAAGAATAAAATATAAAAGCTGGAGAATTGCTTTCCAGCTCTAGATCTAAACAATCTTAAGTTAATTGATTATGTTAATAATGAGTAATTACTTAATTTGAAAAAAACTAATACTTTAAGCCAGTTTTTCAAATTAAACTATAAAAAGTGACAATGTTTCTGTGTAGAAGAGGCAGTTTGGTATGATGGGAAAGAACATGCACATTTGGAATTAGAAGGCTCAAATTCTGTCTCTTCCATTTAATGTCTCTATAACTATGGACAAATTCCATAATGTTTTGGGGTCTAAATTTTTAAGGAGCAGTTTGATGACCTCGGAGATCTTTAAGTCTTATGCAGAAATTTAACATAAAGGTTAGATAATTTCTTTGATATCATATAAAGAGATTTATATATGTATAAGTGTATATACAACATGCATATATATGTGTGTATATTTTATGTGCACATATATTAATTTATACAGACTTATGTGTGTGTATATATATATATATAATCTATGCATTTATACCCAAAGATTTTATATATGTGTGTATGTATTATAGATACATGTATATTGTGTAGACATTTTTTGATTAATATCTATCATTAAACTATGCTGAGAAATGTATATATATATATGTATATATTTATATAACTTGGTATTATTTGAAAATATATTTTTACATAAATATAGATATATTGTCATTGTTTAATGATGATTATTCTTAGAGCCTACATTCATCTTCATGATGGACAGTTGCACCTAAACTTTGTCTCCTCCAATGTTATTCACACTATTGGACACAATAAATATTTAATAAAAAATTATAAATGAATGAATTCTATTTCTAGCAAATCAAAGCCCATTCTGCGTAACACTGGTTAGGATGTTAAATTGAAGTTTAGGGTATGTATATCTCCTGAAATAGATCTGAGATTGCATGAGACTTCATTATTTTTGCTCAATTTCCCTACCACCAGAAAAACATACCCAAAGATTCTTGATTCAACTGAAATTAGGGTGTGCTTGGTATATATTGTGATAGTATCT
Source organism: Antechinus flavipes (assembly GCF_016432865.1). Taxonomy (NCBI): domain Eukaryota; kingdom Metazoa; phylum Chordata; class Mammalia; order Dasyuromorphia; family Dasyuridae; genus Antechinus; species Antechinus flavipes. The sequence goes on along the minus strand of NC_067400.1, from coordinate 156,272,887 downwards.
CAAAGTATCACTCTACCAAACAGGCTTACATCTGGTGGTCCAGGAATCCATCAGGTAAAAAGAACTCACTGATATGTCCTTCTTCATCAGTTGTTCTTCCTTGGGGAACTCCTATCTTAATACTTATTGCTCATAACACTAACAAGGTTGGTCAAGTGCCCATGGTCACAAAAATAGAAAGTAGCTCAGGGATCTATTAATATTATGTTACTTCTGCTGCTTTGGAAACATGGTGTTCGCATGGAGCCACAGGCCCTTGGTTGAAATCTGGTATAGTAGGAATGCCGTTTGGATGAGTTAATACCTCACATTAAGTAAAGAATCCAATTATATATGTCTGATATGTTTAGTAATGTTAAATATTCTCTGTCATTATTAGGTAACGTGCCATTGTGTGACATGATGTTGCTTATAGGAAAGTCTTTTTTAAAGTTTGATTGACAGGAAATTCCATTTAAAAAACAATTTAAATATGCTATTAAGAATGCATTTTCATCTTCATACTCTATTCCAATATACTACATTCCAGTATACTACCTATACTATACTATATTCCAATAGCTACATCTCCAACAGAGTACCCTCCAATATAATGATATTTTTACATATATATATATATATATATGTATATATACATATATATATATATATATATATGTAATGATAAAAAACAAAACAGTTGGTTTCTATAAAATTTGATTTCTACAGTTAAAATGCTAGAGAGTATATAAAATTTCATATCCATGGTCAATCACCCCTCTTTTGAAAAGAAAATAGTGCATTCTAGCAGCAGTCACCTGGACTCAATATTAATATTTTGATTTGTCCTAACTTCTGTCGTTACTTTATTTATGGTAGTCACTGTGTATATTGTTATCTTGGTTCTGTTTTTTCCCCCTCTATATCTTTTCATACAGATCTTTGCATGGTTCTTGGAATTCTTTATGATATAGTATTTCATTGTATGTACTTGCTTTGTTCAGTCATTCCTCAATTGATGGACATCTATTCTAAATTCACATGTTAGAACTGGTATAAATTTCAATGGATATTCCAAATGATATCAAAAAGAGATTTTCTGTTGCCTCCCTCCCCAACAAATGGTCATCTAGTCTCTGCTTTAAAAATCTCCAATGAGCAGGAACCTAGAGATTTTCTAAGGAATCCATTTAACTTAAAGATAGCACCAATTGTAAGAAAATTTATGTTTTCATGACCTCGATTCTAAATATTCTGCTTTGTAACCCCACTCATTTCTCTTCATTTGGACCTCTGGGTTCAAATAGAGGCAAACCTAATTCTCATTTCATATTTCTGTCATTTAAATACTTGAGGACAGATTATCATATCCCTTAAATTTTTCCCATTTGAAGACTTAAGCAAGACTCTGTTCTTTTAATTGATCTTTATACAAGATAAATTGAATATACTTTTCCATGTAGATTATCAGGGACCTTCTTCAATTATGATGCCCAGAATCAAACATGATATTCTGGATATGGTCTTATCATTTTGTTTCTAACATTCTTGTTTCCTTATTCCTGAGAAGTATGCCTCATTTAGTGCATCCCAAGGGCCTTTTAATTTTTCAATTGTCATATGTTATTATTGGGTAACAATGGATCGTTAAAATTTCTGGAGCTTTTTTGACACAAACAGTTCTCAAGCTGTGATTTTTCTGTCTTATCTTTGGGAGTCTGTTATTTAGCCTAAGTATAAGACTTTATGTTTAACCGTATTTCTTCTTTTTAAGTCCAATCCTGTATTCTACCTCTAGAAGATTATTTGTAATTTAAAATGTTGGTTCTTTCTCCCAAATTTGTATGATTTGTAAATTTGATAAATATACCTTCCCTATCTATAGTCAAGTCATTGATGAAAAATATTAAACAGAATAGGGCCAAGCATGGATCTGTGATATATTCCACTAGAGATTACCTATCAAATTGACAAGAATCATGTGACTTCTTTTTGATTGTAATTGATGTCTATGAGTGTAGTCAATCAACCAATTCCTTCCATTGAATTGTGCTATTATCTACTCATATCTCCCCATTTCTCTACAGAAGCAGTATGACTTTATCAAATATTTTGCTAAAATCTTAGTAAACCTAGTAAAAACTCAATAAAATCTTCAGTACATTAGCCAATAAGGTTAATCAGTTTTATAATTTGTTACCAATTTTCTTCAAGCTATGAAAGTGCTGCTTTGAATGGATATGTTGCCACATATGAAATCCCTTATTTTTGTTCTTAAACTTTAGCTGGAGGTTTTATAGATAGCAAACAAAACCTAATCCCAGTATGATTTAAATTTATCAGTACAATGATTCTTTTAATTTATAAAAATGACTATGAAAACTGTTAGGAGTTTAAAGATTAATTAATTTTTTGTTGATATTGCCTATAGTAGCTTGGTATTAATCGCAAAATGTTATAGACCACTCCAAATCTTCCAGTATCTTTTTCTTATTTATTAGATGAAGTAGAAATTTAGCCCAGTGTGTTTAGCCCAGTTTCTGTTTAGAAAAAGGCATTGGGGATACAAAGGAAAATGGAAGTATCTCGCTTAGAGGAGCTCGTGTTATAGTGGATAAGAGTAGATAGTATACAATATTTAGACACATGTATAACTACAATATAATTTGATGAAGGATCAAGCTCTTATTGTTAGGGATATGAAAAAAGTCATTGCATAGGAGGTTATCTCCAAGGTCTACCTTGAAGGAAATTGGAGACTCTATGAAGCTGTCAATCAATGCCCAACATAGATGTTTTTTTAACTTACCAAACAGGACACATCTCACTCTATTCTCCTTCAGTTATTCTGTGTTCCATCCAAACTAGATTATTTAACATTCCCCAAGATTTATCCTGCTATATTCTATCTTTAACTTTGCTGAAAACATTCGCTGTATCTAGAATAGACTTATCCTTTACTTCCTCTTATGGAAATCCTCTAAGTCTTCAAAGCCCCACTCAGTTGTCATTTCTACCATGAAAATTTCCCTAAATAAAGTTCTTCCCTTCACTTCCTTTGGGAAATTATTTCTTCTTCCTCCAGTTTCTCATAGTACTTCAATTTAGAATTTTCCCTGGTTTCACTATGAAGAATCTATCAGAAAGTGGTCTCAACCTGCCATCTTGGGAAGGAGATGGGGGAAAGGAGGGGGAAAATTGGAACAAAAGGTTTGGCAATTGTCAATGCTGTAAAATTACCCATGCATATAACTTGTAAATAAAAAGTTATTTAAAAAAAAAGAAAGTGGTCTAGTGCTTTTGCCTTATTTAGACTTCTCCTTTGGACTTAAAGTCTTCTAGCTTATATTAAAATTGTTCACATTTTTTTGTTTCCTGGGGGTAGGAACTTTGTATCCCACAGCATCTTGAACTTAATTAAGATAGAAGAGTTGGGTATTTCCTAGATCACAAGATCAAAAACTAAGCGTTAGAAGGAACTTGACAGATGATTTCATGTACTGCTATACCCCTTTTTAGAGATGAAGCTATTGAGCTATAATACATTTTTAGTCTCCAAAATAATCTAGTCAATAAGTGGGCTAAACTGGAATTTGAAAGTGGATAGAGGATTGAAGAATGGGAAGGATTTGGAGAGGAAAATTAAAAAGGTAGATTGCATTCTAGATTCATGTTTTTAGAAATCATGAATCTTAAAAAATCACAAAATGCATGTTGTATGCAGGATACTTGAGGAACAAAACCTGACTTTAAAGCATAAGGCCCATAGGAAAATAACCACCAAACTTGATGAGAATGATTTTTTGGTCCTATGGCCTTGAATTAATTATGACCTTAGAGCAGTCATGTAATCTCTGAGCCAGTTTTCTCTGAGGGATTTGAACTAAATTATTGCTAGAGTTTCTTTTATATCTTACATTAATAGATGAGTTGGCTTAGGTAAGAGTTTCATTATGGAGGCTTTTTAAAAGCCAAAGACATTTAAATATAGGCAATAGGGAGCAGTTTTCAGTTTTTTAATGTGTGGAATTTTGAATAATTAAATAGGAATTTTGTTCAGTATCCTTTATACTATATCTTTTTAGTTTGAAATGAAAGCAAACCATGAGATGGATATTAGTAGCAGTAGTGGTAGTAGTAGTAGTAATAATAATAATTCATGACACAGATAACTCTAAAGTCACTATAATCATATTTCATTCAAAAGACATGAAAAATCAGTTCTGTTGATGATTTTGTTACATTTTTGCAAAAGTAAAAATCTAGTTGTTCTTGTTTAGGGGAAATTTCATCTTTAATGTACAGTGGCTTGGTGAGTAATGTTGTTCAGTTATTTTAGTTGTATTTGACTCTTTGTGACCTCATTTTGTATTTTCTTGACAAAGATACTGGAGTGGCATTTCTTTCTCCAGCTCATTTTACAGATGAGAAAACTGATGGTTAAGTAATGGCCAAAGGTCACACAAGATCTGAGGCCTGATTTTTAACTCAGGTTCTGATTCTAGACCCAGTCCTCTATCTACTGTGGTACTTAGCTGTGGTTCTGTGAGTAACTGGATCTTAACATCTGGAATATAATTAGTTTTCAAGAATATTGGATTTTATATTGGATTGTTTGCTGTCTAGAATAAGGGGTGAGAGGAAGGAAGGAAGAAAAACTTGGAACACAAGGTTTTGCAAAGGTGAATATTGAAAACTATATTTGTATGTATTTGGAAAAATAAAAAGCTGTTAAAAAAGAATATTGGATTTTAGTCCTGAAGCAAATGATGGTCTTCCCTATTCTAGCAAGACTTTCTTATATATATATAAATTTGGGTCTTTATAGCTCTAGGTCTTAGCTTCTGCCAGTACTTAATTCTTTTTAAAACTTTAATGACTTAAGTCCCCACTGGGGACAAGTTTTCATTTGCAGTTGTGATTATCAGATATGTTCAACTTCAGAACTGTCATTTTCTATTAAACCACACAGCCTGGTGCTGCCCATTTGAAACAAGTCATTGCCAAGGACATAAAAATAATGCTTGTACCTGCATATAGTATATTAAGGTTCTCTAATGAACCTTTGAGAAAAGTAGCTCAAGTATTGTCATTCCTGTTTCAGGGAAAATGAAAGACAAGCTTAGAAATATTGTTATCCCTAAAAGTCATATAGATATTGTCAGTCTAGTTTTCTTTCTACTTAACAGGGTGCCTCTTAATAAGCACATTTTTTGGTATTAAGTTAGAAGACTAAGAAATATAAGTAATTTTTGTACAGGATAAAGAAAATACTAATATTGAATTATTTATTCAGGAAAGGCAATGTATATTGTATCTCTTTTTCATCATTGACTAAATTGATCTAATCATGGGGCTATCTTACAAGAAGAATTGAACTTTAATTCTTGAAACCTAAATTAAAAGATTACTGAAATCATTAGAAATATTGATTCTGATTTTTTCCAAAATATAGGTAGAAATAGAAATCAACATTTGCATTGAAGTATTACATTGTGTCTCTAGAAGAATGGAAATGTATCACAGTTATAATTTTTAGTGGTCCCCTGTGCTATACAGTCTAGTCATTTCTTAGCAATCAATGTCTTAGCCAGGAATAATCTGTGGTTTTTTTTTTTTTTGTGTGTGTGTGTGTGTGTGTGTGTGTGTGTGTGTGTGTATGTATGTGTGTGTGTGTATTTGGGAGGGTCAAAGGGTATAACTTTCAGTTTCACAAGAGACTTCTAAGTTAGTTGTATTCTGGTAGGACCTTTTAAAAAGAGATAATCCTTGTTTTCTGTTCCTACTATATTACTTTACTACAAGAATCACATAAGATATTGACATTGATTACCTGTTTGTAAGTACTTATTGGTATTGGTGGCTGTGTGGGGGAGGTAAGAGGAAATGAGAAGAAGGCAGATATTTTCTGGCAAAAAAGACATTTAACTTAATGTTAATAATAAGAATACATGGCAATTCTTTAATCCTTTAAATTGCAGATCTGCAGTGGCAGAGAGAGTTCCCTACATGAATGAATGTGTCTAAGGAAGGCCTTAAGTCTTCTGAAGTTCCAGTGATAGAACAGTTTTTGTTTTTTGTTTTTTCATCATGAAGGTTCCTACCTTGCACTGAACCCTACCATATATCAATTTGTTTTTGCAGATCTAGTTCTCCAAATGATATCTAGTTCATTTGAGATTTTTTTCTGAATTGATTGTTTTGAGCCTAAGCGTAATCTTCAACACATTATAAGGTCAAGACCTTATGGGCAGAATGAGAAGAACACATCCTAATTCAGATGCTTGCTTTCTATATGATCTTGGACAACTCATTTGACAACATGGGGAGCTCAGTTTCTTCATTACAAAACAAATGGTTCTGTTTCTGAGATTTCATCTAGATCTGTATTCTATGAAACTTATAACAAGATTAAAATGCCAGAAAAAAATAATGAAATGCTACCGTGGCAACAATAGGGTTATTTCTATACAGTTATCTAATTTTCCATTCTATAAATTGCATTTTTTCTATGCAAGCGTTTGTCCCAGATTGATACAAATCATCCATGCTTGTCTTCCTTTTGTCTCTTAGTAACCTAGTTAATGCTTTCATAAGGGACGTCTTTTTTAATTGTCAGTAATTGTTCATTATTATTTCAATGCCACCCTCCTTTCTCCTAAATGTATCTGTTGGATGGAAACTTTTTATTCTTGTTCTCAGCCTGTGACGCTTTTTCCCCCTGTAGCAATTGGTTTCCCTTTGCTTTCTCCCCTGAATTATTTCTTTACCCTCCCACTCATCCTGAGTTCAGGTGAATGAATATCACTTTCCAAGAAAATCTGTAAAATCAAGATGATGTTTCTTTAACTTACCCTGTAGTTCCTAAGCAAAAAACATATCTTAAAACAAAACATAAGAACTTCCATTGGTGTAAGCAGCATAACAAAAGTCAATAAATTAACATAAAAAACTTTTTTTCAGAAATCCTTCTTAAGTTAAAGAATATGAAGCTGCTGGGAAAAGTGACAGGTAGTATCCCAGAGGCATTGAAAAAAGGGCCATGCTATTTTCTGAGTTTTAGAACTTCCCTTCTGTGCATTAAATAGATTGAAGTCTGAGATTTTTATGGCAGCCAGATGGAAGGAGAGTAGTTCAGTAGAAAGACAGCTGGACCTAAGTGGTGTGAATCATGACAAGTTACTTACTCTGTCTGCCTTAGTTTCCTTATCCATAAAATGGATGTTGTAATAGGAACTCCTAGGGTTGTTATAAGATAAATATAGATAATATTCGTAAAATGTTTCGTAAAATATTAGAAGGTTATATAAATATTGGCTATTTATGATAAGGATGTTTCAAGGACTTTTTTGGCCCACTCATAATAATCATTTCTGATATATTATTTTCCCTAAATAAAAGCCAATTATTGCCTTGAATGAACTTTTTAATGAGTCAATCCTAGGACCCCAACTGGGATTCTTGGACTATTGTCATTTTAATAAAATTGCTTAATATTAATGAATCAGAAAGCTGTTGAATCGAGACATTCTGGTTTGTTGAATTTTATTGTTAAGGGCTAACAGGAGAATATAATTCAATTTTTCTGTCCCAAGCCAGTCCTGTCTAAGGAACATAATTCCTTATGCAATTGCTCATCCTCACCAAGTCTCATCCAGGCTCTGCTTAGATGACTTTCTTGTGGTCCTCAAACCTCTTTATAAAGAATTATACTTCAGAGCACATAAGAAAGAAATGCATCATAATTTTATTAGCATGAAACATAGTTTACAAGTTTTTTTTAAATTTCTGATAGTTTGTGTTATTATCATTTTATCTTTTTTTCCCAAAAATTCAGTATAGGAACATTCTAGTTGGGTTCTAATTAGATGTGGTTTATTTGAATTGTGTGTGTGTGTGTGTGTGTGTGTGTGTGTGTGTGTGACAGACAGAGAAAGAAAAAAATGTTTTTATTTTCAATTATAAATTAATTTTTTTCATGAAAGTATGATACTTCATTCTTCAAAATTCTTGGGACCTAAAGAAGTGAATGTGTGTGTGTGTGTGTGTGTGTGTATACATATATATATATATATATATATATGTGTGTGTGTGTGTGTGTGTGTTTGTGTGTGTATACACATATATATACACATAATAAATATATAGATGCAAATTATCATTATATATAAACATACATATAAATCATATGGCATTTATATTACATGGTATGCAAATCAAAACCACAATCTTTTTTAACTGTAGGTTGCATTGTACAACATTTTCCAAAAATGGGATTAAGAGGTCTCATTTCTCTTGTGCCTTAGTGACTCCTTTGGAAGCCTAGCAGTCACTCAAAGATTTTAACAGTTTGATGTTAGAAATTAGTACAGGTCCAGAAATCTGGATACTAGACTCAGTCACAGCTTACTTTTAGTAATATGACTGTTTTCTTTTTCATGAAATAGAAAACAGCAAGGATCTTCTCTTTGATTCATACATTGAAAGAGTTTAATCCCCCGGTATACTCAGAGACATACCATACCATCCAGACATACCATTTCATTTTCAAGTGAAAAAAAAGATTTGAAATAAATAGTCCTTAACTTACCCCAAGTTAGATAGCTTATTAGATAAAAGAAAAAAAAACTATAAATACTGTTATCCTTTTTTTTAAAAATGGATGTGAATTATATAAATACTGCCATTGGGAAACCATGAAATGTTAAAGGGGGATTCTTATATTTGACAAAAGTTGGGAACTACTGATATAAGCATTACAGGTTTCCAAAGGAGAAAAAAAAGCAAGGAAATATGTGTTCTGGTTTATTGGAATGGATTGAAAGCGGCAGAGAAAAACAGAAGCCCTTGAAATGGCAGACCCTGATTAGGAAACAACTGTAGTAGATAAACTTTGGCAGAATAAGACTGTAAGAAATAGGCTTATTCTTTTTGATCACTGGTCCCCTCTACCTGATTGTTCATCTAGGCAGCAAGGTCATAGTAGTACCAAGTAATTCAGGACCACCAGATGATGAGTGATTTTTGTCTTACTTCTGCTTTCCACATAATCTCATTGAGTTCTTATTTCCTTCACCTTTCACACCATGACTCCTAATTCATTAATAAGTGTTTCTCTGAAAGCAGGCAATTAGTAAACACTGGAATTTATGGGTCCTCTGAGAAGAGCTTGGGAAGTATGATTTTCAAAAATGTGTTGAATCCCATTTTAGAAAAAGCAGTGTTTTTGAGCAGTTAAACAGTGAGAAGTGACCTTTAAAATCCCAGCTTGTTTTTTAGTAGCTCCTTTAAAAAATTACCATTTCCTGGCCATTGCTATTTTCTAAATTGCTAAATAAAAGGTCAAACTTAAGCCTGAAAGTGGCAGTTGCTTTAATTATCATATTTACCACACAGATAAGAGAAGAGGCTTTTTATATGACTGGAAATGTACTTTGAGCAACTTAGGAGTGATTTTATGTGAAAATATAAATCTATGAAAAGATCATAGAAATTGACTCTACAACCAAAACCAAAATACACCAAAACAAACAAACAGACCAAAAAAAGATAGGCAGAATTTACTAAACTAGGTTTTCCCATTCCATTCCTGCCTCCAGCTAAGGAACTATTTGAGCCTCATGGACCCAAGACTGCTCTCTGTCTTCTGATTTCCCTATGCATGTCATCTTTCTCTGAATTACTCTGATGAATTTGTTATTTATAGTCCACAGTCCAAGAATGCACAGTCTACGTAAGCTTAGGATCAAAATAATTCCATTCCTTTATAATCATCAACCTTAACTGAGTACACATCTCAATTAATAAATCAAAAGACATTAGGCTAAAGCCATAATCATTGAAAGCCATTTGATTAAATGAAACAAACCTACCCAGTGGTCTATTGCAAGTGTCTGTAGGATTTCATTACATCCTTTTAAGTCCTGTATAAAACTTTGAGTTTACTGGAATGAGTCTTTTCCAGAATCTGAATCATCTAGTTTTCTAACACTTTGCTGAGGAGTATTCTATTTGGGGGAAGGGGCAGGCAGGAACCTCCCCTTTGACTAGATTTCCAACCCTCTCCCTCATCTCCCCCAACCAAAGTGCATTTGTCCCAAGGAGGACCTAGCCATCATCAAAGATTCCAGATAATGTTGGTATTTTTCATTTTCCCGTTATTGTACTCATGGTATTCCTGGATCAGCCAGTAGCAGTGGCTATATCAAGAGCCAAAGAAAGTTGTACAGAAATTTGCCATGCTTAAGAAGGAACTTCCCAAGCATTTCACAAATAGAAGCATAGGACTTCAGCAACTAGGATCTGTATATTAACCTCTTTGTCATTGTGGAAGAAGGTGAACATTAGTAATATGAATTTTGAGGAAGCATCTTCTTCCCAGAAAAACCAAAGAATCACCTATGGAATTGTATAAATAGAGATTTCAGTCTGTACTTTTCTTCACCTTCTGTCAAAAATAGGGTGAACAAAACTGATTTTATTTTTTAAAAGAGCACCACCATCTTAGTTATTTGCTGTCAACATATACAATTTTGATAAGATTTACCATAGAGAATAACATTTCTTAGAACAAAGTTGATCTTTAGTAATTGTTGTAGCCTCAAGATTTGCATAATCCCCCTCCCTCCACTCATTTTCTTTCGACTGAAGGATGAAGCTGATTGAGTACTCTAAAAAAGCCTAAGAAGTTAAAACAAGTTAAAACAACAACAACAAAAAAAATTCTGTACCCTTCTATATCCTTCTTGATATACTGATGAATTTATTTTTATTTTAATTTAGCTACTCACTTTATATGATCTCTTGTTACTCGAGACCTGCTGGTGAGTTACATTCTCCTCGAGTTTTTAAGAACTCTTGGTTTAGAAATTCCTATGAAATTCCAATTGTAGGCAATTGGGGTTAAGTGACTTGCCCACCAGGGTCACACAGCTAGGAAGTATCAAGTGCCTGAGGTCGAATTTGAACTCGGGTCCTCCTGACTTCAGGGCTGGTGCTCTATCCACTGTGCCATATAGCTGCCCCTACCATTTATGCTTTTTAAGTATGAGCCCACTTCTTCCTGGAGTCTATCTGTCTTGTGGGATAATATATCACAGATTCTGGGGAAGGTGGGATGTTTTGTATCAAAAATGCTTATTCTACCATTTTAGTAATTTTCTAAAAGCTTACTCTACTACTTCACTGGGCTTTTAAAAAGCTACTTTAAAAGACTGTTTGAATAAAGTGATTTTTTAAAACTAATAATCTTAAGTAACCATACTGGTAGGATCTTGAGCCAATATCATTCATTAGAGATAGCTACCCCATTATCCATCATTAGTATCTCTGGAATCCTGAGAAAGAGATATAACTAGGCAAACTCTGGGGAACCCTTAATCCAATTTTTCAGTAGAAATTGAACTTTGGAAAAGATTGCCATAGAGCTTATAATGGAACAAAGGATCACAGACTACAGCTGCAGGTACCCAGAAGATCATCTAAGTCAACTATATCTTTAGATCTACAAAAACCATAAATTAATTTATCATCTTCCATGAGCCTTAAAGTTATACAATTGTCACAGAAATTTAATTGAAAATAAAAACAAGTGTCCAGGCTAAAGGTATATAGAACAATTCATCTAGAAACTTCCCTAAGTTTAATTTAAACTAAAAACAAAGTCCCCAAGTCATCTCCCTGTGATGTCAATTTTGATGTCCCCAGTAAGATGTAAGTTCTTTAAAGGGACGAGGCTGTTTTATAGTTGTCTTTGTAACTATGATTAATGGTATTGTCTGGAGAACATTGTAGGAGCTTGGCAAATGCTTGCTGAATAAATGGATAAATAAATATTTTCACCTTTCATAGGAGGATTGTCTCTAGGGCTGAAATGAAACAAACATCTCTATTTTTACTTCATTAAGTTGACTACTGTTGATCATATCACTTATAGTTTCAATTTAATTGTTTATCACCAAGGTTTAAAGGTTTATCACCTGCAAGTGATGAGAACTCTATTGCTCTCTCGGAGCAATAAAAGTTCTCAAAAACCATCTATTAAAGGTTATGAACAATATTCCTAGGAGTTTAAATACTGATAAAATCATGAATCTTTTGAATTGTTAAATGTATTTACACTAAAAGTTTAATAAGATTTTTTTCATTTTATTTTTAAAAGAAAATCTTAAACCTACCTCTGCATTTTTATCATGCAATTGTTTCAGTCATATCCAAATCTTTGTGACTATATTTGGAGTTTTCTTGGCAAAGATATTGGAGTGATTTGCCTTTTCCTTCTCCAGTTTGTTTTACAGATAAGGAGCTCAGGCAAACAGCATAAAGTGATTTGTCCAGGGACAAGTAAGTGTCTGAGGCTGGATTTGAACTCATAAAGATGAATCTTCCTGATTCCAAACTCAGCTCTATCTACTGTGCCACCTAGCTGCCCTGAACCTAAGGCATCTAGGGATCTTTAAAACATCCCACACAGTAAGGTGATTTGGAATAGAAATTACAATTAAGATCTGAGGTAAAATTAAAAATAGAAGTTTGCAGAATTTGGACCCTTTTCTGTCACAGCTTTTTTCGGGGAAAAGGAGAAAGTAAAAAAAAAAAAAAATTGCTAAAATAGGTTGCAGTCATTCAGAATCAATAGAATATTATTAAAGTTTAAAAAATAAGAATAGAAGCACTCCTATTTTAATTCTAGCCTCTCCCAATCCTTCTATATCTAGAATCTTTTATAGAGTGGAAAGGGGAAGTGGAGCTTTGAGATTTATATTACTGTCCAGCAACCTTTTCAAAAAAGCAAGCTAAATCTTGGGGTCTCCCTAATTTTATATTTTTAGTGCCAGTAAAGACACTTTACAGTTAAAAGGTCTTTATTGGACAAAAAAAGGTCTCTGAGGAAATTTGTATGGGAATTCCCTCACCCAAGATAGATTAGCAGCCCACCTACTTAATAGATAAATCCTGTTTTTGTTTGTTCTTCTTTCTCGAAGAGGACCATGACTTCAGGGAGGGTATGCCATGACACACAAGTGAATTGGGTTTAAGTGAGGGAGGCTAGGCAAGGTCACCTGTTTCACTTTCCTTTCTGGAGCCATCTGGGCTCAATTATCACAATTATCAGTGTGACTGAGTTTGCATTCATTCCATGATTAAGGCTAGTCAATAACTGAGGCAAAGAATCTCCTCTTTCACCTAGTCCAAGAAAATCTAAATAAATAGATAAATCCTAGGGAGCTTCTGGAGGCCTACAAAATCATGTGTCTTTCCTGAAGCCATGCAGCAAATAAATGTCAGAGGAACGATCTGAATTCTGGCTATTGTCTGATTCCAAAACAAAAAAAGCACTTTTAGTTTTTTTGTCTCCAAGAAAAGCACTTTTTCAAGAGTTTTTCTTGATTCCATAGTTAGCATGTTCTATACTATACTTTATTGTTCCTAACTTAGAAGCAGGTATCATATGGTATTTCTGTTGGAAGGACCTTAAGTGCTTAACTGTTTCTGTGTCATGGACTCCCTTCTCAGAATCTTGTTTTTAAGGTTAAAAAAAATACGTAAGATTATAAAGGAAACAGATTTTGTTAAAATAGCTATCAAAATACTTTTAAAAAGTTGATGGACCCCATACTTTAAGAACCCTAATCTAGTTCAATTATTAGTGAAGTATGAACTTTTTACTTTAAACAAACACTGCAAACACAGGATCATCTTAGCTTTATTTGAATACCTCCAGTGATGGAGAACTCATCTACCAAGGAAGTCTCTTACACTTATGAATGTTTTTAATTGTTAGGAAATGTTATTTTTGTTTGTTTTCTTTTTATTGATCCTCAATCTCCCTCCATGTACCTCCTGAAGATTCTGCTTTTAGAGGCCAAGGCCTTCTTCCATATAAGTGCTTTCCAGATAATTGAAAACAGCTCTTATGTCCCCAGAATTTCCTTTATTCTAGGCTAAGTATTTCTGATTTTTTTTCAACCATGCTTCATAGTATAATCCTGCAGTTATTGCATAGAGGAACAAGAAAACTTCAGAAAAATAGAAAATGAAATCTATTTTCCTCTTAAAATTGCTACATTAAATAAGAAATAACCGAATACATAATTTCAATGTTAATATTTTCAAGTAAAAATATCACTGTCATTTTTCACAAAGAATCTTTATTCATGTCTTTTAGAACCCAGATTTCTATAGAATATCATTTGATTTGGAACACAGATATTATTATCTTTAAAAATAGATTATCTAAAAAATAACTTGGACTTTGGGAATTAAAGTATTTGAATATGGATATGCCTAAGATGCCTTATCTTTAGTTTGTTGTAATGATCCACATCTTTTCTGAACTAAGGAGAACATAGATCAAGATATATTCGAATCCAAGAGTTCTTAACTTTATATGTTATGGACTTTTTTTTTTACAATCTGGATGAATAAGTGATGTTTTTAAATTTAAAAAATATATTACAAGGAAATCAAAGTCTGGTGAAAATAATTTCTTTCCCATTCAAATTCTCAGACCCTCAGAATATGATTCAGGTTAAGAAGTCCTGTGTTAGTCCAACATTCTCATTTTGTACTTAAGGAAAGCAAAACCCAGGGGTGTTAACTGACTTCTCCAAAGCCACACAGTTCAATTCAGTAAGCATGTATGAAGTGCCTAATATGTGCCAAATGGCATTTGAACCTTTTTATTGAGAATCAATTCTCTTTTTACTTGATCAGAAGCTTTTCTATTTTCCCACACAACTTATACAAATGAGTTGATTTAAAACAAAAAAAAGCAGAATTACAAAAGTGAGGTGGCCTAAGGTGCTTAAATGCATATTCAAAATCAGATTGGGACTTACATGCATACAAAAATATTCATAGCAACCTTTTTTGTGGTGACAAAAAATAGATTCTGAGGGACTACATATTAATTGGGGAATGGATGAACAAATTGTGGTAAATTAATGTAATAGAATACTATTATGTTATTAGAAACAATGAGCAAGCAAATTTCCGGAAAAACATGGAAGATTTATATGAACTGATGCAAAATGAAATGAGCAGAACCAAGAGAATACAGTAATAACAATGTTGTATAATGACTGAATGAGTGACTGAGTTCTTCTCAGCAATACAAAGATCAAAGACAATTATAAAAGAGCTCATAATGGAAAGTGCTATCCATATACAAAGAAAGAACTGATGATCTTTGTAGATCAAAGCATACTATTTTCAATTGCTTTTTAAAATATCTTTTACTCTATTTATTCTTCAGCAATTATTACTAATATGGAAATATGTTACATGATCTCATAGATAAAACCTATATCATCTTGCTTATGATCTTAGGAAGATGGACAGAAAAATTCATAACTCAAAATTTTATAAAAACAAATGTAAAGGGACAGCTAGGTGGTGCAATGGATAGAGTACCAGCCCTAAAGTCAGGAGGACCTGTGTTCAAATCTGACCTCAGATACTTAACACTTCCTACCTGTGTGACCCTGGGCAAGTCACTTAACCACAATTGCCTCAACAAAAAAACAAACAAAAAACAAATGTTAAAAGTTGTCTGCATCTAATTGGAAAAAAATACTGTTAAAAATTACATTGGGGAGTGAAGATTGGCATATCCTGGAGAGGTTCATTGAGTGAGAAAAAGTAAAAAAAATGGTGAACTGTTCTCATAAATATCTCACTTTGATTGGTAGTGTTGTGGAGTGAATGAGGAGTCCTAGATTTCATCCTAGTTCTGCCTCTCTGTCTGTGTGACCTGAAAGTTATTTAATTCCTTGTGCCTCTGCTTTCTCGACTATAAAATTGAGGATATCAGGCCTAATGATATCTAAAGACCCAATAATCTTTAAAATTCTATGAGTCTATATCAGTGGTTCTCAACATGTGGTCCAGAGAATCCTAGGAGTCTCTGAAATTCTTTCAGAGGGTCTACAAATTCAAAATTAGATTTTATTTCTAATATGGTAGTTATCTATTAAATATAACCCACATAAACAAAAACTCTGAACAGATCCTTAATTTTTAATACAATGTAAATATATTGCATTATACATAATATTTTACAAAATTATACATACATACATATATTACAAAACAAATTTGTAATACAATAAAGAGACTGAGAACAAAAATTTCAGAACTACTGATCTATATCCTTAAAAGCTTGAAGAAAACAAACATTTATTTTATGTAATATAATTAATCTTTAGATAATCAAGAACAAGGGGAAGCATTGAGAAATGCTATGTCTATATGAATTGTAAATGAATAATGTCATATTACAAAAATTTCTTAGTCTATAAAACAGTGAAAAATAGCCACATGAAAATAATGAAGATCTTTTGCATATAATTGTTTTGTATAATAAATACAGTTTTGCTGATAAGCATAATTTAAAATGTTAGGTGGTCTGGGGTACTTGGATGAATAATCAAAATCAGTTTGGGGAGAGAAGACTGGCATATGCTGGAGAGATTTTTAAACATAATTAAATCAAGAGGATTACTCATCAACCATGTGAAAAAGAACATGTGTGACTAGGGTATAGATATATCACATGCCAAATTGGGAGGATAGTCAATGCAAAGGAAGGAAGGAAGGAATGCAATGCAAAGGGATTCAAAACAAATAAGCTGAACCTATTGATGGAAAATAGTTCTATATACTGAAAGATAAAAAGGAGAGGCCATTCTGATGGAACTTGTATTAAATGGAATTGGATATAGGAGAGGATTGAAGCTATAGTTAAAGACCAGAAACCAATCAATTAGAATTAGAGGAGAAATATGGGACCACCCTTCTCCTCTCACCTCTGACACTGATTTCTAGCCTGCTTCCTTCATTTAAAGTGCCCTTATGTGGTACTTTATTTGACTCATGTATTAAGAATTCTGGATTTCTCTCTAAAGCAACCTAAAATATTCTTATATAGGGAATTTTATAGTATATTATGACATTTTTATAAAATGAAATTTTGCTATTCAATTGTTTCATTTATGTCCAACCCTCTTTGGGGTTGTTTTGGCAAAGATACTAGAAGAGTTTGGCATTTCTTTCTCCAGCTTATTTTACAGATGAAGAAACTGAGGCATTAAGTATCTTGCTCAGAATTACATAGTAAGTGTCTGAGGTCACATTTTAACTCAGATCTTCCTGACTCTAGGCCTGATGCTACTGTAGCTACTGTACCACCCAATTGTCCCTATAGAATAGTAGATTTTACTAATTATAATCATAAATAGTTCATTCTTTTGAAGAAAAAATGGCTCCTGCTTTTTGTTTATTTGTTTTTTGTTTTTTGCTTTACAACTTTAATTCCAGACCTAAAAGGAAAAAACAAATCCTAAGAGATTTTCTTAAATGTACCACCTGGCTTACTCATACACAGGGCCCCCAGAAAATCTATCCTAAATTCTAGGTACTAAAGTAAGCAGTTACTCAAATTCAAAGTTCACAAAGCTCTCAGTCTAATATTTATTTATAACAGCAAGTCAGAGGTCAAAACAAAAGATATGCATTTAACCAAATAGCTTAGCAAATATAACAATGGGGAATTATCCTTCATGTAAAGAGCAATCAAAAGTTTGCCAAGGGAGGCTGGCATCTCATTACCAGACCTTGCTGCCTAATGTGACCCTTTCCCCGCTTTTCTCCCGAAACTCTAAAAACCTTTCCTGTAAGTCTCCTGGTGGGACATTCCCCAGGATAGCATGTTTGTTACCCTGTTAAAGATCATTAAACTCACTGTATTCTTCCACTTATAAGTTAGTTTTATCTCAAGACTCGATGCTAGGATTACCTTCTGAGCTTTAGCTCTTCAGCCACCTGCTGGCCATCTCAGCTCCTTTCTGCTTTGATGCAGTGAACCGAAAACTTCTCATTGACAAGGATAAGCTAAATAGCTCTTTTTAACGCAAAATTAGAGGGACTCTTGAGCTACTGCTCCCCTCTAAGGGCAGTCAGATGAAAGCCAAATAGAGGGTCCCAGGCTAGGATTGTCAATTCTTTTAACTACCTGTGAATGGTGCTTATTTGAAAACTAGTATTCTAGAAAGCTATCTGACTTAGATATTAAAAATCCTCCTACTTTTAACCCATAATGTTTTTATGCTCCATATCCATTTGGGGTTGCAGGAAGCTCTCCCTTAAGAAGTTGCATAGGAGCTACATATTTCCTCCCTTAGATGTTTGTTGTATTAGCTTGGAATTAGCTGTTTTTATTGTTGTCATTCACTCATGTCTGACTCCGTGATGCTATTTAGGTTTTCTTGGCAGCAATACAGGACTGGTTTCTCATTTCCTCCTCCAAATGAGGAAACTAAGTAACAAAGGCTCAGGAGACTTGCCTGGAGCCACCTAGCTGGGTAATTTCTGAAGTCAAATATGAACTTGTCTTCCCTGTTCCAGATCCAGTGCTGTATCCACTGCACCACTTAACTGTTCAGGAATTAAACAACAAAAAGCGAGAGGAACAAGGAAAGAACATTTCCATCTACCAAATTCCTCGGAACATAGAATCATGTTTAGATGAAGGGATGTTTAATACAATCTAGTGATTAACCCTCTCATTTGACAGATAAGGAAACTGAAGCTCAGAGAAGCTAAATGATTTGCCTAAAGTTGGAATTCTTATTTTGTTAATGTATCTCCCATTTATAAAACCCTCTGAATTCCATACTGTTTTCTCTTCCTACATTGAAACTGAGTTCATCAATGTACTTGCAAACAGCTTAGTTACCCTATCATTAAGTACGCTTCAGTTGTATTTTCTATCAGTTTGACAACTGTATCACAGGAGCAAATTTTCCAAATGTGGGCAGTTAATTCAATTTGTTGTTGAGCTATTTTTATTTTTTATTTTTTCTACAGTAATTTTATTTATATTATTTTAAAAATGTTTTAATTAAAGTTTTTTATTTTCAAAATATATACATGGATAATTTTCGACATTCACCCCTACTTTAAAACTCTGTGTTCTAATTTTTCCCTCCCATCTCTCCACTTCTTTCCCCCCTCGGCAAGTGATCCAATATATGTTAAACATGTGCAATTATTCTATACATATTTCCACAAATATCATGCTGCACAAGAAAATTCAGATCAAAAAGGAAAAAAAAATGAGAAAAAACAAAATGCAAGCAAACAACAAAAAAAGTGAAAATACTATGTTGTTATCCACAATCAGTTCCCACTAGCCTCTCTTAATGATAACATATGTAAATAAAGCAATTGACTTTCTTCATCACAAAACCATTGGAACTGGTCTGAATCATCTCATTGATGATGAAAGCCATGTCCATCATAATTGATCATCACACCATCTTCTTGTTGCCGTGTACAATGATCTCCTGGTTCTGCTCATTTCACTTAGCATCTATTCATGTAAATCTCTGTTAAGCTGTTTTTCAAAAAGCTGTTTCAGACTGTGCATCAGAACTGGAATTCCCCCCTAAATTTTATTGATATATTTAGTTTTCATATCCTCAGCATTCTCATTGATCTGTGTGTATGTATGTATATATACATATATCTGTGTAGACATGCATATGTTTGTATGTATGTATTTGTGTCTGCATACAGACTAGGCAATCAGGATTAAGTGACTTGCCTAGGATCTCACAACTAGTGTTAAGTATCTGAGGCTAGATTTTGAAGTCAGGTCTTTCTGACTCCAGAGCTGGTACTCTATCCACTGTGTCACCTGAACACACACACACACACACACACACACACACACACACACACAGATTTTTAAAAGGCTATCATCATGTTCTATTTTCCCTACCTTTGCAAAGGAAGTAGAGGGAAAAGTTTTCTCATATCCCTTGTTTAGGGCTAAGTTTGGACCTTATAATAATACAACATTTAGTTTTGATTGTTTAGTAATTGTTCTTTTCATTTTCATTGTTTTAATGATCATATATATTCTCCTCCCTTGGTTCTTTCTACTTCACTTTGCTTTGGTTCATATATGTCTCTCAATGTCTGTATCCTAAACTCCTAATGTAAACTCCTAAACCATGGAGATATAAAGACAAATGCAAAATAATTCCTGCCCTCAAGCAGCTTAAAATTTAATGGAAGAGATATGTATATACATGACTATGTACATAATATTTTAAAATATAGTTATGAAAACTATAAAAAGGATGAAAAATATATATCGATTGATGCAGAGTGAAATGACTAAGACCACAACAGTGGAAATGAAAATAATTTTGGAACAATATGAGAACTCTGATCAATGCAATCAATAACCAACCATGACTCCAGAAGACTCCCCATCTTCTTGGTAGAGAGGTGCAAAATGAGTCATGCATTTTCAAACATTACCAATATATCACACATTTGTTTTGCTTCACTCTATATATTTGTTACAAGGAAGGGTTCCAATAATGAATAAAGGGGAATGACACTGATGCAAAAAAAAAAAAAAACACAGAAAAGAGAAAAAGCAGATTCATAAAGGAAACAATGGGAGAACTGTTGATATACCATGTTAATCTTAATAATGTGTACAATCTTGATTATGTAACAATAATCATAGCTATATGTGATAAGTTCACAGTTTCATAATCCTCTTCTAGCTATTTTTTAATATGGAGATACTCATCACTATCCATAATAATTTCTAGTGCATAATAAAAATATTTAAAGAAAAAAAAAGAAATATAGTTCTGAGAGGGGTTTTTCTAGCAACTGGGGAATCAGTATAAAGAAAGTGGCCCTTCCAGGAGATCATTATATACTTCAACAACAATATTATATGATGATCAATTCTGATGGACCTGGCCATCCTCAGTAATGAGATGAACCAAATCAGTTCCAATGGAGCAGTAATGAACTGAACCAGCTACACCCAGCAAAAGAACTCTGGGAGATGACTAAGAACCATTACATTGAATTCCCAATCCCTATATTTTTGCCTGCCTGCATTTTGGATTTCCTTCACAGGCTAATTTATACAATATTTCAGAGTCTGATTCTTTTTGTACAGCAAAATAACGGTTTGGTCATGTATACTTATTGTGTATCTACTTTATACTTTAATATATTTAACATCTACTGGTCATCCTGCCATCTTGGGGAGGGGGTGGGAGGAAAGAGGAAAAAAATTGGAACAAAAGGTTTGGCAATTGTCAATGCTATAAAATTACCCATACATATAACTTGTAAATAAAAAGCTATTTAAAAAACGAAGAAGAAAGAAAGTGGTCCTTAAAATGAGTACTGAAGAGAACCAGGGGTCTCAAGAAAGAGAAGAGAGGAAGAAGTCCATTCCAAACAAAGACATGGTGATGGGAAATGGAAGGTATTTTGAACAGCAAGTCAACCAGTATGTGTGATTCATAGGATACAAGCAGGTGAAAACAATAGGCCATGTTGTAAAGAAGTTTAAATATGAAGTTGGAGAAACTTTAACTTTGTACTAGAAACGTCATAGTTTGTACTAGAGACAATAGGGAGCTACTACAGTTGCTGGTTAATAAGATGTTATGGTCAGATCTGTTGAGGAGAAAAACTTTCACAGCTGTGAGAATGGGAGTAGTTGAGGCAAGGGAATCTAAACTCAAATTATTTATGGTAGAGAAGCAATGAGGGGCTGATCAGGATGGTGGCTGTTTGAGTAATGAGGCACTTGTATTGGAGAAGTTGTGGGATAGAAATAACAAATCACAAAAATCAGATGTGGTTTGAGTGAATGTGAGGGGTTGAGGATAATACCAAGAAAAAACTAATAAATACAATAAATCAATATTTTTAAGCCTAAGGAGGATGATGATATGCCTAACAGGAAGCAGGAAAGTGGGGGGAAAACTTGATTCTAGAGATAAAGAAAATGAGATTTTTTTTTTGAGGGAGGTTGAGAAAATCCACTTTCAAATGTGTAATAGACAGTTGATGATGAACAACTGAAGATCAGGAGATGTCCAATCACTGAGTATCTTTTATATTTCTTCTTTGTTGCTACTACAAAAAACGTGTGTTGCTATAAATATTTTTTGTAGATAGTACTTTTAAAAAAATCATTTGACTGTATTGGGAGATATGCCTAGTAGTGGGAATCCCTGAATCAAAGGGTAAAATATACATTTTAGTCACTTTTTTCACATATATCCAAATTCCTTTGCTTAATGCTTGAACTAATTTACTTCCCAACAACTCTGAATCCTTGTGCCTGTCTTTTCTACAATTGTGCCAGTGTTGACTATTCTCAACTTTCTCATCTTTGTCATTTTGCTGATTGTATACTGAATACTCAGAATTGTTTTGACTTACATTTGTTGTCTTATGAGTGACCAGCTATCTCATAGGAATGTTTTAAAGAACAAATGAAAATATATCAAAGTCACTCAGCATGATCCCTGAAACATAATAGGTGCCTAATAAAGGCTTGTATTCTTCCTTTCTCCTTCATTCATATGGTTGCTGATTTATAGTTCCTCATCTGAAAACTGTTCAGTCTTTTATTCAATGGGGAATAATTTTATATGCTTTACTTGGTATATATTATCTTAGCTATTGAACCCATATTAGGTATTTTATGTTAAGATAGCTTCTCAATCATATTCTTCCTTTCTTATCCTTGTTGCATTAATTTAATTAAACAAAAGTATTTTAATTTCATGAACCTGAAATGATCTATTTCTGTATGTGTAGGAGATTGATCTCTATTCTTTGTTTAGATAAGAATTCAACCTATCTCCCTCTCCTCCTGCATAGCTTTGAAAGTTGATCAAAACTATTTTAAAACTCATTAGTCAGTGAGTTTTATTGTGTCAGGTTATTACTGACAAATAATAATAAGGAATGAATGTGTGCCCAACCTGCAGAATGATGTGATGATCTACTCTATATTTTATCCTAACATGAAGAATCCAAAAGAACTTGAAGACAGCAAGTGAATCAGTGCTATTCTAACACTAGAACAGTCTGTGCTATAGAGGAGTTCTCTTTAAATTATTAAATATGTTCTTCAGCTTTTCTCTAAATGGAAGTGTATAGGCAATATAAATATTCTCTAAAAAATAAGTTTCTTAGTTGATACCTAGCATTTCTGCTAACAACTCAAAATTATTCTAAAATCATATATAAAAATGCCAATTTATTTCTGCTACATTGTATTAGAAAACAATATATAAATATTATATATAAATCATCCCTATATAAAAATGTTTATCTGGGAAATTTTCCTAAATACTGAATAGAGACAAAAAGCACTAGACACAAATGAAACTTTTGTCTTTTACTTACAAATCATAAGTTCCATCTGTAGATCAAACAAGTAGGCATTTTTCCCCATGTCAATATCATACTCAAATATGCATAAATATCTGTTTTTGAAAATATTTTACTCTAAGGTATCATTTCTTAGTCGTCCAGGAAGTTACATAATATTAAGGATATGCTCTGGGTAAAAACTTTTTTATTCATGGTAGAGTGAGAAAAATTATTGGGCCATTGAGATCGGTCAAGTTAAACTATATTAATTTACTAGAATTTTTTTTAAACATGCAGTTGTCACGATGGGATATAAAGAATAAAGAAAGAACTACTATAGTAAAATGACTTTTTTGTTATGGAAATTAAAGATCTATTGGAATAGAATCTTGAAACTGATGCATGGTGTAAGCTGCTTCTCAAACCTAATCCTACAACACTTTATGAAATCTATTTGTCCATTAGAATCTTATGGGCAGAGAGGCCTTGAACTTTTTCAATTCATTCTGTTCAGTGCGTACTAACTGAATATCAATAGAATATTATTTTTAAAGCACTGAACCAGTCTACATGAGTCTTGAGGAAATATGAATTGATGATGACATTGATGACTTAAAAGGAAAATTACTTAGTCTGAGCCAATTGTCTCTTAGGAAACTAGGAGTGCTCAGTTCATTTTGGTTGAATGCCCTGAACTGTTCTAAGAATTGAATTTACAGGATGGCAGTTCCCATTTAATTTTAATATCTTTGAGTATATTGACAGATCAAAGTGTCAGCTGACCCTTGGTGGAAAAATATAATAATTTCAAAAAGGTTTTAGATCCTACTTAGTTATGCTTTAATATTATGAGGAAGCACCTACAGGGTGTAGTTAGTGATGGAATTTTTTTGGCACCATATCTCCTGCACTGAGCATCATGTCTGACATAGACTACGTGCTTAACCAATTTATGTTTTCTGATTGATAATAACATTTTTATGTCAGAGCAGTGCTTTTATAATTTCGATATCTTCAGTTATCCTAGCAAGTACAACCAAAGCCAGGTTACTCATGAATTTTGATTGTCAGCAATAGGACATGTATAGGGAAATCTCAGAATGATATTAATTTTCTTTCATTTTGTAAGAATGATACATCTATTCATTCTAATCCTTTCAAATACTGAGAAATGTGACAGTGGGAATATAAAATAGGTCAGTGGTTCCTCTTTAAAAGAAAATCTAATTGACTCCAATAGGGGTCAGTCATAGTCAACTGAATGATTAGGGGAAAATATCTTATTATTCTTCCAAACCTACTTAATTTTATTAAAATCACTTACAGACATCTTCTTTTCTGTTAGGAAAAAAATAGCCATTATCTAATATGGGGGAGGAAGGGGCACATTTTATTTTTCAGTAAGAAATGTGAAATTTTAGCCTTCAGGTGTATATCACAAGGCACCCAATTATTTGTATGCTGACATTTCAAAAAGAAATAATAGCCCTCTTTTTTTATAGATTCTCTTGCAAAATTTTTGGAGACTCCTCAATTGAAAATGTCAAAGCAACTGTCCCAAATAGCTGAGACAACACTTTATTCAAAATAATGTTTTTCTTGTGTAAGTTAATAGTTGAGTATATTTTGCTTGTACACCAAAGATTGATTGCATTAATGGAAAATAGAGGGCCTCCTTTATGCATATCAGTACCTTAAACATTCCTTGTCCTTCGGATTTAATTTCTAAAATTCCTAAGAATGCTTAGAATCAAAGTAAGGCCTGATAACAGAGGACATGATTTCTATATGAAAGCCTCTTTTCTGGTTCTTGGGCCTGAAATGCCTACTTGGAGGTTCTTAAATCTACAATTTTTTTTATATTTGCCACAAATGACATTAGGAAAGGAAAACTAATGAACTGCTAATCACTTATTCCTTTGTGGAAAGGAAAGACCTAAGAGCAAAGACTCTCTTGTGTGTCCGTATACAATTTCACACAGAAATGAGGTTGATTATGATAATTTATGGTTGATGATTTTGATTAGGGTTGAGAGGGCAGACATGATTAAGCCTCTGAATGCCTTCCTATTCTGTCTGGGGAAATAAGGAAGAGGGAATACACCTATCAAAAAACAAAAGTGGGCAGGACAGGGGTCCTAGGGACACTAAAAACTCATTTGCCTGCCTCAGTTTCCTTGTGTTTATAATGATAAGGGTTGAAGATTCTTCAATTGCAATCATTTAGTTGGAATAAAGTTGGAATTCTTCCAGCTTTACTCTTCTTTGAGTCTTTTTTTATTGCAGTTTTTTTTTCTAGTTTTTTCCCTTGCATTATGTTATACATTTAGGATATGTGGTGACCTCTGCGATCAAAATTGGAAAAGGAAGAACTTATAAACTCAGGAACTGAGAACCCCAAAGCCTTGCTTCTTCTACCAAAGAAGCTTTTCTATTTAGAAATTACACTGCTGTTCTTAGTGGAAGCAAGAGAAAACAGGAAAAAAAAGAAAACTGGCTTTTTCTCTCTGATCCTGGCACAGATTAGGACTTCACAATAAAGTATATAAATTACTTTTAGATAATATCCTATTGCATCATATAGAATCTAGGGGGATAATGGCTATGCAAAGGAAGCTTACTTTCTCCTACTGTAGGATGCCTGTATCTTGAAAGAAATAGACAGCTAGGTGGTATGGTGAATAGAACAAACAGGTCTGGATCTAGGGAAAACCTCAGGTCAAATATAATTAAAAATAATAGTTGTATGATACTTGGCAAGTTATTTATCTTCTCTTAGCCTGTTTCCTTAACTATAAAGTGGGATTTATAATGCAGTCTATCTTTCAGAATCTTTTTGAATATTATAATTCATAATTATAATTATGATTATATTACATATAATCATATATACAATATATAATCATGTATAAATATGATTGTATAATAAGGGATAATATTTATAAAGTTCTTGGCATAATTCTTGGCACATAGTAAGCATGATATAAATGCTAGCTATTATTATTATTATTATTATGAGCAGGTAGCAATTTAAATTACCAAATTATAAAGAGTGAAGTTTGACTGGCATAGAGAGTCACAGCCCCTGTGTCACTAAAATGTTATATTGATATTTTTAGCAACTATTTAGCACCTTAATGCTTGGTTGCTTTTTAAGTAGGTTAATCACAATCCTTGCTATACTTACTCTATGAGGTTTTTTGTTTACTTTTTTTTCTCTCAAGTATCAACATATGTATTTTAAAGATGGCATGTAATTAAATCTTAAATTTAATGCATTCTCTGAAACTAGGGCCCTAAATAAATAACATTTAATTAGGTATATTACTCAATTGTTAACAATATTTCTAATGTGGTATCTAGTTTTCTGGATTTGATTCATAATTAGATTAGTCTTTCTCTTCATCTGTATGTCTTAGGACCTTGAACTTCCATTATAACTCATGAGGATCAAGTTTGACTTTATTCAAGAAATCTTTTTCTGCTTGTCTCACATTTTTAGTGTTCTTTGCAAAATATTTTGTATTTATCTTGTATTCATTTGTATATATCTTGAATTCATCCATTTTACATGAATATCTCTAGAAGAATGTGAACCCTTTGAAGGAGAATATTTTTTTTCTCAGTGCCTACCGCATAATAGGTGCTGAAGGTTGACTACTGCTTACTAACTATATTGAGCAAGTTTCTTAATATGACTTTCTTCATTTGTTCAATAAAGAGAGTGTACTAGATGGTCTCTAAGCTATTTTCTAGCTTTAGCTTTTGACATATGAAGCAGAGTGGTTCTTTTTGGACTTGTAATGAATTGGGAGATTTTTTTTTCCTCAATAGTATTTTATTTTTCCAAATACATATAAAGGTAGTTTTGAACATTCATTCTTATAAGATTTTATGCTTCAATTTTTTCTTTCTCCTTCCATCCTTCCTAATAAAGCAAGCAATCTGATACAGATAATTTTCATATTTGTCATGTCATTATATGAAAAATCAGAACCAAAAGTTAAAAAGCCACAAGAAAGAAAAGGCAAACAAGGTGAAAATAATACTATGCTTTGATCCACATTCAGTCTCCATAATTCTATCTTTGGATGTAGATTCTTCTCATCCTATGATTCCAAACTTTGTTATTTTATGAAGGATAATTCATGGGTTTTTTTTTTTTTCCCCTTGTTGTTACATCAAGCATTTGCCACTTTGGTTTTCTATTGCATGGTCTTTGTCATTCTTTTGAATTAGTGATTAATATGAATCTTCACAGATAAGTGTGACCATTCTAGAAGTTAGGGAGAAAAATCAGTGGCTTAAGAAACATACTTTTTTCCCCATTTTTGGATTATTTCTTATGTCTGCCAAAAATATCACTTGCATGATTTTTTTTTTTTGCATGCTAAGCATTTGACCATATAGTTTAAGCCTAAAGTAAAGGTGGTTTTGCAGAAACAAAATGTAGTAGATATAAATATTTATGCATGTTATCATGTAATATATTATTAATAAAACATAGCATATGAATATGCATGTTTATCAGTTTAGCATGCATTTATTATATGCATATTGTATAATATTTATACATGTATGTATATGTACATATTTATTGTTCCTCAAATCATCTCAGAAAAGTTAACAATTTGTGAGTGATTGATTCAAACGTTAATAGAGAGATATTCTTGCATATTTATAGAATGATATTTCCAAAGTTACTATATTGAACTTTAGTTTCTTATGTGGCCTTTAGGAGATCTTCCATCTCTAATACTGGATCCTATTAACTTAGATAAGTCACCTGATAACTCTGAACCTTTATTTCCTTAATTGTAAATTGAATGAAGGAATGAAAAAGCATTGTGTTAAACAAGGAGCTTAGTAAATGCAAAAGGAAGATAGTTCCTTTCCTTAGGAAGTTTAAACTCTAATCTTGGAGGAGACTACCCTCACTGGGAAGTGGTGGCTAGGGAGGATGTTTTAGTATGGAAAGTTATAGGAAGGATAAATTAGGCTGTGTAGATTGGGTTGACATATCTTATTCATGATTAATTTGATTATGATTCATGAAGTTAACTGTGGAGTTGTGTTAATAAAGCATGGCACAAACAAAATGGCAAGCAAGAAGATGGAAAAATGGGGTGTAAAAAAAATCAGCTGAAGAAGAGGATGGTATAAAAAATGACAACAATACCACCAGATTCAGTTTTATTTGCTATGGTTTCAAATTAACTAGGACAAATAAAAAAATAAATTTCTTGACATGCAATAAATTGCATAATTTTTTACATTTTCAAAGGCTTTTTAAATATCTTTTTTTATTAAAGCCATTTGTTTTACATAATTTGGTTTTGACTTCACAGTTTTGATTGTAAACAGATTTTGAAAATATAATTTGTTTATGATCAAATCACACAATTTCAGTCATTTTTCAGTTGTATACAACTCTTCATTACCCTATTTGGGGTTTTCTTAGCAAAAATAGTGGCTGCAAAGATACTTCTCCAATTCATTTTACAGATGAAGAAACTTAGGCAAACAAGATTAAATTATTTGCTCAGGGTCACATGGCTAGTAAGTGTCTGAGACATTATTTGAATTCGTGAAGAGACGGTTTTTCCTGACTCCAGAAAGTTCTATCCTATATACTACCTAGAAGCACTAAATCACACAATAGAGTGGATATTAAGGATACTTTTAACAAATAATTCACTTTCAAAGTCTACTTTTATTACACTCAATAAAGTTTTCAATGTGATTAAAATCAGAATTCCTAGGCCACAGAATTACATTTGCTCCCATTTCTTGGACAAATTTCTTAAATTTTCATGACACCTATCAAAGTTCAAGGTCCCATTTCTGTTTGGGTATTTTTGTAAGTTTAGAACAATTTTGCTTCTCAGTATATACATATATTTATCAGGTTTCATCATTCTTTCAATTGGAGAAATTCCTTATAATTTCTTTCAAATAATATTGTTTGAACAAACATGTTAATGGACCAGTGATAAAATTTGTTGGTTTAAAAAAGCTATTGTTTTCTCCTCCCCCTCAGTGACATATGGTATGCTCAGTAGGTGGGATGGAACATCCTGGATGGATCCCTTGGGCCCTACTATCTAATCTAAATAATTTAGAGAAATGTAAAAAGATCAAAAATGAGAAATGGAGTTCAGGTAAAGAGCACTAACTTGGTGTTTTAGAAGCAGTTCCTCTTTCAAACTCATACTTCTGGGAAAGGTAGAATTTGTAAGCAGTGATTGCAGTTCATGATCTTTCAGATGGCAGCAAATAATCTTTAATGTTTTCCCAATGGCTTCCTAATTCAAATATCTATATTTCAGTCTGATCTCCTATTCTTTCCAATTCTCCAATGTGACACGCTGTTTACTATCCTTTCTCCCTTTATTCTTTTCCTTTCCTATACAATATGGAATATTGACTTGTCAAACATAATAAACACAGTTCAGTGAATTGTGATAGACATTGGGGATGAAAAGATGAATTTGAGAAAGTTCCTGCTCCTAAAGAGGTTATTATAATCTGGGTTTGGAGATTTTAAAATTTTGGAGGAACAAACTGGCCAAGGTGGTCACAACAACCCCCCAAACTAAAAACAGCTTAGAAAATGGAATCTAGAAAATAAATTGTATCTTCATTTTCTTTTTTGTACTCTCCTACTTTCCTGTGTTACTTTTCCTGAGGGTTCAAGTCTTCTTTTTAAATGAATTAAGCAATTTGACAAATATTTACATATATAGCATATATGGAAGACCGAATGTTAATTAGGTTCTTGGGAATTAAAAAAATGAATAATACTTTAAGGAGCTTACAGTCTCCTAACAAACATACACTGAACACAGATAAGTATATAATTATACAGGATAAATATAAGCAGGTATTCAGAGGAGAAAGAACTCATTCCCTCTTATGGTACCATGGAAGCCTTATTGGAGAAGTGGTGTTGGAGCTGGGTTTTAAAGAATGGGAAAGACACCAGCAGATAAAGATGAGGAAGAGTTTATTTTTAGGATTGAAAGGCAACCTACACAAAATGGTAGAAAGTATGATGAGCTCTAGGAGAAGTGAAAATTCTAGTTTAACTAGAATATGTAATTTCTTGGTATGGTGGATAAAGTTCTAGATTTGGATACAAGAAGATCTTCAGTTCAAATTCTACCTCAGATACTTAATAACTGTATAACCCTAGGCAAGTTATTTAATACTTGTTTGCATCAGTTTGCCCTCATAAAGTGGATGTGAGAATTTAATGAGATGTTGTATGTAAAGTACTGTGCAAATATAAAAGTGCTGTGCAAATAAAAATATATATGTGAATGTATATGTGTGAATACATATATATGAGATAGAAAGGGCAGTTTGTGAGATAGGGATGGAAAATACAGATCAGGGTCAGATTGGGAAAAATTTTTTTGAATGCTAAGCTAAGAAGTTTAAACATTATTCAGAAAGGAGAGGCTTCAGGCCTTTTAAAATGAATTTCATGGATCAATGAATGGGTGAGGAAGGTAATTTGAGAGGATCAAGAGTACCTCCCCATCACTAAAATACCATCAGTAAATAGCTATCCATTCTGTGAAGAGTGAAGGCTGACTCTGAAGAAAGGGGACATGTCCTTAGAAGGCTCTATGATGATTTTAAACTGGTGAGCTTGGGTTCAGTCATTTGTAATAAGCCATGTCATTTTAATAACTCCTTTCTGCTGGTCAAAATCTTGCTTGTTTTACAGTTTTCCTTCTAAATCTCATTAAACTAATTACTATGTATTATGTATCTGAATAAATATTTCAATGGAAAGCAGGGAAAATGAATTATTAATTGGTGTGAATATAACATCTTTCTATGCTGTCTCATTCTCCCTTGACTTAGAAGCCTGATTTCTGCACTCAGCTTGCTGAATATATCTAGTTGAATTCTATAGAAGATGCTCTGAAGTAAATGGTAGTTCTCCTTTTTGTCCTATGGAAATTAAACTGGTGAAATTATATCTTTATAACATAGGATTGCATCATTTACAATATCATTCTAAATGCTGATGACAAGGGACTGGGCCTTCTTGCAGGGTTGGGGGTGAGGAGGATGAAGCATTTGATTTGTTAACAGGATACCTAGAGATCCAGGGAGAATTCTCAGGGAGTGATCATACAAATGATGTAGAATATCAGTGGATGGAATGAATTTAGCAGTGCAGGATCGTATACATGTTCTTAGAGATGGAAATCATTGTGCATTCTCTTCCTCTATCCCTCAACTCCTTTCCTCCATCTTCCCTGTCTCTCCCCTTCTTTATAACCCCCTTTCTTGTTTCTGTACCTTCCCCCCTTTCTCTTCTCTTGTCCTCTTCTATTTTCCTGTCTGCCTCTCCTTTTGTCTCTCATCTCTGTATATTGCCCCCCTTTTTCCTCTCTCTTCTCCCCTCCTTCCTTCCCTCCATTCCTCTCTTCTCCCCAAAGTCATACGGCATGCCAATAGATGGATAATTTAGCAGCCTCGGGCCTCTGCTACAATTTTCCTCACTTGACTACACTCAGCAAAAGCCAGCAGGAGCAGAGCACAGAGCCTTCTGGTCTACGCTTTCCACATGGCCTCTAGGATCAGCTGCCATGCAGCATCATTGGTCCTACCGTAAGGCTCACCCGTGAGACAGTTATTGTTCTCTGATCATCATCACTCTGCTCATTTTGAGTGGCTTTAAACACCCCTCAGAGCATTGTTTGACAGATGCGTATGAGAAGGGAAGCAATTTTTACTGTGGATCAGGCAAGGTTTAGTAACTTGGAAATGGGAAGAGGCAGCCAGCCCTTTCATTCATTCTGGGTCCCATCAGGAGGTTGTACAATTAATGTCTTGTGCTTTGTGCCTGACACTAGTTTCTTACTTTCATGCTTCTGGATATAGTGGAATTGGGTCCCAGCATAGTCTCTCAAGAGCTAGGGCTATAAAGAATCTTGCCAAACAGAAGTAAAACCTGTCTAAATAACTCTCCAATTAAAAAAGCTCACCTTGAATGTGTTTCAGATTTGATCACTCTAGCATGTAACTAGCTAGTAAACATCATTCCACTTTCCTGAAACTGTACATGGAAATATAAGAGAAACAATTTCTCATTCTATGTTAAAGGGGAAAAAAAAAGAGTTCTCAATTTCTGAAGATATAATCAATGCTGCACGGAAATGGATTGGTGAGAAAGGAGAGTGCTATAGAATGAGCTCCTTTTGGTTGAATGTAAGGGTCAAGGGGGTAGTTTCTTTTGAATCATAAAATTGTACACAGAAGGTACTTTGTAACTGCTAAATTAACAAAATTCTCTGATAATCATACTAATTGTAGGAGCATAGATTTAGGACTGGAAGGGATCTTAGAGACCATCTAGGTCCCATTCTCTCATTTACAAATGAAGAAACTGAGTCTCAGAGAGGAGTCATAATTTGTGTAAAGCTATACAATCAAATCAATAAAGAGGGAGAGCTAAGATTGATATCTATTTCCTTTGATTCTAAGTCTTTGCCATTGTCCTCTCCTCACCTCCCATATACATACACTTGAAAATCCACTTGAACAGGTGAATTATTTAATGAGTTAGAATGTTGAATTCTTCACTAAGAATTCTCCAACATTTTGTTATAGAAAGCATATTATTATTTTCCAAGTGAATATGCTGACCATCAACAGGGTTATCCCTGACAAAATTTTGAAGAATAGGAAGTTTAAGAGAGGCATCCCTTATGATGAAAAGAAAAGAGTATTTTCTATTTTCTTCTCCTACCCAAGAGCTTAGGTTTCCTTTCTTAGCACTGTGACTATGGGGGTTTTGTTTTCCCCTTCCATTTCCCACATTTTAGCTCAATAGTACAAATTCTTGCATTCCTATAAGCATATGGATTTTTTTAAATTACTAAAATATTAGCAAGTCTGCTTACTGGTGCAATCCAAGTTTAGAATTGTCTAGTTTAGGTCTCAATTAGTGATATACTCTAAGTTTGGGGTATCTATCTAAAGTCTCCAGAGAAGAACTTTACCTGTATGTATAGGTTTTTCCTTCCCAGGCCTCCTTTGAAATATTTATTCCTGTTTAACATATATTGGATTATTTACCATCTAGGGGAGGGGATAGGAGGAAGGGAGAGAAAAATTAGAACACAAGGTTTTGCAAGGGTTAATGTTGAAAAATTATCCTTACATATGTTTTGAAAATAAAAAGCTTCAATTAAAAAAAAAAGAAAAAAGAAAATAATTTCCCTTTGGGGAAAAAAAAGAAAAGGAAAAAGAAATATTTGTTTTCTCCCAGGTTCCAAGATGCTATAAAGAGGGATTTTTTCACCTGGGACAAAAATAATTGGGAGATAGTGGCACAAAGGATAGTTCAATCTTGGGTGTAATCATGCTAGAGCAAGTGTATCTGCAGTTAGCAAGGGTGGTTAGTCTCTCATGGGATGCTAATGTGAGGGGAGCCTGGTAGTTTTTCTGGGCAGTGTTTATACATAGTTGAATAGCAGTAGAATCTCATTGGATTAGAATATCATAGATTTAGAGCTAGAGGGCCATGAGAAGTTATAAAGTTTCACCTCTTAGTTTTTTAAATGATAAAAAAAAGGTTGAACTTGCTCAGAGTCACATACATGGAAAGTATGTGAAATCAAATACTTTTATGTCTTCCTGACTGTAAGTCCAGCATTCTGTCTACTGTTGTATCTGGATCTTCAAAACTCCATTTGGGATTTTTTTGACCAAGATACTGGGGTGGTATGCCATTTCCTTCTTCAGCTCATTTTGCCGATAAGGAAACTGAGGCAAACAAATTTAAGTAACTTCTCTAGAGCCACACAGCTAGCAAGTGCCAAATTTGAACTCAGAAAAATGAGTCTTCCTAACTCTAGACCAGGTACGCCATCCACTGATTCATCTAGCTGACCATTAAGGGGCTGGAAATTTTCTTTATCAAAATAAGCAATAATTTTTGCACTCATGAATCAGCCTCTTCAATACAGAAAATAACTTAAATATTTTGCTTGATTTTCTCACAGATGAAATATTATAACAGAGGGGATATTCTGGTTTGACAGTAGATAGCTAAGAATGATGACAAGATAAAACCTGAGAATGATTTGCTTAGGATTGAGAATATGGGGTTAAGGCTCCAAGAAAAAACAACTATTTAGGATCATATTAATATATAGCTTCCCCAAAGGCTATGAATTAATGTTTCTTGTTTCATTGCTTTCTTCAGGGATGATGATCAGATGGCAGCTGCTTCTCTAAGCTTAATTTCATGCAATTTTTACTGTCCATGTGGGCATTAAAACAGAGAAGGTGTTTGCTAACATGCTATGATTTAATAAACACAAAAAACCCAGAATATTACTCTCTAGGGCCTACCAGATTGCCTGAAATTTCTACCTTTAGTCTTTCCCTTAAGTTAAAGGAATTGTATGTTTTTGTTAAAATGCAAACGTTAGTTATCGTAACTCATTAACTTTAACCTTTTTGGGCTTCAGGCTACCCATTTATTAAAAAGGTTTAGGACTAGATAATCCCATAATTCTCACAATTCCATGTAATTTAACATATCTTACATATAAGGAAACTGAGGAGTAGAGAATCAAAGATCATCTAATTCAAATCTCTCATTTTACATTGGGAAGAAACTGAATTGCTTACAGGTAGTAAGAAGTGTAACTACATTGTCTGATTGTAAAGCTAGCGCTCTGCCACTGTATCATATTTCCTCTGAAATCCATAATGTATACTAATACTCTAAGTCCAGCATTCTGTCTACTAAATCACCTATTTACTTACCAGAAGTGATTGCTCTTGGAAAGGAAGCACATCTGCTGAGAGATGGGACCAAAGGGCCTTTAAAGACCCTTCTATCTCCAAATCTGTGATTATATATATATATGTATACACACACAGACACATATATATTCATATATAATTATAACTCTAAGATTACTCATACATATATATTATATATATTATATATGTGTGTGTATATATATATCATACACACACACACACACACACACACACACATATATTAGCTCTGAGATTAGTCATCTGTCATGGAACTAAGCAAATAGAAAAAAAGGTTGTTTAGTTGTTCTTCAAGTAGGTCTGATTCTTAGCCAAGATCCTGGAATAGTTTGCCATTTCCTTCCCCAGCTCATTTTACAGATGAAGAAACTGAGACAGACAGGACAAAGTGCCTTATACAGGGTGACACACTTGCTAAGTGTCTGAGGCCATGTTTGAACTTGGAAAAAGTTTTCCTGACTTCGTATCCACTGTGCTACCCTGCTGTCCAGATTTAAACTCAGGTCTTCTTGATGTCAAGTCTATAACTCTTATTTGCTTCCTGCTGCCTCTAGCATATGTATATGTATCTACTTAAGCAGAATGTAAAATTCCTTGAGGGCAAAGAATTTTTAATTCAAAATTTTGTATCTCAGGTGCCAAGCCCAGTGCCTGCTTTTTAACTGATTGATTATATATATTTCTTATAAAGAACTTACTCCCACCCTCCATGATGTCATTGGGACCATTCTTGAAGGTATCCTCACAAATGCAGTGGTCCTTTCTCTAACCATAGGTCTGTTGACAAGACTACACATCTTCTCTCTGACAATACTCTAATCAAACTCTCCAACAGCACATAGTATGGTGATTTGCACATGGTAGACACTTTCCAAATATGAAATTAATGATTTAATGGAACAGAACTAGTAATGATGTATAATGGTGATTTTGCAAAATAATTTGAAAATAATACGTTGCAAAAAAAGTTGTTTTTATTTTGTAGTGTTAATTTACCAAATTGTCCCTGGCTTTACAGGAAGTCAAGCTAAAATATGATGCGGCAAATAGCCTAATGATTGACTCATAAAGAGAGTTATTAAATTAGACATTTCAAATCACTTCCCAAGTTTCATTTTTATATATCTTTGGGAGAGTGAGTAGCAGTTGGGAGAATTTTCTGCTTACCTTTGATAAGGAAATGGAAAGATTCCTTTGGAATCAGGTTCTAGGTGTGAATCTGGTTCTGGTAGTTAGTGTCTTGCAACCTTGGATGTACAACCTAATCTCTATGGACCTCATTTCCTTTATCTGTAAAATGTAGACCAACTACAGCTTCTTCTTCTGTAAAATGAAAGTGTTGGGCTAGATGACCTCGAAAGCCCCTTCTAGGTTTAAAATCTATGATTCATTTGGCTTGGTGAATTAAGTGAGGTAATTGAAGTCTTTCATAGTGTCAGAGATTTAGAAATGGAAGGAGCTTTAGAGGTCATGTAGTTCTCCCTCATTTTACAGATGATGAAACTAGGTGTGAGAAGTAAAGTCATTTGCTTCAAGGCCACATGGGTAATAAATGGCAGTACTGGGAATGAAACCTTGGCCTCCAAATCTAATGTTTTCCACTATATTGTATTTTTTTTCATACTAGTTGTTAAAAATAACAACAGAAACCCTCACTAAAACACTTCAACTGTTTCCAAAATTTTTCTTTTTTAAAATCTATTTAAAATTAAATACAAAATAAGAAAAAAATAGAAAAAAGAAAGAAAAGGAAAACAAAGCAAAACATTGTCATTGTCATGTGCCCAGGGGAACATCAGGAAGAATTCAAAATATGTAACAATAAATTTCTATTTCAAGAAAGCATATATAATATAGAAAACATTATGTTCATGACTTGTCTATCTTTTTCTTGTAGGTTATTCTTTTCTTCTCTGTTTTTTAAAATTTTATTTCCCCCCTCATTTCATTCCCCCCCCTCCTTCAAGCAAGCTATAGTTAAGCATGGTTATATGTACATATATAGATTCACAC
The DNA here is from genome assembly GCF_016432865.1 of Antechinus flavipes. NCBI lineage: Eukaryota > Metazoa > Chordata > Mammalia > Dasyuromorphia > Dasyuridae > Antechinus > Antechinus flavipes. The sequence goes on along the minus strand of NC_067400.1, from coordinate 156,235,855 downwards.
AATATTGATATGGCTGACATATAATGTAGATTTCACTCTTCTTTCTTTTCTTTTTTTTTTTTTTGGCTAAGGCAATTGGGGTTAAGTGACTTGCCCAGGGTCACACAGCTAAGACGTGTTTAGTGTCTGAGACCAAATTTGAACTCAGGTCCTCTTGACTTCAAGGCTGGTGTTCTATCCCACTGTGCCATCTAGCTGCCCCAGATTTCACTCTTGATTGAATCTTTAAGTTTGACTTTTCTGAGATCAATGTTTACTAGTCTTTTTTTTCTCTAATTGTGCTCTCCTGATCCTTATTATAGAGTTTATACATATCTCTTATTTCCTATCCTTGCTAACTCTTTAATTTTAATTTTATTTGTCTTACTATTATTTAAACTCCCCCCACCCCCCAAGTATCCCTTTCTTGGCTTCTCTCCCACCTTTTCCCTTCCTCTTTATTCCATTCCTGATCTAATCTTCTGTACTCTACTTCATCCTATACTACCTTTCCCTACCTCTCTTTATTCTTCCTGTTAATCTACACAGTTTGTCCACTACCATAAGTAATTCCCCGCCTTATCCTTTATCCTTTCTCCATTAATCTACAAACCTTGTCCCCTATTTCTCAAATTTTGCCGTTGTGGTATTGAGGAGAGAATAATGATTTTGAAATAATTGGACCTATCTTCGAAAGAGGGGATGGGTTAAATGATCTCTGAAGGGTCTTCTTCTATCACTATAAAGTATCAAGATGTACTTTCTATTTCCCCTAGTCACACTGAAAGGTTGGCAGGGAGCTAGATATCTTTTGTTAATCTATGAACTACAAAAATACATACTTTGTTTTTCTTGATTACAACAGAGACTGTGTACTGTGTCACTTACTGCTCTTTTTTACAGAATATAAAAGAATTTCTGATGAGCCCACCTATTTTATATATGAAAGAGACATCAAAATCACTCTCCCCATTTAGCCTTAATACTTTCCGCAATTGAGGTTTTATTCAGTCACTTAGACATTAAATTTAAGTACTAAATAGTCTGAACAAAAATTATGAAACCTAAACATCATTTTCAGGTGGTCCCAGGAAATTGTGTTATCCCCTAGATATTGGTTGTAAATTATCAAGCAGTTTGAGTAGAGAATTGATTTCCAGAAATAGGGGCATGTTTCCAGCATGCCTTTCAGGAGGAGGAAAGCCTAAGGATGATTGATGGCTGTGATTGATCTCCTTCCTTCCCAAAAGAGAATGTTGTGGAAGATCTGAAGGATTTTTGGACTGCCAGTCTCTAGTTCCCCAAGCACTGCAGCAGCTGGTAGCATCATCTACTTTGGAAGTAAGGACAGAGAGACACAAATTCCCCAAGCTTAAGGGACTCTAGCTAGCATCTCACAAGTAAAAAGGACTTGTAGCAACCAGGACATCTGAGTTATTCCTTTCCTGTATGTGCTTTCTACTTGAGCCCACTTTCTCTTGTACACATGGGAAAATGTCACAGACTTTTGTACCAATTGTTCTTAATATATTATCCTTATAAGGTAGAGGTCTTTAAGGCTAAACTGACTATAATTACTCTCAACTAACAATTTTGAGAGTTTGAGAAATTGCATTAGTGATCTCTTTCAATTTCTCAAGGATACTCTAGAATTTTGAGGGACAGCTGTAACTAAACTCTGTGGACCAGAATGACAAGTCAGTCCTTTTAGAGATGAAGATGCCACAGAGCTAATATGGGCTACACAGATACTAGGTCTTGCCTTAGGGGATATCCATTTGTGGTTTTAAGGCTTTAAGGATGTATTTTTTTTAAGGATGTATTTTTAAGACTTTAGGATGAATATAAACATTTGGTACAATTTTGCTCAACATTTCACTCCAGTTTATACAGGAAATTATAAATTAAATCCCTTAAATTTTGTAAAATAGTCAAATGACCTTGGATTTACTGTGTTTGTTAATTGTGCTTCCTCCAAATTTGACCCTCTGTATTCTTTTTACAGAAGAAAGCAGGTCAGTTACTGATTGGTTTGAGTTTCTGTCAAATAAACTATTTCTTTGAATATTCATTATCTTTAGTATGCTCTAGTTATACAAGCAGGAAAATAGACTAACATATGACAGAAAGATTTTTAGCTACAAAGTTTGAGATAAAGTTTTTGGTCAACACATTTTGGGTCAGCCAGAGAACATTCAGGGAGCTTCATTTATTCCCTAAGCATTTTGATTAATTGAGGTTTTATTGTAATACAAATCAGCCTTATAATTTGGAATGACCAACTGGTGCTGTGTGTTTAAGTGTGCAGTCCAAGTTCCTTTTAAAAATAAAATCATTGGAAATGTAATTTTTAAATTATGTTTTATTCATTCAAAACCTCTAAACAAGAATAGAAAACTTTCTTTCCCTCTCTCTTTCTCTTCCCTTTCTCTCCCTCTCTTCTCTTCTCATGCTTTCTTTTCTTCTCTTTCTATAGGTATAAATGTAAAGGTATATATGTATATTTTTGGTTTAGAGCCCCACATATTAAATATCCTGTGTCTGAGAAAGAAAATATCTCTCTATAAGATTGCTAATGATATATTTAAAACTCATATTAAATCTAATCTATTGGTTTGATCAAAATGAGGAAAAAACTATATTCATTTTACTTGCCGACTAAATTTCATGTTAAATGGTTGTAAAATGAATATTTTATAATGCTGAATTTTACCTGTATGTTTCAAATAATTCTAGAGAACAGAGATTTTTTTTAATGGTTTTTTTTATCTTTAGTAAATCAGATGATTATAGTTTAATACTATATTTTAGATTCAGATGAATCAGTAAATTCTTGAAATTAGTATGAATTACTCATTACTAGTTCCATGTTCAGGATCAAATGCTTTCTTTATTCATTAATTTTTTTATATTCTTCAAACTAGGAATTAATTTTTTATGATTTAATATAGTTCAAATTAGAGTTAAGGATAAGCTTAATACTTGGAAGATTTTAGCTCAGTGTATTCTAGATAATTTGAGGGAGAAATTCCCCAAATTAAAAATGTGGTATTTTCTTTCAAGATCATCACTAATACTTGACAAATGGATTTTCCCCCTGATTTCAAGGAGGAAGATGGAAAAGTTATCACAGAATTTAGTGCTAAAAAGGATCTTAGAAGCCATCAAGTCTGCTTTATAGATAAGGAAACTGATCTTGTCAAAGGTACTCAAGTACCTTTTGGTTTAGAGTATTTGAGTTGGAAGTTAAACTCAGGATTCAGCTTAACATTCAACTTATTGTATTAAATAGCTGCTTGTGATTTTCCTAGTGATGGAATGGAAGCATTGCCTCATTCCTCTTATCTCTTGCACTCCCTACTGCTTTGTCAACCCTAGTCCGGGCTCTCTGTGGATACTCTCCTTTTCCTGGGTTTGCATTTTCCTGTAACTGCACTGGTTTAAAAGCACCTTACTGGAATTAACTATCTTTATGGTATCTTGGAGATGCCTGGGATCAAGTGAGAAATAATGAGAACTTAAGGTAGGGTAAAAGGGAGAAAAGGACATATGAAGGATATAAAGATAGAAAGTACCTTTGCCAACTATGTGAACATATGGGTTGCTGATAAGAAGTCCAAGATGACAGCAAAGTTTTGAACTTGGATAACTGCAAGTATATTTGTGACCTCAACAGGAAGAGGAAAATTCAGGTTTGGAATTAAGATAATAAGATCTTGTTCAGACCACAGTGTATTTTATATATCTGTGTGAAACCCACTTTGAAAGGTCTAACTATTGATGATGTGGAACTGGAAATTGGGAGAAAAACTGGAGCTGAAAATATAGATATGAAATGAAAATTGTACTAATAGATAAGGGCAGTGAAAGAGTATAGTAAAGAGGGTCTAGGACAGACCCCAAGATACACATATAGTTGGGGGAGGAAAGGGTATGTTGTGGTTCATGATTCAAAAAAGATGCACCTGACTTCTTTTCCACCTTGATGCATAAGGCTTCTCCCCAAAGAAAATCACTAATCTTTGAACCTGTCCTCTTATTGGTCAGTTCTGCCTGGATCTTCCTTTAGGAAAAAAAAAAAAAAAGTACTCAGGTCAACTGTGTTCATTCCTTCATTTTTCTCTGCTCATGAGTCTTGAAACTTCTTTCTCTATTTCATCCTTCACTTTTCAACTTCTTAGCAATCTTTATTCCACCCCACCTCCCCAATTAGAATGTAAGCTGCTTACAGGCAGGAATCAATTTGTTGTCTTGTGTTGTGTTTTGTTTTGCATTTTTTTTTTTTTTTTTTTTTTTTTTTTTACTTAAGATTATACTCGCAGCACCTAGTATGGTGTCTGGCTTAGAGTAAGTACCTGTTTACCTAGCTTTTTGAGCTTCTTTGCTGTCACTTCTTTTCTATAATAGAAAATACTGTTATAAATACTTTTGTATCATCATTGTAGTACATTCTAGAGTTATCTTTGTTGGAAGGGATTTTCATTATTCATCTCCTCTAAACAAATAGAAAGAGAAGTATCAACAGGATAAGCAGTGGGAAGATTTCTTGTAGTATTACATACTGTCAGAGCATAGCAGAAACAATGAGTCAGAGGTTGTAAGTTCTAATTCTAACTTCTCTAGCTAGTAGTCATGTGATCCTGAATTACTTAACTTCTTTGACCTTCAATTTCATCTAAGAATGGGTTAAAATGAGGATGAAATAGCATGATATGGATAAAATACTTTGAAAAACACAAGTTGGCATGCTAATATAAAAGGAGATTTTTAAAAGAAGAATTATGCATTTCATTTACCAGTATATTTTGAATGACATATTTTTGATTTAATGGTCCAATTGGATCTGTGCTTTTATTGATTTAGAAATTATTTTCAATTATGTAGATTGCAACTCATTCATGCCTGTATATTCTGTGAAATTCTTGTTCACTTTCTCTCATTAATTCACTATAAGTGACCTTCATTTTCTCTTAAGATTTTATGAGTGTAAATAGAGCTCTCTGGCTACCTATCTGTTGTCTCTATTTTGTTATTGTTGTCATTTTTAATTGTGTCCAACTCTGTGACCGCATTTGGGTTTTCTTGGCAAAGATACTGAAATGATTTGCCATTTCCTTCTTCGGCTCATTTTTTTGATGAGGAAATTGAAGCAAACCAGATTAAGTAACTTACCCAGGGTCATATTGCTAATAAGTCTAAGGCTATATTTGAAGATAAGTCTTCTTTACTATAGGCTTGAATTCTGTCTTAATATAATTTAAAATTAATTTATAATTATGTAATATAATTTACCACAAATGGAAATTCTCTGATTTCATTAGATATCAATTAGTAGATTATATATATATTTTCAATCATCCTAGTCAATGGAGCTTTGAAACAATAACAAAAATATTGTCATAAACTGTCATAAATATAATTCCCTATCATGGTGCTACAAAAATATCCATGGGTTTGAAGACAGAGGATCTAGGTTCAAATTCCACTTTTGCCACCTACTACTTATATAATTTTGGATGTCACTCATCCTTTCTGAACCTATCTTCTTATCCATAAAATGAGAGGTTTGGACTAAATTATCTTTGAGGTCCTTCCTAGCTCTAAATCAATGAGTCTATTATCCCTTTCTAATTGTTGATTCTTCAAAACTTGGTTCAAAAGTCAAGCTGAAGTACTACTTGTTTTACAACTTATTAGAGTGGCAAAAACTCTTTTTAAGCAAAGAGCTGCTAAAGAATTAAATTTTTATTAATACACAGATGAACAAAAACAAAACAAAAAATAAAGGTAGTCTTACATTACTCTTAAATGGCTGTTATTTTGTTCTCACTTGTCACTTGATAGTTTTCCAGTTTGTTCAACCATCTACTCTTTTTCCTTTTTAAGAACATCTTTTAGTGGATTTGGTTTCCTGATATCATCTTGGGGGAGTTTGCACTTTGTCCTGCTGGACAGATGTCTAATTCCTCAGCCTGGCTTCCCACTTGATTCCATTTAAATGTCACCCCATCATACTAATTACTTGGCATTATAAGGAGCCAAAGACCTTAGTAAACTCAATTATATCCAGCTGGATATCATAATAGGAAATCTATTGCTGCTGCTTATATTGTTTTGTTTTTTTGCTTGTTTGGGTGGGAAGTGGAGTATTAAGTTGTGGATTTATTGTTATTATTTTTCCCCATTGAAGTATTTCTCCTCAAAATTTTGGGAAGAATGGATTGAAGTCACATATGACATTTCTAACCTGAAAATAAAGTGGTTTTTAAAAGTAATGAAAAAATTGCAAATATATCTCCGAAAAGTTTATCATTAGCTTAAATATAATTTTCTCTAACTAATAAAACTAAGTATAGAAAATACTCAAATAAATCTGTGATCTCTTTAATTCAGGAGTTTTTTGCAACAATGTAGGAACCTGTTCATGACTGCTTTGTGATATGACTTTTATGAACCTCTTGAAAATTCTGCCACAGGGTATCCACCCAACATGTTGAAGGCCTTCCTTAATTTGTCCCATTATCAAGAGATACCAGTTAATATTTCTGGTCATTCACCTGTCATCACTTGGTTTTACATGGGAACAGACCGTCTTTTCTTATGTCACAAGCATCCTTAGTGATATCTTTTCATCATGTTCTTTGTTGATATGTTAAACTTGTTCTCATCTATCACCCCCCTTATTATTTTGTGACCTTCATCTTTAGCTTTTAAGAAGCAATAATATGAATCTTTTTGTCTTAACAGCAAATAGATCAAACACCCACATCCACACCCACACTTTTCAAAAATTTTTTGTTGAGCAATATTAGTTTATGCACATTACATTAAGTTTTTATTCTAATTTGCCTTCCATCTCAACAGTGCTTTTAGCTGTAATGACATCAATTTCCAATTATGATACCAGTCACAGTCACAATCATGCTGCAAATATTGATGCTTTACCAAACATAATTTGGTATCATTTAAGGCAGATTCCAGTGTACCTTCCCATAAGACCTTAAACCCATTGGGGTTTAAAGTAAAATAAACTAGTAATTATCATAATGCTGCCAATACTTCTCTAAGCTTAACTATTTTATATTAAGAGACATGGGGATTTCAAATTAATGAATATTTTTCTGAGTATTTTTCTGACACTGCTTGCTGAGTTTTCTTTAGATGAACCAGATCAATCATATCTATTTACCTTTGAACAAAGCAATCCATCTGACTTATTAATGAACTAATTCACACTTAAGTAAGAAAATGGGGAATTTCAACTTTTTAGAACTGAATACTTATGTACAGATGTTTACTAAAAACAAAAAACAGTAGCAAATAAGCTGGAAGTAAATCTTCAGGACCATTCTTTTTCCGATTTCCTTCTGAGTTGAATTCAATGAAATATTTCTATTTTAATAAACATATATCAACCAACACTGCTAGTAGGTTCCACAAAAGACAAGATATAGGTAAAATAAGATAGAGGGCAGATTGTTCTATAAAAATAATAGAGTATGGGATGAAGTTAGACATATTCTTATACTGATAAGCATGGAGAGAAACAGGCTTGGGTTTGGACAGCTAGAGCTTTTGAAAATGAAATTGATGGTGGCTGGTGGGCTAAGCTGGACTGATCTCAGGCGTCAAGGCTAAGAATATTTTATTAGGGATTAAAGCCTCATGGGAAGATGCACTGGAATATGCCTTAAATGGTATTATTACCAAATTATGTTTGGTGAGGCATCAATATTTGCAGCATGATTATGTTTGTGACTAGTATCATAATTGGAAATTGATGTCATTTTTATTCATCCTCCCAGTAAGAGCAGTAGGCAACACAAGTCACTTTAATTAACACATTCTATATATTTCCCCTTGATCTCTAACTTTAAAAGAAAGAAAGAAAAGAAAAGTATGGGCTAAAAATGTCATAGAATTGTCAGTAAGTATAACAAGTAAAGGGAAAAAAATGTTGCAGCAAATTCTTTGGTTAGTAGAACCGACAGCAATGTGAAGAAGAAATATTGAGAACTCAAGTTTATTTAAATCATTATGACTCAGTGATACACCAAGAGACAAGATACTTGCTTGTTTTGATTTCCCTCTGAAATACAGAAATACATGCATCTTTTCCCAAAAAAATAAGTGGTGACTACATTCTTTTTTTTCCCTTCTCTATCTTTTACATCTCTAAATTTTGTTTTTCTCACAGAGGAAGTACTCATCCCCTCAACAGCCTCACCTTAACTTTTGCTGTTCTTCCTTCTGGGTTTCTGCTTCCTAGAATTAATGAAAACTAATTCTAGTAAAAAAATGTATTTTAGTTTTCTGGTTAATACTGGTTAGTATACTGGTTGATAATTCTAGTCTCCTTTGTCACCCCTTATTAATTTCAAATATATTGAACACAAAACACATAAAATTATTAATAGTAAGTTTGTCTTTTCATAAGGCCAGGGAACAGCATAATTTTACACTTAGTTGTAATGTTTTCCTCTAAAATGTAATGTTCTCTGGGAGCAGGTTTCTTGGTGGGCTTCCGGAGGCAGCTTTAATTTCAGTTCAGTGTAATCACCCTGAATGTAGCCAGGAATTAAAGTCCAAATCCTTTATTGTCTCCTTCCAAGTATTGTCTCCTTCCTTGGGCCTGGTTAGCTTTCTTAGAGACCCATCTCTCTCCTTGGTTCTGAGAGCTCCTGATGCTAGTCCTTTGCCTCTGCCAGATTCAGCCTCCAGCCAGTGAAAGATGGAATGAATCTGTCTCCTCCTCTGAGAGCTTCTAGTGGACTTGTGTCTCTGGCCCTGAGAGCTTCTTGCTTATATGCTGTACACTGAGTATACATCAACCATTATATCACTAGGAAACCATTATTTGTTGTAGGATTAAATCAGTGCTAAACTAGATTTAACCACTGTCTCCTCAATTCCACTTACTTAGCACTTTGTAAGAATCCTAACACTTAGTCCCTACCACAAACTTTTGAGGGGGCATTCTTTTTAGTAAAAGTGTCCAATTTTGGATGCTGAATATTAATGGCACCTTTAGTACCTAACTTTGGAATGGCCCATTATTTCTTTCTTCTATAAAAATATAACATTTCCCCAATACATCACCACTTGATGTTGGTGTATAATCTTTTGCCTTAGGATTACAAAATCTTAGATATAGATATAGAACAAATCCCAGATACTAACTAATCTACTTCCACTAATTTATTTTAAAAATCATGGAACTGAGGCCCAGGGAAGTTGCATGACTTATCTAATGTCATATAGGTAGAAAGTGTGAATTGCCATTCTGAACTAGAGGTGAATAGAAATATACCAGAGAAAAATTGTGTTAATTGATGTGTAATAAATATTTTTAAACTTAAAGGTAGAAGTTTTCCTCTCCAGAATCTTTTTAAGTCCAAAGCAAATCAATGAAATGAAGAGGTCAATAAAATTTTATTATTTGATATCTCCTGATTATATTAAACACACAAGTTAATTAGAAAAGCATCTTTTACTAAAATTAAAATAAACATTAAAAAGTTACTGAGCAGTGAAAAAAAATCGGTTACAATAATCTGAATTTTTAAGCTGCTGCATTAATTGGAATCACTAAATAGTTTCATGGAGACAATTTTAATATTCACTTTAGGATAGTATTAGAAAAAAATCAGTAACTATCCCATTCATTCATCATCTTGATGGTCTCATCAGTGCCCTAGACTAGTGTGGATCATAAACTGTATATATCTTATCATCATCTGAAATTCTATGTTCTTCCATAAACCCTCCATGGAGGAGCTAGAGAGCTTCTTTTAGATATTTTTATATTTCACTGACACCATCACAATCCAGGTTACTCATCTGCCATCTCTTATTCTCATCATTGAGGAGTCACAATAAATAGAGGACTGGATCTGGAATCAGGAAGACATGAATTAAAATCTGGCTTCACATATTATTTGTGTAACCCTGGGCAAGACATTTAAGTTTTTTCTCAGTTTCCTCATCTATAAAATGAGCTGGAGAAGGAAATGATAAACTCCTCCAATATCTCTGCTAAGAAAACCCTCCAAAAAGAGGTCACGAAAGTCAAACAGGACTGCCATTAATAACCCTAATTACAAGACTAGTCCACTTTATTTTCCCATCATACACATACTTGAATGGCTTTTATTCTTCCACTTCTATACAAGTCAGCTCAGGTAATATATATATATGCTTGCTTTTATGTCATCCACACTTTTGAATGTTCTAGGTTCACTTTATTTTATTATTCCTAGTTACAAAGTATCTCAGTATTGAAAATAATGCTTTTCCCTCAGGGAATAGTTTGGCTAATACAATCACTGAAATGCAATCTGGTTTGCAGTCCTTTTCCTATTAAATTACAGTTACAACTTGTTATCCAGTACCTATTAAAGATTAAATGCACTAAAAGACAATTGGGATACCCATCCAAATGTATATTTTAATATGTGTAATACATATTCCTTATCTACTTTATTTTACTTATATGGATTTGATAAGGTAACCAACCGTTGTGAGTTTCTCTGGGTAGATAAAATTTGAGGGTAGAGATTCTTCTCCTGGGATATAAGTATCAATTTCAGGGAATCAATGAACTTGAATAGAATAAAATTCTATCAAATTATTTTCACTAATTTCTAACTGGAATTTAGCATTTTTTCAGCTAAATTTAAAAAAAAAGAATCTAAGAAATGGTCTATATGTGTTATCAGATTATGTGTTATCAGATTATCAAAAAAATTAAATACCTATATTATAGGACTTGATGCAATCAAGACAGTGTAACTCTCAAACAGGAACATTTGAAGAAACAAAGCATTTATAGGGAACCCTCTCTGATTTGATTATTATACAGGATAAAAGAAACCACCATTAGAAATCATATGGGTTCTTGTTTTATACCTTCCTTGATACTGATGATCAATGATCATTGAACAGTTGTGACTAGGGTTCAGTCTGTCAAAGGATCTTGTTTCTAACATGTAACTTTTTTTCCTGATAATTTAATCATTTTACTAATAATGCTAGTATTTTTAAAAGCTTTTTATTTTCAAAACATTTGCATGGATAATTTTTCAACATTGACCCTTGCATAGCCTTGTGTTTCAAATTTTCTCCTCCTTCCCTTACATCACATCCCCTAGTTGGCAAGCAATATATTCTAACATATATCTATTGAGAAATATATGATATTAAAATGTTCAGTGGGAAATATTTGGGAGAAAAATGCTATAAGTTCTATTTGCTCTTCTATTAAGCTTGGTAATTCTGAGCTGCAGTGGGTTAAATTGATGGGATTGCATTTAGTTGGTGAGTCCTCAGGCATGAAGTGAAGACACAAGGTTGATTGCCTAAAAAGAAATGGTTTGGCCCAGTTTGTAAATGAAGCAAGTCAAAATTTCCTTCCAGCCTGAATGAGATAAGGTCATCTTAAGTGAAGGGAAAAAAAAAAGAAGCGTCATTATTAAAGATGTGATTTGTTGTGGAATATTGTAAAATCAAGAGAGGAAGGAAGGAAACAAGGCTTCTATACGCCAAGCATTGCTCCAAGCATTTCTTAAATATTATTTGGCTTGTTTTCTGTCTATATTTTCATCAAAATTAGGCTCTGTAACTATATAAACCATTTTAAAATAAATATTTTATAGAAACGAGAAAGTAGATAAATGGGTCAGGATTCACTAATGCCATTTTCACGTCTTTTTTTTTTTTTTCCTTTTAGCATTTGTATTTTATCTTTTCCAGCTTTGTGAAATCTTTACCTCTTTCATATAGCTTCAAAAAATACTGAGTGCCTATAAAATTGTCATTTCCAGAATGGATTTCTTCTGCATGTAATAGATCCAGCAACTCTTCTCAATTTAATTTTCTTAAGTGCTTTTCCACTTTTTCATATTGAACATAGAATATGAGAGTATTAGAATGCAAATATGGCAGTCCAACTCTCAATGACTGCAAGATTACTGTAGAAATTCTATAAAATATATTCCATTTTGGGTCTTTGCTGTCCTCCTTCCAATTTAATCTGAAAATATTCTTGGGGAGATATGGTTTAATTGTTTCTTGCACCAACATTTCTTGAGGGTAGCTTCCCTTCCATGAATATTATTATTACTTGCTGTTCATGGGACAAGATACTCTTTGTATTCTCCTATAAAATACTTTTTTTTTTAATTTAAGTAATGTTTTACAGCAAATAAGCTCATGTATTAAATTGGTACTGACCTCAACTGATGTAACTATCTGCTCAAGTGATGGTTTCTAGACTCTTTGAAGCCCACCAGTCAAAACTTCTATAAGAAATGACAATAATTACAATTTTAAAAGTCTTCACTGTTATTCATTTCTCATTTTTTCTGAGTCAATCGTTGATAATAAATCAATAATTCACTTAAATACTTTGTGTTGGATAAGTAATTGGATACAGTCTTCATTTTTTATTCTTTTTTTAAATAACATATTTTTGGGGTAAATTAATTTATTTTCCCCAAATTTATTTCATTTGAAGAAATAGAATAATAAAAAAAGGAATACAAAACAAAAGAGAATATTGTCATGTTCCAACAGAAAATCAGGGAAAGCTTCAAAATATATAATAACAAATATGACTTCTATTAGAAGAAATTATGCTCAGTACCCATCTTTTCTTTACTTTGTAAATTTTTCTTTTGTTCTCTACTATGCACCTTTTGTACTTTGTTCTTTTTTCCCCTTTTATCCTTCCACCACCCCTAAGTAGCAAAAAAAGAAAGTTTTATTTTTCACTTAGAAGCTCTCTCTCAGCTGGCAGATTTCTTAATGAAGAAATTTGCAAAGAATGGGTTGACAGAAACCTATTTTATAAACAAATCTTGGGACAGTTTGAACTGATTATCAGACCAGGATCTCCCAATTAAATGAAATTACTTTGAAGTTTTTTTCAGCCTGAATGAGAATCCAGCTTCCCCAAAAGATCAATGGGGGGTGATTTGCCCAAGATTTCCAATTGAATGATGCTGGTCTGGAAAATATGCCTTTTCCCAGACTCTTTGAAGCCTCGGAGACCCTGAATCTCTCTTCTTTTGCAGCTCAAAGGGGACACCATTTCAGTGATTATTTTACAGATTAAAGGAGTTCAATTTTTACAGAGTTCATCTGCATCAATATGATTCCAGGACCCGTGACCTTTTATTGTGGCTGCTAATAAGCCCTGTACAATTCTAATTGTAGCTCTAGCATATTTGAATTGTTTTTTTTTCTTTTTTCTTACAAAATATGTTATGAGAGAAATTTACCAACTTACTCCTTCATCTTCTCAGAATCCTTTCTATTCTTTTTTTTTTTTTTTTTTTGATTCAGTGGGATTTTTTTGTTCGTTTAACTAGTTGATTTCACTGAATACAAATTGCTAATTCTGAAATACTTCAAAATTAATAACTTGTTTTTTGAGGTTATATTTTTATTGGAAGAGTAACCTTATGTCTTTCCTGGTGCTGGGGTGGTGATTTATTGAGAAGGGAATAAAGAACATAGAATTTGGAGCATGGCGAAATTGTCAAAAGTGTTTTTTTTTTTCCCTCTTCTTAAAATTATGTATTTATTTTCAGTTCCAAATTTTCTCCCTTTCTTCAGGTATTTCATCACTCATTGAAAAGGAAGGAACTATAATATCTATTATAACATACTTATGAATTAAATATGTTTGGGATCAGGGACAGAGAGGAAATGAGAAAAATAAAATTATATATATATGTATGTGTATATATATATATATATATATATATACATACTTCAAATTTTTGAGAGGTATTTGCCACTTTCAAGGCCTTCCAACTCTCTTCTCATAAAAACAGTTTGCAGTTCACTGGCTTAATCCAGAAGAGTTAGAAGCCTTTTGTCTCTTTTGTTTCTTATTGAATTATCACTTTCCTGCAATTTAGTTATCTTATGTTTTATGTCAGTCCTTGAGTGTCAAGGTATATTCTAACTTGGTTTGGAGGATTTCTCAAGTACTTCATAGATTTTTCTATACTTTTTCATCCCATGCTGCAATGTGTTGGTTCATAAGCTACATTTGTCTTCTTGAAGGTATTTTTGCTTTTATCATCATAAGCAATGCAAATGATATGTCTCTTGCTGCCTTTGGAAACAACAGGCTTCATTATTTCCTTTTTTCTTCTCTCTGAGGACAACCTGTGAACTATCCTTTCATCATTAAGCTGAATGTTCTATTGGCCTTCTAGTTTGATTTATAGCAAGAATGTCAGTTGTGAGAGAATTCAATTCCTCATATGTTGTTGTATATAATTATGTTGCATGTAATTATGAGTGCACATGTTGTCTCTCCCAAAAGACATTAGCTCTTTGAAGTTGGGAACAGTTTGACTTTAGTCTTTGTGCTCCTAGAGCCCAATACAATGACTGGTGAATAGAAGCTGTTTCATAACTACTGGTTGACTGATGGGCAATTGGGAAAAAATCTCATATTTAGAGAACCTAAAATTAAATGCATGAACATATATGGTCTAAAAAGTGCCTGATACTTATTACTTTTTCTTAATTTTTCTGCTACTTCCCTGAAGCTAGGAAATGTATGTACAAAAGCCAAATTCCTTTTATCTTTATTTTTAGATAGTTCATGTGTCACAAACTCCAAAGAAGTTATAATCCTTTGGTAATAAGTTTCTACATTTTTAACTGTGCTTTTCATCTCCTCGTCTATTCTAAAAGGACTTATGTGCAAGTCTTAGAATCTATTTGCATTGGCCACTTCTAAACTCAGAGCTAAAGTTATTTTGGATACTGCAGTTAGGAAGACATTGGTCTGATGACTCCATTTATAAAGCCAGTTCTGAAATATTGCCTATTTTTAAATTCAGAAACAGACTTTACTTTGCTCTCTCTCATATTTTATTACTTATTCAGAAGATCTCATTGTACCTATGCCTAGTAAATCTTATAATGACTTTGGCCCAAAAAAGTAGCATGCTGAGTAATCAATTGTCTTGTTAATAAGAACATTTGCCCTGAGATAATAAATCATTTCATAGAAGGCTTTAGGTCTCATTTAAGTGATTAAGTGTTGCCATACATGCCATTAAGGAGCTTTTAATAATAAAGACAAGACAAATCAGCAATCAATGCAAATAAGTAAAAATAAATACAATAATTATAAGAATTTGATGTGGTTGCAGAAATGGGTTGGAGAATTGATTGCCTTTTAGACTGATAAGTAAATCACAGTGGAAAAACCCTGTGAAATAAGTACTACTGGCATTATTCTCTCTATTTTATGGGTGAGGAAAAGTTCTCAATTTATTATCACATCAGCAAGATTTCAGATCATCCAGAATTTTACTACGTACCAGACCCCATATTAAGAACTTGTCACAAGTTCTTTGTCACAAAAAGGAAGATAAAACAGTCTATGCCCTCAAGAAGTTTACATTCTAATGGTAATGGTCCTAAAGATAGTTAGGTTTCACAGGAGATAGAGTATCAGCTGGATGTCAAGTTTAAATTTGACCTCAAATACTTACTGTGTGATCTTGGTTGGGCAAATCACTTAACCCTGTTTGCCTCAGTTTCCTCATCTGTAAAATGAGTTGGAGAAGGAAATGACAAATCATTCCAGTGTCTCTTCCAAGAAACCTGCAAATGGAGTCATGAAGAGTTGTGCACGACAGAAATGACTGAATTCCCTGTACAAAACATTGTTCCCTTGCCATTGCAGCCTTGTATGTATTGTCTTCCCCTATTACAAGCCCCCATTGAGTGCTGGGACCATGTTCCTTACACTCTGCCTGGCCCCCAAATTAAATCTTAATTGAATTCTAAATCTTCTTTTTCATTCATTTCTTATGAGCCCATTTTTAAGTTAATACTTGGTCAGTATTTACTTTTGAAATACTTTTTGAAAAGTCTAGAGAAATGATAGCCATCGATCCTTCTGAAGCAGCCATATGCTTTGCTATTCTGGTCTATCTTAGCCAAAATAAAGTGACAGCAAGTCAGAATCCTTGTGTCAATGCCTTGTAGATTTTTGAATGTTAGATCTTTATCTGTTATTTACTATAAATATTTCTCTCAATACATCATGTGTATCTAGCTGGTTTTATCTGCTTAGAATCTTTTATATTTTCTATAATTGATATTGCCTATTTTAATTCTATCTTTAATCTATCCCTTGAATTCTAGCTTTAGTTCTATTTAAATTTAGGTATACATTCTTTTTTTTAATCTACATTTCCAAAAGGTATACCTTTCTATTCTCTTTTTTGTGGTATGACTTTTTATATTAGGATGGTTTATACATTTGAAACTTATTGTGGTATGTTGTATAAAAATGCTTATTTAAATACTCTGAGCCATTTAGCTTTCCAAATTTTCCATAAGTAATTGTCAAATAAAGAATATGGAAAAGGACTATCAATTAAAAGATTAACAACAACATTCTTTGTTCCCCCCAAAATGAAAGAATTTCTTTTGGGCTATTTTTCTGATTATGAGAGACTACTCACTAGTTTCTCATTTAATTAATTACACAATTAATTAATGAATTACATGAATGAACACTGGTATGGCATGAGAAAATTAGACTGGATCTTCACAAAATTATGCTATTGGAAACCATATTAATGTAAATTTCGACCATTAAGATAATCTTCAGATTGGTGATATTATTGATACCATCCTAGTAATGACATTTGCAAACATTACTAGAACTAATGAAAAATTTGGAGAGTAATGAAATGGAATAACCTGAAAGACAGGTTTCTTTGGTCCTATAGATTAAAGTCATATCATATGTTGGTTGTTTTAGTGACTCAATAATATATGGACACAGGATCATTAACTTTATGGTGTTCTCTATAGAAAAATTATTTCAAGAAATAATTTTTTTTCTGCCTTTCTTCATAGATTTCAGGATGAAATGAAGTAAACTGGTATTGATTGTATATGGAAAATGTTCCACGTCACTGAAGATGAGACTCTAAACAAGTCACTGGTTTATATAGCAAAGTTCAATCTCAAAGTATTTCCTAGAGAAAGAAATATATCCCAAACTTATTGAGTCTCATTGTAGTATTTACTTTTCCTTATTTTTTTTACAACCAGCAAGTCTTTTGGGGAGAGGTTTGTATCTTTGTATATCTGCTTATCATATGTAAAAATGTGTATTAGTAATGGGAATCATACTCAGGGACTGTCCCCTCTTTCTTATAACATAATCTGACAGATGGGCAATACAAAATATATGGCTGTTTAACTTTCTGGCTACATTTTTCAATAAGAAACCATTAATGTGTAATTGAAACAAGCAAGATGCATCAGTGAACCCCACATTTATAACTGAAAGAGATTTTATAGCCCATATATCCCAATTCTGTCATTTTACAGATGATGAGACACAGACCAAGAGATATTAAGCCACTTGACTAGGGTAAAATAGATAGTAAATGACAACCAGTATTCAAATACTAAAAAGTGTATGTGTGTGTGTATGAAATACATACATGTAAGTGTGTATATGTGTATATACACACACATACATACACATATATGTGTATTATGTAAATATGAACAAATAGGTCGCAGTTTTTTTTAAAAAGCATGATTGTTACAAAAACAAAAATACACATCCAAATGTCTCTGAAAATAGAGTAAGAAATGAATTATTTTGAAATACAATATTTAGTTACATCTATTTTTCATGTGAATATCAGGGGATGATTTCCTTTATGATTTCTTCCCTACTTGTTTTCTCTTTAGGAAAAAAAATGTGCTCCTACACAAACAAGTGCTATATTTATATCTTCTTTCAAGTTGTGATTTGGTCTTTTTCTTCCTGGCATCTTGCTGTTTCTTTGCCACCTGCTGTCTACACAGGAGTGCATTTTCAAAGGACAGGAAATAAATCTTGGCTTTTGATTTGTGTGTTTTTTTTTTTCCTCCTGTGTAGTTTAACCAAGATATAAATGGAAAAAAAATAGGTTAACTGATTTTGCTGACATTTTAGTTGTGAGATAATTTGACCCTGGAATAATAGCCTTATTTGAACAGACCTTCTTTTACTATTCAATATATTTGTACAGGGCTTTAGCAATCCTTTTAAAGAAATGAATTCTCTCTCTCTCTCTCTCTCTCTCTCTCTTTTTCTTTCTCTCTCTTTTTCTTTCCTCTTTCCTCTCTCTCCTCTTTCCTTTCCCCTCTCTCCCCTCTCTCCGTTAAGCAAAAGACTCAACTCAAAAGGACAAGACTATGATATCATGGAAAGAGCACTGTATTTGCATTTTGGGCACACTTGTTCAAATACCAGTTCTGCTGCTTTAATCCACATATAGCTTGGGGGAAATAACTTAGCCTCCATTTCCTTATTCCTTTAGTTCTAAAATATTCCTAAAATATAATTATACCATGCTATTGTGTTCAATTCAATTTTTGAAGAAAAGCACTAGTAATATATCAAGATGACTTAAGTGATACACATCCTAGTTGTCACTAAGAAGAAAATAATCCCAATTCCTTCCAACATATATTTATAAGTACACACTATGTGTAAGGAACTTTTCTATAATCTTGGGAAATGAAATCATGCTAGCCTTTTTTTTTTGGTGAGAAAGTCAATAATTACAAAGATAGGTAGATAAATACAAGGGAATTGGGAAGAGAAAACATTAACATTTGGGTAGGTCAAGGAAGGCTTGAGCTGATGAATTTGTATTTTTTCCTACTAATAGAAAGATGTCAATAGAAAACAAGTAACTTGAAAAAAATTATTTCAGCGATTTTGTAGAAGATAAAATGGAGGGGAAAAAAAGGCTGGAGGCAGAGATATCAAGTAGGAAGCTGTTAGAATGGTCAAAGCAAAAGATAATTATAATAATTGTTAGGTGGATGAAGAGACAGTGAAGAGTAAGGGAAATTTTGTGGCTTTAGACACAACACAGACTTGGCAAATGATTGGCTATAGGAAGGATGAGATAGAAAACAGTCAAGGAGAATTATGAGTTTTGTACTTAGGTGAGTGGGAGGATGTCAGTGATCTCAGTATATAGATATTTGGACAAAGGATAAATTTGGTGGGAAAAGAATTCAATTCTATTTTAGACATATTAAGTTTGAGAAATTGACCAAACTACCTACATTAAAAGGAAAGCAAAATTGGGAAATAATTTTTACAGCCAGTGTTTCTGACGAATGCCTCATTTCTAAAATATGAGAACTGATTCAAAATTTATAAGTATACAAGTCATTCCCCAAGGATATGAGCATCATCAAGGATAAAGCCATCTATAATTATAATAATAAATGTTCTAAATCACTATTGATTAGAGAAACGTGCCACCTCACACATGTAAGACAGAAAAGGGAAATGATAAATGTTGGAGAGGATGTGGGAATACCAGGACATTAATGAACTGTTGGTGGAGTTGTAAACTGATCCAATCACTTTGGAGAGGAATTTGGAGCTATGCCCAAAGGGGCTATAAAAGTGTGCATAAGCTTTGATCCAGCAATAGCATTACTAGATCTGTATCTCAAAGAAATCACAAAAAAGGGAAAGGACCCAACGTACAAAAATGTTCACAGCAGCTCTTTTTGCAGTGGCAAGAAACTGAGTGGATGCCCATCAACTGGGGCATGGCTGAATACATTGTGGTATGTGAATGTAATGGAATATTATTGTTCTATAAGAAATGGTGAGCAGGCTGATTTCAGAAAAAAACATGAACTATTGTAGAGTGAAGTTAACAGAGCCAGGGAACACTGAACACAGTAACATCAGTATTATGTGATGATCAAATATGAGAAGCTTAGCTCTTCTCAGCAATATAGTGATACACATTTGTGTATGCATGCATTCATAGGTACATTTGTATATATGCACATATGATATATAGATATATATGTAAATGAATATATGCATACACTTACATATACAGATTCAAAAATATATATACATATATATGTGTATGTGTATACACACACATATCCAATGGGTAATTGGCAATATAACGTGTAGCACTGGAGAAGAGAAAGATAAAGAGAGAAGGGGGGAAAGGAAAAGAGAGAGAGAAAAAAAATAAGAGAGAGAGATCTGGCTAGAAGGAGAGTATAAAAAAGCACTCTGGTGATAGGCAGTTATTGAAAATATAGGGAAAAAAATGAAATCACCAACCAAGAGAAGAAATTCTTAAATGGCAAAAAGATTGATTATCCTTAAAGGAAATTGAGAAGGAGGTGACCAAGAGCATGGAAGTCAAGCAAAGACAGAGTAGATCTATGAAGAGAATGTGGTCAAACCTTCAAAACTGTAGAAAATAGACCAGCATGAAAACAAAGGAAATATTCATAATAATTAATGCTAAAAATGTTGTAGTGGGATTGGCAAGGATGGGGGCAATGCACAATAACTTTGAAAGAAGTCTAAGTTAAATGAAGAGGCTAGATACCTGATATCAAGGGTTTGAGAAGTAGGTTGAAAAATGGATGTAGAAAAGTAAGCATAAGTAATTATTTATTTTTTTGACAACACAAGGGAATAAGATGATAGCTTGAGGAGATATGTGTCAAGTGAAGATTTTTTAGGGCAGGGGTAATCGCTTTGTTTGTGGAAAGTGGGAAAGAGATTGTAGAAAAAGAGAGGGAATGGGAATGGTCATCATGACAAGTTCCTGGTAGAAATAAGAGGCAGGGCACAAATAACAGAACTGGTCTTGACAAAGAAAATGGACACTTCATCCTCAGTGATTGAAGAACAGGTGACGTTAAGTGATAATCTAGAGGAATTTAGAGATAGGGAATAAGGAAGATGAGGGGAATTATAATAAAAAGGATTTGGAATAGTCATTGTAGAGAATATTAAAGAAGTAAAGAAGGAAAAGTAAAAGGCATTGTAGCTAGCAATGAGACAGTTTTGAGTTTAGATAACATATATTTCTTTAATATATTAATTGATACAATTAGTTCCATTACTGTATCCAATGGATTTCAAAAGCTTAGGGATCAATGTTTAGGTGTTTCAGTCATATTCAAATCTTTGTGATGATTTTGGAGTTTTTTTTTGTTTTTTTTTTTTTTGACAAAGATACTGGAGTGTTTTCCCATTTCCTTTTCCAGTTCATTTTTTGCAGGTGAGGAAATTGAGTTAAACAGGATTAACTACACAGCTAGTAAGTGTCTAAGGCCAAATTTGGATTTAGGAAGATGAGTTTTCCCAATTTTAGATAGGGAGCTCCAGCCACTGAACCACCCAATCTGGGTATTAGCAATCTGGAATTTGGGACTGGTAGAATGTGAATAGTGATTAGGAAATGTTGCAAGAGATTCAAGAGTGAAGAATGTTAAAGTGAATGTGAAGAAAAGGTTGAATAAAAGCAGACTGAAAGGATGAAGATGAAAGTAAAGATGACAAACTAGGAAGATAACAAAAAGTAATATCACTAGAAGTGTAAGGGCGGGTATGAGGGAAGATGAAGAATAAACTTAAAAAGGAGTAAGGGAGAGGGAGAAATGAGATGAATTGGAGATCATGAGTATAGAAAGAAGCTTAAAGTTAAATGTAATGAAAGGGACCCAGTTATGAGTTAATGGTGATCTCATCTAAGGCAATATTGCCATAATCATTCAAATGAAATATCACATGGGATTTGAGGAAGTTGAATAAGTGGCAAGGCAGTTTGAAGAGACATTAACAATACATATTGAGGTCCCAAGTATCAGATCAGGGTTAGGGTTAGAGAGGAGATCTGACAATCAAAAACTGAACTTATTGTGAAAGAAGGGAGAATGACCAAGAAATAACCAGATTTTTTTTTTTTGGAAATAATCTGCATTTGTCCATATTGACCAAAAGAGTGACCCTCAAAGTAGAGTTTGTAGAGTGATAGTAAGACAGGAAGGTAATGGAAGTGGTAGTTGGGTTGGGAGGACAAGAAGTATGGTAGTAATATGCTCTATTCCTGTTCCAGTGTGGAAAGAGTGTGTGCCATAGCACTTTCACTATTTGTTGTTGTTTGCTTGCATTTTATTTTCTTTCTCATTTTTTTCGTTTGATTTGATTTTTCTTGTGCAATATATGTATGCATATATTGGATTTAACATATATTTCTACCATATTTAACATAGATTACTTGTCATCTAGGAGAGGGGGTAGGGAAAGAGGGGAAATTGGAACACAAGGTTTTGCAAGGTTTAATATTGAAAATTATGCGTGCATATGTTTTAAAAATAAAAAGCTTTAATAAAAAAAGAAAAGAAAGTGTGTGTGAAGGGGTACTCAGTACTAAAGAAAGTAGTTATGGATATAATGTCTTATGGAAATATCTAGGGTTTCTAAGCAGCTAAATGGTACAAAGAATAATATTAGACTCAGAAAGAGCTGAGTTTGAATAAAGCTTCAGGAACTTACTAGTTGTTTAATCTTGGACAAGTCACTTAAGTTTTTTTCTCGGTTTCTTCAAGGTAAAATGGGGACAACAATAGCACCTCCCTTTCAGGATTGTTATGAGAATAAAACTAGATAATATTTGTAAACTGACACTGAATAATAAGTTCTAAATAAATGTTAGCTATTATCATAATTATACCAAAGATAAATATACATAGATGAAATCTAGGATGAAGGAGAGTTTGTTAATGATGGAATGGTTCCATAGGGGTGAAGGTAAAGTTCCCTAGAACAGAGTAAAAGGGAATGGAAGAGGGAAGAGTAACCTACAGGGATTAGAAAAGGCAGACTGAATCAGATAAGGAAAGAAAAAACAGTGAGAATTTTCCCCTCTTGCTAAACAATTTTTCTGAATCACAGAGATTTGTGAGACCATATCACAAAGAGCTTAGAATGAAGGGAGTATTATCCTGAAGATGAATTTCACAATGATTAATTTAGCACAAGTGAATATGATAAATCAGAAAGGAGAAGAGGCTGGAGATAGGGAGGCCAGTTAGGAGGCTTTAATTTTGTTTAAGCTGAAATCATCAATATGTACTTACTTGTCCAGGGTTTTATTTTTTTTCAAGGATCCTTTTGGAGTCTTTTGAAGAGTATGGATTCCTATTCAGAGTAATGATTTTTGATGCATAAAATAAAATGTGGCATTACAAAGAAAATCAATTACATTGAAAAAGCTATCACTATATTTAAAAGACCAGTTCAGGCTTTTTGGCAATGCAACAGAAAAAGAAAAAAAAAAGGAGTGGGTTTGAGAACAATTTTGAAGAAACATTGAGACTTGTTTAGTAACTGTTTAGGTGTTAAGAATTAGAGAAAAAGAAATCAAAGCTTAGTCCTAGGTTTCATGCCTTGGTAACAGAGAGAATTACCATGTAGAAAAGTTAGGAGTGGGAGCTACTTGGGGGGGGAGGAGAATTATAAAACGCCTTTAGATTTTTTATAGCTCTTTAAACATGATGAATCAAATATTTGTCAAAACTGCAAACCTTTCTTTGCAGATAGAGACAGGGAGAACTATAATGGTTAACTCAAAGTAAGAGTTTTATAACAGCTGTATAAAGAGATAAAATAGCTAACTCAAAGTTAGAATGGTAGAAGCAAACATGAAATAGAGATGGTCAGCATTCTTAATTACCTTCATCCAGATCACATTGCTTCTCAAAATAGACCAATTAATCTGATCAGTACTCTAGATCCTATTCCTGAACATAGTGGCAACTATTGTGATGATGCCCATGTGTCCATCCAAGTATAGAAGCACACTATGGATATATTTTCATGAAACAGAAAGACCGTGAATTTATTTGCATCTTATTTATAGAGAATGTGCATTTGCCTGAACAACTGTGGTTCATAGTCATAAATAATTTTCGTGGTAAAATATTATTAACATTCATAAGGCACTCTTTTCCTTGCCTTCTTTTTTCTGTTTTTTTTTTTCTCTCACTGATCCATTGTCCAGAATTGGAAAGAAGAGGAAGCAAAGAAACACAAATCTGGAGTAAGGTTGGGAATTAGAGTAGGAACACTTCACTTTTTTGTTAGGCAAGGAGCAATTCTGGAGGCCTTACAACTAGTGCTTGAATATATTCAGGGCTAATGAAAGTACTTTACTGAATAGTCAATGATTTATTCAGTCCACTAGGCCTTGTTTGAAATGTTTTTCATTTATTTATTTATTCACTTAGGAAGGCAAAATGAATGCGACAGTGGAATTCAAAAACACTGGCTCTTTTGCGTCATCACAATTCACTGTCATTTAGCAAAATGACATTATTTTTTATAAGGCAATTTTACTGGTTCATCTATTTTTGAGTGCCTAATTAGTTTCCAGTTGATAATCAAGAACTCCATGTAAATGAAATGCCAAGAAAAGCATTAGCTTTTTAAAAAGAAACATGCTTGGGTAACAATGAAAAAAGGGCTTTATCCAAGGTATAAGACATGTATTAGTCTTCAAACTCAGAATAGCTTGAAAAAAACAAAACAAAATTTCTGTTATGATCAGCTTCATATTTTAAATTCTAGGCTTTCTAGTATGCTAATTAGTATGGATTTATAATATAATAATAACCTCTTGCTTAAAGTTAGGGTATATTTTAAGCCAATATAACTTGGTATTAATACATTACCACTTGAGTGCATTCTGGGGCAGTGACATTCTCAACTACCAAGTATCAGATTTATAGTTAAATGGAGCCAAGATCCATTCTCCTCTGCTCAAAACTTGCACCAAATTAATGGTTTTCAACAGAGTGAAAATAGAACTGCCTGAAGTCTTGACTCTTTTATTAGCTCATATGTTCTCAGGTAATGAATGATTTTTTTTTTTTTGTAAAACCTAATTCTTTATTAAATTGCTTAGCAGGAGACCACAGAATAGGCCAAAGCAGGATGGGCTTCTTTGAAAATTTATATTATTATATTTTGATCATCTATTTATCTACTATCTATCTACACACATATACATATATACACATGTACACATATGTACTGGGATAGATGCAACATATAGAACACAACAGTCCCTGAAGAATTGAAGATAAATATCACATGCAGGCAATGAGGAACACATGCAGATAGAGCCAACTCTTAACAATCCGTTGTTAATTTTCTGGGTGAGCACTACATTATCCAACTCATATAGAAATAGGCCCACTAATCTGAACATAAGAAGAATCCCTGTTGTGGACATTTTGATTTAATTTTAAAATGTAATATTATCTAGGTTTTATTTTATTTATTTTGTTGAGTATTTTCCAATTGCATTTCAATTTGGTTTAGGCTACACATTAGCCTGAAGGCTACATGTTCAACAAGTCTGATTGACTTGAGAAAAATAAGCAAACTACAAATCAGGACTCTACTTGCTGTTTGATGATTGTCTAGACTTTTAAAAAGCAATGGAAAAAATGTTAAAAAAATTAAATTATACTTAAAAGAGTGTCATTCCTCCCTCCTTTAGAGTTTATTGTTAAACATTTATCAGCATACCCCTGGCATATGGTGAGTTTGAGCAAACTGCAACATGTGACCAATGACTAAACTTTGAAGAAGTACAGGAATAAAAATTATATCATTAGACAAATGTATGCAAAGAAAAGATCAGCTAGATATGTGGCAGTTATTTCTCCATTTTTTCTTATTTTTTTTCTGAATACAAATCCCTCCAGATGTATTAGATCACTAAGAAGCACTAAAATTCATGCACTTTGTCACTCAGAATTGAAACAGATGAAAGGTTACTGCTTTAATGCCATTTTCATAAGATTCCAATACCTTTGCAACTACCCTGCTTGAAATTTAAGAAGTGAAAGAAATAGAGTTAGAGTGACAATAGTTGCAACTTAATATTTCTGGTGGTAATGAGGATATATTTTTTAAAGTTTGTAATATATTCAAGATAAATATTGTTTATAATTTTGGGGTTTAATCACCTAAAGTTCTCATATCTTCTTTCTATCCCTTCCTAGAGAGCCATTCCATATAGCAAAGATTGCAAAAGGGAAAAAAAGTGAGCCAATACATCAAAAAAGTTTCACATTATCTATAGTGTTCTACATCCACAGAACAGGGAAAGAGGTGACTTCTCATACCTCGTATCTTTGGAGCCAAGCTTGGTCATTATAATTTCACAACATTCAAATTCAATTGTTTTGTTGCTCTTTTTCCAGTTAAATCATTATAGTCCTTGTGTATACTGTTTTCATGGCTCTTCTTACTTCACTTTGCATCACTTCATATAAGAATTACTATGCTTCTCTGGATTTATCTTTGTCTTTATTTTTTACTGTGTTATTTAATTATAGCCACATATTACTGTTTATTTAGGTAATCCCCAATCATTTAGCATCTACCTGATTTCCAGTTCTTTGCTACTATAAAAAATGAAATAAAATTTTATTTGCATGTTTTTTGTCTGAATAAGAAAGTGGAATGGGCCATAAAATCTTGGATGTTTATATGATTTAGAGCAGTGGTTCTCAAACTTTTGTTTCAGTATCTTTATCCTATTAAAAATTATTGAGGATCTCTCCAAAGAGTTTTTGTTTATCTGGATTCTATTTATAGACATTTACCATATTGGAAATAAAAACTATTTTTGAATTTGTAGATCTTCTAAAAGGGTTTCAGAGATCCCCAGAATTCTCTAGACCATACTTTGAGAACCACTGATTTAGAGGTCCTAAATTCCGTTTTACAAATGAGGAAACAGAGGTCCCCAAGCATTGAAATAAACCAAATGACCTATGCATTTCACATTTTGTTGTTGTTGTTGTTATTCAGTTATATCTAACTCTTCATGACCCCATTTTGGGTTTTTTGGGTGCAGATATTGGAGTGGTTTGGCATTTTCTTCTACAGCTAGTTTGACAAATGAAGAAACTGAGGCAAAAAGAGTTAAAGTCATAAAGCTGAGGGTCATACAATTAGTAAGTAATCAGAGGTCAGATTTGAATTCAGTAAGATAAGTTTTCTTGACTTCAGGCCCATTGTACTACCTAACCACCAGATTTACATTACTAAAGGGATTTTCAGAAACCATCTTTTGTTATTATTTAGTATTTCATTAAAATGTATTATATTTCTCTTGTATATTTATTTTGGGAAATGACAGGACTACTTGTTCCACCTAGACCCTTCTTCCCTTCCCTTACCACACATACCCTGAAGGGATTTCATAGCTGATTTGAAGAACAACTTAAATTTGTAATATGATTGACAACGGAAACTTAAAATAAATTCCTTTATTTTAAATAAAAATATATTTAATCCAACTGAAATTAAACTAAACAAAAACCATTCCTCAAATCTTACATATCCCTAATAATTATAAAATTATTTCAAAACTTTTAAGTTTATAAATATCCTGCATTCTTATTTGTGACAAGAACAAACGATAAAATAACTTTCAAGTTTGTATTACTTCAGACCAGTTATTATCCAGAGATAAACATTTTTATATAATGATCAGGGATGGTGACTGTTCTTCCATAATTTGTGCTAAATTTAGTTAGTTTAGTGGTAAGCTTTGCTAGAGCTCCATTCTCAGCTGTCTCAGATTGAAGAGATATAATTTTCATTTTTTAGCAATTTCATTATTCTAGACTAATGACACATGAGTATAATTCTTTCTTGATAAACTCTCCTTACTTCCAGCAGATCTGGAAAAAGGATGCTCGAGGAAACTGGAAAAAATCATCAAAGGACAAGAAAGCACCTATATTTTAGATTGAGTTTGACCAAGCATGCAATTTTCACATTTTATTTTTATATTCTTATTTTAATTGAAAGTAACCAAAGTATTTCTTAAAATATATTTGTTTATTTGCCTCCTAAATATGGGATCTATCTGGGTTAATACCCAGTGAAGCTTCTGAGCAACTACAGGCTTTACCATGGTTTTAACCATCTTGAGTATTACTCAGGTCCTGTATAACAAGTGTTCATAAAATATAAAAACTCACAGATTTCATATCCATCTGCTTCAAGTATATTCTTGGCAAATTACATGATCCAAACTGATAGCTAAGACACAATAATAATAAGGTAAGAGTGCTGTTCATTAGAGAAGTAACTAGAGCTTTGCAAACAGTGATAACACTCCTTAAATCCGCCTTACCCAAACAGATAGAAAATGAAGATTGACTATCCTTATTTAGCAATTTGAGGCATAGTGAAGTATCCAAGGTCATAATGCCAATTCTTGATTTGAGAGAAAAATCATTTTTAGGTATCCCAATCCATCTCAAGTTCCTTCATTGAACAATATTGAACAGAATTGCAGAGATTTCCCCTTTCCCTCACATAGAATGCCAAAATTCACTGTAATGTGAATGTCTGCTTTTCAGCTGACTTTACCTGAGAGGAGACATTGAAAAGGAGTTTATTAATTATAAGAATGAACAAAATCCTTTTGATAATAAGTGGATTAAGATTGCAAGTAATCCACTTAACCTCTCTGAGCTTGTATTCCCTTAGCTATAAGATGAAGGAGTTAGACTAGACAGTTCCTCATGTCCCTTTCAATTCTAAATCTATGAATCCATGAAATGTACACCATTTTAATATATCAGGTAAATAGATTATCTATCATCATAATATGATATATGTTATGTTATGCTCTATTATAACCTGTCAAAGTTGCCCACATAAATCTCAGATCTCATCAATTGAATATTTCTTCCATTATTGTTGATCACAATGCATCTGTCTACTTATTCTGGGTAACTGGTCTGTCTTCAGAAGGATTTGTTAACATGGGGTCAATCCAACATGCTACAGATGTCCTCACTTTCTCATAATGTTTTATGCACTTCAGAGATAGACACAGGTTGTCCAGTGAGTATTACCCTTCTTGAGACTTAACTAATACATCTATTTTTTTTTGCTTATTCATTGTTCTGAGGACATGCATTTATATATAAGGACATGCTGTGTTTATATGAAATCCCACCACTGTACATATTGTTTGTTGAGTTTTTTTTTTAAAACATTAGATTCAATAGAACAAAATGCTACCTTAAAGATATCTCATACATGTGTCAAATAAACTATATTCCTTTTAAAATGTAATAAGAGAAATTTGTGACTCTGTTGAATACAAATATAAGAAAATATGAATAAAATAGAAAGATATATGCTTGACACGGTTGTCTGTCACTTTCAAGGAGGAGATGTCGGTATTTTCTCTAAGTTGTTAAAATTAGTTTCTAAAATGTTTCTTCAAATTTTGCACAAAAATTGGTAAAAAATAAAATCACCACCAAAAGTCTCACAAAGGGCCACGACTATAAGATTTTTCTTATATATCCCATAATTCAGAATTAAATTCTTGCTTTCATCATTTTAAACTTATTCAAAGAATCATTTTACTGTGTTCAAATAATTATTCTGCATGCATGTTTTATTATAATCATATAATTATTATTATGCATCATTTCAAGAACAAAAACTTTCATTAATTTTTCCTATCAGTTTATTTTGTGCTGCCATTTCTAAAAATGAACTTTTCAGATTAGCAAAAATAAAGCATAATTGAGAAAGCAAATGGTAGCAGAAGTACTGATGGAAATCTAATACATTTCACAGTCACATATAGATGATTTTTTAAAAATCTACTGTTTTATAATAATCATGTGTCTTTTCCTCTACAGCCATAAATAAGTGAAATTTAACTGTTTTACTTAAATTTCCCTTGTTACAATTTAAAACCTTATCTTCTTGCTCTGTTTTGAGTAGTAATTGAAAAAAGAAACCCAAATAAATTTTCATAATTTTACAACAAGGATTTTAGTAATAAAAAATAGCAATAGCCTGCAGGTTCAAGACTAGTGGAATAGGACCCTTAAAACTAAAAGAAAATTGGCATTGATTCTTTCTTCTTTTATTGTGAAATAAAATATTGTGAAATAGGCATTCAGGAAACATTTGAGAAGTGCCCTGCAGTTGTACCAAGCACTATTAATGGCTTCTGTGACCTTTTACAAATTTATAGGAGAAATTGGGAAGGAAGAAGGGGAGGTACGGCTGGGACAGGACTCTGAAATATGAAATAAATTTCAGACCTCAGATTCCCCTAGAAACTGTTCATATACTATTCCTAACCCCACCCCAACCTATGGTTTATAAAAATGTCCTTAGAGCAGAACTCATCTGTAACTGACTTCCACTTAGTTGCTATATTCTGAACTCTGACTTTCTTATTTGTTAACCAAATGTATTCCTTTGTGCAATTTTCTTTATTATTAATGTACTTTTCCAGGGTTCACATGTCATCATATAATAGGTACTCAAATATTTATAGACAGAATTGTGACATGAGAATATTGGAATACTTTATAGCATCTTGACCAATGGAAGGTTACCATGGTAAATATAGATTTAATTACAGTAGATCTGTGGACCAAATGAAACTTAAACAACCAGTGAGTTTAGAAATAAATTCTCTAGTCATTACTTTGTATCTTTGTACAAGAAGAGGTTAGAAACCCTAAGTGTAATTGTTTTAGAAGCATAATATGAAAAAATAATAACAATAATATAAAATATGCACGTTAGATTGTTATAACACTGCCCATGAAAATAGAAACCTGAAGATTAGTAAATTTCAGTTAATGAAACTTTTGACATATAATGAAATATAAAGAAGATTTAAAGTATATTGTTGGTTTGGGGGTTACATGTATCATTTTGTTTGTTTTTAGATTACCCAATATCTATATATAGATGATATGAAGCCTGTTTTGAGCAATTACTTTACTTTGAAATAACATGAAATTATATTTCAGAAAAGATTTTCTTAATTCCTTGGTTGCAAAAAAAATTGTTTCCATTTTTCTCATTCTTGGAGTAGGAAATATGTGGAATTCAGAACTCTTATGAAAGAAAGATCAACATTTTTTCTTGTAGAGTAGCGCTTTATTTTTGTAGGAAATTTGGGAGAAGGAACTTGCAGCTGATCCAGGATTGAGAGAACCTAAACCATTTTGTTTCTTTTTATTTACTATTATTGAAGATAGTTTTAATGTTCATATAAAAATTTGTCCTTGAAACAATTTGGGAATTTTCTTCACTTAATATAAAGAAAAAAACCATGTAGCTATGATAATTTTGCATCATTCCATTAAAAGGTGCAGGGCTATTTTATTTGGCCCTTTATGAATCTTGGTTCTTTAGTCTTAAATGACATTCATGTTGATTCTTTGTCTAATAATGGAAAACCACTTTTACAGACCCATCTCTTTGTGGATGATTCTTAGCTCTATTTATCCTCCTTTTTATCCTCCTCCCTATTTATCCATCCTTCTTTAGGCATCTTGAACTGGCTATTCCAAAGACACTTAAACTGAGCAAAACAGATCTAATTCTTTTTGCTCCCAAGCTCTTCTTTCTTTTCTGTTTGGGGGAACTGCCATGATAACTCAGATTTGAAAATTCATTCTCATTCTTGACTCCTAACTTTCAATCCCATGTATCCAAACTGTTATAAACTTATTGTTTATATCTCCACAGCATCTCTCATAATATATTTGACCCTTTTTCTAACTCTCACATTCTCCATTCTGGTGCAGACCCTTATCACCTCACAACTAGACTACTAAATGGTCTCTGTCCCAAGTCTCTCCTGCCTCAGTTCATTTTTCATTAAGCTATCAATTTATCTTTATAAAATGCACATCTGACCTTGACTCTCCTTTATTCAGTAAACTCCTGTGACTACCTACTACCTTCAGGATCAGATAGAAAAGCCTCCATTTGACTTTTCAAAAAGCCCTTCACAATCTAGATCTATATTACCTTTACCTTCATATATTTTAATTCCGCCCAAGCACTCTGGGATTCAAGAACATTGGCCTTAATATTCCTCATACACAGTATTCTATTTCCCTATTCTATGCTTTTTCATTGACTTTTTCCTATGCCAGATATCATCCTTCCTTACTTCTGCCTTCTGCCTTCTACCACTTCCTTCAAAAGAGCTCACTATAATACACTTTCTACATGAACACTTTGGGATTTCTCTCCTCCCTATTCTCTGCTACCTCTAAGAGTATCTCCAATTTACAATGTATTTCTCATGCATGTATATTAGTTATTTTCATTTTGTCTTCAATATAAGAAAGTGTGTTCACTGAGAAACTATGCTTTTTACCTTTGTTAGAATCCTCATCACTTAGCACCAGGCACTGACTATAAGTGCTATGCTTATTGACTTACCATCCTTCTATATTACCACAAGAAAAATTTTTTTACTTCCAATAAATATAATAATTTGTTTTTAAAAATGCCTCTCTTCTGCCTTGGCCTCCTAATTATCTTAATTTTTAGCTGACCAAATTATTGGTATGTTAAGAAATAAGATACTTTACAACAAAGAAAAAACACGTATTTGATATTGGATGGGGAAGAAAGTTGGTGTGCTTTGACTTGGACCATGAATTAAAAAAAAAAAAATGAGAACTTGGATTTTCCAAGCCTTTATTTGACAAAACAGAGTATCTTTGATTCACTCAACTGAGTATAAAGAAGGAAAGTAAAAACTCAAGAAGTCTATAAGGCAAATATTGAGCTTGTTATCATTGCACAGAAATTACTTTTGTACTTATTATCATTTGAGTATTCATGTGTTGCCATGGTCAAACAGATGAAGGAGGAAGACACATGGTATGGTGGGTGTAAGCCAAGCATAATATATCAGTGATGATGTGTATGCAAAAAAACTGGCATAAAAGATCATTAGGAGAATGTAGGATCAAAAAAAGAGGCCTGGTTATATAATGATAGGGAGGAATAACAGATGGATAGCCAAGAATTTCTATAAAAACTACAGTAGATTCAGTAGATCTTCAATGGAGGACTTATAAGAAGACAGACAAAAGTTTCAGTGAGAAAACATGAATGGGTTGTTTGCTCATGGAGCAAATGTGATAAGATCATCGATGGATCCAATAAATAGATGGGATCTGTAATAAACTATTGCAAGTTTATTTATGTTTTGAAAGGTCTTATGTGATTTTACTTTACCTATCAGATGAATCTCTGTCTCTCTCTGTTTCTGTCTCTATCTCTGTCTCTGTCTCTCTGTCTCTCTCTCTTTCTCTCCCACTCTTCCTCTCTCTCTCTCTGCTTCTCTCTCTCTCTGCTTCTTTCTCCATTTTTCTCTGTCATCTCTCTCTCTCCCTCTCTCCCTCTCTCTTTCTCTGCCTCTCTCTTTATTTCTCTTGGTCGTCTGTCTTTCTGTCTCTGTCTCTGTCTCTCTCTCTTTCTCTCTCTCTCTCGTGTGTGTGTGTGTGTGTGTGTGTGTGTGTGTGTGTGCATTAAACTTGACTTCTTACTCTACTCACTATTCCTGTGAATATTCTTCATATTTGGTTTCCTCCCCCTAGTTGTGTTGTCTTCTCCATCAGAATATAAGCTCTTAGAGGACAGAGATAGTCTAACTTTGGTACACCTAGGGACTAGCACAGTGCCTGCCACATCACTGGCACCTAATGCATGTTTTTCTGACTTTTTTCAATTCATTTATTTACTGAGACACACTGAGTGTCTCTCTTGCTCAGGGTAGATTTACAAGATGCCCAAATCTGAAAAATGCAGAAAATAATGGTTGGCATGTCTCTGTCTGTCTCTCTTTGTGTGTCTTTCTCTGTCTCTGTCTCTCTGTGTCTCTTGTCTCTCTCTCCCATATATGTTTGTTTGAAAGCATACACACATAAACCATTACAATAAGCCATGCTGTTAGAATGGGGGTATAATTGTATATTACTCTATCTTTGGTACAAAATTAACTAATCTGTGGGCATTCACAGCACTCATTATGTGGTACCACGGGCAGCCAAGATTTAAGGAACAACTAGATGGCTGAACTTGGATCTCAGGCACTCATTGTGTGACTAGGGTGAAGTCAGTTTACCAATATAAGATGGACTCAGTTTCTCATTTGTAAAGCAGAGTTAAAAACAGCACTTCAGGGTTATTGGAAGAATCAAATGAGATAACAAATTCAAAGTGCAACCTTAAAAGCCAAGAGTGAGTGGGATTGACAGATTCAATGAACTTCTTTTGTCAAAGATATCTGGAAATGGACATAAGCACCATTTGTATAGTCTGGAATTTCCCTATAGTATTCTCACCTAAATCGTTAAATATCCTGTTCAGCTTCTTCTGCCTCTGTCTACCTTACAACCATCAAAGTTTGTTTCAATAGACTTCCAAATAACCCATTCTATGCAATAGAATTTCTAGTCACCTTTGCCATGAAAAGCAAGCTTCTATAAAGTGTGGCTGCTTTGTAACAGTTGATAATAAGGAAGTCACATTGTAGAAAGATCTGGTGTGTGATAAGCAGGAAGCTCTCTCTATAAAAATTAGTTGTCATTTTTAAGAAAGCTCAAAGTAATGTGTTTGAATTGACTAGTGCTGGAGGATATTTGTAAGAAGGAAATATCACTGGTGACTATCAATGCTTGTTTTGGTTGAGAAAACTGATTAAAAGTTTCAAAAACTCTAAATACCTTTGAAAAGTTGTGAATTTTTAGAAGAGGAAAATCTACTAACTTCTAGTTTTTCCCCTTCAACATTTATTCATTTAAAAAATATATATATATATATATTAAATGGTAACAATTCAGAGCACCATGACTATGCTATGTACCAGGGAAAATATGACACTTGCCTTAGACTTTTAATAGGATGATATACATACACAGACTACCATAATATTTAGATCTATCTAATATAATGGATTATATGAAACCAAGTTCTATATGTGAAGGAGAAAGAAGGAAGAAACCAAGGAAGACTTCTTGGAGGATAGCATTGTAGATAGACTTTAAGAAATATGTAATAATAATATGTAGATCTATAGGATTTGCAAAATGATTATGTCTCATGACTTTTTTATGCTGA
Source organism: Antechinus flavipes (assembly GCF_016432865.1). Taxonomy (NCBI): domain Eukaryota; kingdom Metazoa; phylum Chordata; class Mammalia; order Dasyuromorphia; family Dasyuridae; genus Antechinus; species Antechinus flavipes. Next base: position 156,201,021 of record NC_067400.1, on the reverse strand, counting down.
TTCTTTCAATTCAACAGTTGGGAAATTTACCCATTAACTCTCACCAGCATTCAAAATTACATCACTTCCAAATATCACTACTGAAATTTCTTTTCTCTGACCATACTATTATGTCTCATACCTTATACTACCTGAAAATGCTCTTGTGAGTTTTAGAAGCTTGAGAATAATATAGAAATGTAGGCTGTAGTTATTTTTTTTCTCACTATGCACTCCAATGCCTTGCTTTCTATTTCCCCATGCACTCTTTTGATTTAACAGCTGTCTTCTAATGTTTTTGCCCCTTGTTTAATCAAAACACAATTTGGTGAAATGGAAAGTACTGTATTTGAAGTCAGAGATTCCGACTTCAAATCCTTCCACTCTTATAAGCTGTATTGTTGTTGAAGGTGGTGGCGATATTGTAGATTCCATTTTAGCAGGCAACTGCTTAGAAAAAGTGAAATTGGGAGCGTAGAAAAACTCTTTCCCCAACCCTGGTCCTAAAATATCACCAAAGAGTCCAAGAGAAGTCAAAAGGAAGGGAGAGACAGAAGAGAATTTGTCTAAGTTAAATGCAGTCCAACAAATGCAACTATAAAGAAGACATGATGGAAGAGAGCAAAGTGAGAGGAGTATGACCCATTTGGTGCAAGTGCAAACAGACAGGAGCAAGTCAGAGGAGTAGGATTCTCATGATAGAAGATGGTTTCAGGACCAAGTCCTAGGATGGGGCCTCTCTCATGTAACCACAAAAGAACATGGAAGGTGTAGTGAAGAAGAGGAAAAAGACTGGGACTTATAGTATGCTAAAGCCAGAATAAACAAACTAGAGCTGATTTTTAAATTTTCAGTGTAAACATTTATATCTTAGAATTTTGCAAATGCTACAAATTAGGGTGTGATTTATTGCTTTGTTGATGGAGAGAATGTTAATAATTCAGATCAAACTTCATTTTTTTTTTTTTTTTTTGGCGAGGCAACTGGGGTTAAGTGACTTGCCTAGAGTCACACAACCAAGAAGTGTTGTTTAGAGAGCCACTCATTAAACATTTACCAGTATATCCCCAATTGGGACCCTCATTGTGCCTTGGCTCTAGGGCAAGGAAGCGATAGAAACAGAAAAGAATAATGTCTTGGGAGATTATCACTTAGATTGTCCGTCCCTAAGCCTCTCTCTAATTGTGGCTCTGGTGCTCATTAACTTCATTAGGGTCCTATGTCATCACAGTACTTTTATTCTTCTATTATTAATTTCCTGTCATATTCCCCTCAGCAGCTGGACCAATCTTTTTTTTTTCTCTTGAGTCAAGACTAATTCTGTTCCTTTATATTCTTCTCACTCATAAAATGACCTCTGTTCTTATTTTACTGAAAAGATTGAAGCTTTTCCACTATCAGTGTTCTAAGCTTTTCTATGTCTTTCTCTCCTTACCTATCCCTTCATCCCCCTTCTTTCAATGTCAGAGACTATTACAAACTTCCTTGTTGCTAAGGCTAACCAGTGTACCTAGTTTTGTATTTCTATCCCTTCTTGTCCCCTCTAGCCTTTGCTCTATCACTTCCTTCTCTTTATTTTTAATTATCACTGCATTACATTGGGAAAGGAAAGCACCAAATGGTATTTCTACTTTTCTAATCAGACACCTAAGTGGGCACATAGGTATACTGGAATAATAGTAACACCGGCTATAAATAAATTTCCTAGAAAACACCCAAGAGAAAGTAGCTGCCAAACAAAAAGTGAAGCTTTAGGCTCACACTTCTTTGTCAGATCCTTTCCAGAAGCAGATGGGCTTTAAACCACAAATTTAAAACACATGTACACACACACACACATATATATATAATATATATATATATGTGTGTGTGTGTGTGTGTGTGTGTGTTTATGTATGTGTGCATATAAACCCATAGACACAAAACATATGTAAATAGGAATATTTACAGATACATATTACATATCTACATTTCTATGCATCTATTATAAGCATATACAATTCATTTATTTGTATATATGGGCACAAATAAATGAAATGTATATACTATATATGTACATGTGTGTACAAATATATAAATTTTATTTGTGTATATATTACATATATAATTTTACCCTACAAGTACAAATATATGGCTATAAAATGTGTTTGCATACATTCTGTATACATATTTGCATTTGTTCTTTATATACACGTATAAGCATTTGCTTTTTAAATTGGTATGTTTTTAATTTTTATTTACATATTATTTGTGTCAATGTTTATAATGTAAATGTTTACATGTTTGAAAGACTTTGCTATATTCCTCACATGTTTTCTATTTTGCAAGCAATAGTCCAAATGAGATGCAAGATAGATTGTTGAAGTTCACTAGAGAGAAAGACTAAAATTTGGTACAAATGAGAATGTTCCCACCATTATATATTCTTCTGATATAGATCAATAGTCATTCAGCTGGGCACTTGTGGCTGTGCCAGTCCAGAGATCAAGATCTGGCAGGTCAAGCTGGAAGAATTTCAAGTTGAGATGAGAGGCAGATTGTGCATCTCTTCTCATTGAATCTGCCCGACTAATGAATATCATCAGAAAATTGGACACTAACTACTGAGTTTTTGATGTTGTTGCTTTTATTTTTTATTTTTGGTAACTGAAATGCATAAGGCCACTCTTTTTTAGGACTATGATCTGCATGGGGGAGTGAAACAGCCTCGTGTGTGAATTCATGCGACCTGGAAATCAGAAGGAAGGTGTGTAGTTAATGTTGCATTTTCCTGTGGCAAACATTTCTGTTTGAGTTAGAAAATAATAATACTTAACTTTGTATATAATGCTTATTATTTGACAGTCAGTGTACTAATCACTTTACAAATATTATCTCATTTAATCCTTAAAACAGTCTTGGGAAGTAGATGTGAGTATAATATTTCTCCTTTTTACAGATGAGAAAATTGAGGCAAACAGAAGTTAAGTGTCTTGCTTAGGATCTACACAGCTACTCAGTATTTGAGGTTACATATGAATACAAATCTTCCTGATTCTAGGTTCAGAACTATCCAGTGGGCCATCTAGCTCCCCTAATAACATGGTGATGGAAAAATCTAAGCTATATTAAGAATATAATTAAGATATTTAAGAATATTATTTAATAATAAGAAATAATATTTAATAATAAGATGAAGAATATCACTCTTCCACTAACCACACCCCTCCCCAGAAGGAAGCCTAATATATGCTTATTTAATCATTCTAGAATTGATGTTGTTTGCCCTTTGTTCTCAAAGAGAACCATAATCTCAGGGAGGTGCCATGATATGCAAGTAAATTGGATTTGAGTGAGGGAGAGCTGTGCAAAGTCACTAGCCTCACTTGGCTCTCCAGAGCTATCTGGGTCCAGTGGCCAGATATAGATCAGGATGACTGGAGATGGCCCTGGGTACAGTGAGCCAATCAGCTAATGTTGATTCTGCCCTGGCACTTGCAGGAAATTGGTGTGGGAAGGAGATAGATAGAGTAGAAAATATAGAAAATGGAAGTTGGTCTCAGAGGCAGAAGTTACAAGGGGAAGAACACTGACTCTTGTCATTGAAATGACAATGTCTAGTCAGGGAAATCTGACTAGAAACCCTGCTGGGACCAGTCCTCTCCATAGGAATTTAATCTGGACAGGAACTTTGAACAGACCAACTCTCATATGAGTATAACCACTATATCCAGCTAGTTGGGGAGAAGAAAAGTGCCAAAGAGTGAAAAAAGAAAGCAGAGACAAGGAAGTAGGAATAATAAAAGAGGTTGATATCAATCAAAAATTCATTAAATACCTATTATAAAAGAGCAAAAGTTTCAGAGAAAACAAATTTAAAATAAAATTACAAAATCTGTATTATACACAAATAAATGAAGATGCTAAAGACAGAATCAAAGTATTAATTGTACCTTAAAGAGAGGTTAGAGCACATTCAACAATATTATAATCTGAAAGAAAATGAACCAAAATTACACAGTGAAAAAAGAGAATCATGTATACTCAGAAGTTGTGAGGAGTAACAAAAGAAACTCCAGAATCATTCAAAAGAAAAAGAAAACTTTAAAAAAAATTAGGAATAAATTTTAGATTGGAAGTCAGTTATTAATACAAAATAACAACCCATAAATCAGAGGAGCAAAATGAAATATACAATTGAGAATTTCTTCAAGGAAATGGAAGCTAAATTCTTCTCCAAAGAAATCTGAAAGAGCAATAAAATTGGATCACCAATGTATTAAAATGGAGGAATATGTACCAGAAGGGAATTAAAAGACATTAACCTTAAAAGAACACCTGTTTTATTTAAGTCAAAGCACCTAAATTTGAACAAAGAAGCCATTAAAAGAGAATAATGAGGATTATGGGCCTCCTAAAACATGACAAGTCAAAAAATACCATACCACATAAAGTAATATAAACCAACTGTTGAAAACTGATTGTAGGATCACAAAACTTAGATTGAGAAGGAATTCTAAATTTATCTAGTTTAATCTCTCATTTATATGTCTCTTCAAATCTCTTTCTAATGCTTGGGTAATTCTTTCTAGCTCTGTGATAAGAGAACCAAAGAGGCATCATTAATGATACTGTCAGGAGGTGGGATGTATTATCTTTTTGAGCTAAGAGAATGAATTTTGTCAGGAGCTGAAACAAAGTTTTACAAGATAAATTTATCACTTGCTTTTATGCTGCTCAACTTATATATACTATTTCTGAAGCGTATTAAAACAGGGTATCAGCTATATAGTAAGATCCACTCCTACCTTTTTCAATAATGTCTTTAACATGACAGCTTAAAAGAGGTTTTTATGTAATATAAATTGTTTGGTGTGATGGGTAAAAATCACCAGCAGTCTGGAGGACTTGGATTTAAGTCCTACTATTGACATTCTGGTTTATGTGATCCTGTGCAACTCACTTAAACCAGTACCTCAAGCAACTTTACAAGATTATATTAAGTTACAGAAGTCAAATCAGAGTAACTGATAAATGCTATGTACCAACTATTAAGTTCTGGGATAAAATGAGTGGTAAAAATAATAGACTACTTTCAAAAAACTCAGTTGAATGGAGGAGATAATATATAAACTTTCCATATATAGACACATATGTGCATAAATATGTGTGCATATATACATATATTTCTGCAGATTTACTTTGGTCATTCTCTCACTATCCATTCCTGATACCATTAAAATCATAGATTTGGTTAAAAAAAAAGGAATATAAATAACTTTAATTCCTTACTTCCCTGCTTACCCCTCCTTAGATACACATATGCTTTTTTATTCCAATTTGGTAGGAGCAAGTGCCAAGTAACTGAATTTTTAAAAACTCTAATTTGCAATTATGGCACAGTTTGCCAGGAAGTAGATAGTATCTGTTCTTGTAGGAGAATCCAATTAGATGGTGTCTTAGGTTGCTGCTTCCTGTAGAGTAGCACACTCCAGCAATCACAAATAACAAAAATCCGTGTTTCTCTCTTCTTTCCATCCACCCTCCCCTTTCCCCCCAAAAAACCCTCTCTCAGCCTGAACAAAGAAATTAGCATTGGAATACAATTGGTATGCAAGTATCCCTTCTTTAAATAGAGTGTTTCAAGGTCTATTTAGTACAACTGACACAAAATCCTCTCATATTCAATTTTTAGGTTTTCATATTTCCCACTGTTCTCTCAGTCCAACTACCTACTCAGTGTTGATTGCATCTTTCCACTTGACAATCATTTCTCTTTCTTCTTAGTTTTTCTCTGGGCACCAAAGGATGGGAGAAGCTTCCGAATACCACAAATCAAAATCATGAACTTGTATATAACTTTGCTTAATAAATGGAATGAATAAGCCAGAGGAGTTTTTGTGGAATGTTCTGATTGTCTCCATCAGAATGTTTGATGGGAAAAGTCATTCCAGATTTATTTATATATCTCCAATCAGAATCCCATGCTGCTCAGGATAGATGATCCTAAAAATAGTTAAATATCAAGATGGTTATATTAGTGTCCTATCTTATGCACAAAAACAAGTCCTCTCAAAAGGATCCCAGGGCTTGCCTGGGGGCTTAAGAAACAACTTAATTTTACTGGTCTTGCCTATATTTTAAAAGTGGTCAGTTGTGTCAAAAGTTTTAAGTCAATTGTTTTAAGAATGCTTGAGTCCTTGACCTTGACATGGACTTTCCAAGGTCATTGAGGTGCTAAGTATTTTAGGTGGGACTTCATCATGATCTTCATTGCTGAAAAATGAGTTATCACTGTTCACAATTTTTTAGCTAAAAGTGTTTCTGTTTCCCTTTTAAATTATTCATTAGACATGAAGTATCTACTGTGAAAAAAAAAAAAACCTACCCAGATTCATGATATTTGGAAATAGATATATATAAAAACAGTTTTATATACATATGTGTACATGTATGTATATATGGATCATACTCCTAATCTGTGTATTCATTGGTATACCAAACTTCACATCAGAAAACTCTCTGCCAAAAATTCAGTACCTCGATATGTATTTATTAAGTACTCTTATTTGTGCCAGGTATGCTTTAAGTGCTGGGGATTCTGACAAAAAGAAAATTAGGCAAAAACAGACCCTGCTCTCAAGGAGCTTTAGTCTCCTGAAGGAGACAACTGCTGAGATAATTGATAAGGCACTGCTGTCAATCAGTGAATCAACAATGTGGAGATAGTTATCTGTTTGTTTTATTGTCTTCTTCTGAAGTTCATCTAAACAAAAAGTCAGAGAGCCCAGCAGCCTTTTGCAGAGTATGTATATATGAAGCAGAATAGAAAAATGGAATTTTACAAAAAAAAAGTGGAAGGGGAAGATAAAGCTATATATGTAGAAATAAGTAACATAAGGGGGAAGATAAAGGTATCTGCCAGCTGGTCAAAACAAGAGCTATGGCTTCTTTCTTAAGCTTTCTGCAGGTGTCTTTGAGGAACAATGCCTGGAAACTCAAAATAGAGATGGGGCAGTGTCTTATAGTGTCACCAAAGAAATCTGAGCCAGGAATTCTCTTTCCATGATGCAAACTGTGGTCATGCATGATAAAGAGTATAAAATGAATATATTCTCAAGGGGGACCGGTAATGTTCCTGGGAAAAGAAGATTTGAGATGAGAATTGAAGGGAAATCAGGGAAACTTTAAGAAGGGAGAGCATTTTAGGCATGGAAGACAATCCCTAGAAAAGCATCAAGTCCAGAGTATTTTGTGGTAAGAAACAGAGTAGGTCAATGTAGCTGGATCATAGATAGTAGGGGAATAATGTAAGAAGACTAGACAGGTAGAAGGAGCCAGATTGTAAAGAGTTTTAAAGTATATAAAATATAGATCAGAAAAATGCTCTGAAAGGTGTAGGTTTAGTTGCCCCAGGAAGAGAGAGTTTAAATGATTTGCCTTTGGTCGTAGAGCAGATGTGTCTTGAGGATGGTCACTGAGTTATTCCTGACTTATTAGCTATCCATTATACCAAGCTCCCTAATTAGATGTTTCTCTTAATACTAATAACAATTGGCAATCATAAAAAGCAATCTAGTAGTGTCACTTAAAAATGATTCATTTGGAGTAGAACCAGGAGATCATTATACACTGCAATAACAAGTTTATACATTGATCAATTCTGATGGACGTGGCTCTTCTCTACAATGAGAAGATTCAGGCCAGTTCCAATGATCTTATGATGAAGAGAGCCATCTACACCTGGAGAGAGGTCTGTGGGAAGCGAGTGTGGATCACAACATAATATTTTCACTTTTTTGTTGTTGTTTGCTTGAATTTTATTTTGTCTCTTTTTTTTCCTTTTTGATCTGATTTTTCTTGTGCAGCAAAATAATTTTATAAATATGTATTGGACTTACATATTTTACCATGTTTAACATATATTGGATTACTTGCCATCTAATGGAGGGGGTGGGATAAGGGGGTTGGGAATTGGAATACAAAATTTTGCAAGTGTCAACTGTGAAAAATTATCCTTGCATATGTTTTGAAAATAAAAAGCTTCAATAAAAATGTAAAATAGTTTATCAATTAAAAAAAAAGATTCATTTGTCCAAATACGTTCAGATATCTTAGATGACCAAAGAAAGGACTTAGAAAACTAAAAAACAATCATTGCCTTACAATAGTCCTATCGTAATATAGACTTTTACTGTAAAGGATACATTAGCCTTTTAGCTTTTTTAGTCATTAAATATTGTCTAGGATAGAATCAGAGCTTCTTTTTAAATGGTTTCATTTCTTTGAGTCTTTAAAATTTTTCTCAAATGCTCATTTGTTATTACCAAATCCCACTTAAGCAGAATACGCTAAGTGACCCAAAGTTATAGTGTTTCCTGGTATAAAAACCCATATTCCACTTTCTAGTCTCATAGAATAGATACAAGGAGTAGCATCATTGTGTAAAAGCATTTTAAAAATACTTAATATCCACATAAAAAATCTTATATGTGATCTATCTATATTTGTGAACTTTTTCATTGATGCACCCTTGTGATCTGAGTTGCATCATAAGAAAAAGGAGATGGTGGTTCTGCACAAGATGGTTTAGGGCAAAATTAAATAATCAAATGGATCATTGATATATTTGCAGTGAAGACTATAGTTTGAGTTTAAATGTAAGGAGGAATCATCCTTAGTGTTATCTGGTGTAGAGTCAAGCCTCCAAACTTTCCACATAGCTTTTCTGGAAACTCCAAGCATGCCAAAAGTATTTGGAGCCATTTAACATTCTTTAAAAGTGTTCAGGTTATAAGTGAGAAGAGAATGGATGACATCTGGACAAAGAATACCACTTCCAATTCTGAGACTTAGGGTTGATTGCATGACTAAAAAGTGAGGAGAAAATGAGTAAATTGTGTTAATTCATTTGTAATGAGATGAATTAGCATGCATTTCTACTGTTTAGTGTCACACATAGAAGCTTCTGTTTTACTAAATGATACCATATTTTTATTAGCATTCCCTGTTAGCTTTTGCAGATGTGAAAAATCTCATTAGCATCATTTATTTGACACTTGAGTTTCAACAGTATGCTTGACAGTATCCAAAATTACACACACACACACACACACACACACACACACACACACACACACACACCAAAACAGAAGAGAAATAAAAGAATACCTGCTTTCAAGGGAATGGCATCATAAGAGAGGAAATGACTAACCAATCTAGAATGCTTTTATCTTGGAATATGGTCAAATATTCTCATTCTCTTTCTCTCTCTCTCTCTCTCTCTTCTTCTCTCTCTTCCTCTCTCTCTTCCTTTCTCTCTCTTTTTTTTTCTTTTCTTGGATGTTATTTATTTTGAGGAACATCCAAATTTACAAAAAGTGTGACTTCGAGCATATCTCTTAAAAGAGTGAAGTCTCATATGAAATAAAGGGGAGATGGACTAGATCATATCAAAGATCCCTCCTAGATTTAAAATCTTACTTGGCATTACTTGGCAGTTGAGTTGAAACTAGATGGGCAAGTTTTTCAAGTTAGGTGTCTAGAGAAAATAAAATTTGAAGGGAAATTAGGAGGTAAGGCTAGAGAGATATTGATGATTGTTAAATTAGAGGTTTTTTCTCCTTTTCAGCATGGAATAAGGTTAGCACCAGAAATGGAAATAAGAGTTAATAAGATGAGGGGTAAAATCTCTCTCTCTCTCTCTCTCTCTCTCTCTCTCTCTCTCTCTTTCTCTCTCTTTTTTTCTCTCTCTCTTTTTCTCTTTACATATATATAATATATATATATATATATATATATATAGTCTCATTTTTTTCCCTTTTTGATCTGATTTTTCTTGTGCAGCAAAATAATTTTATAAATATGTATTGGACTTACATATTTTACCATGTTTAACATATATTGGATTACTTGCCATCTAGTGGAGGGGGTGGGATAAGAGGGTTGGGAATTGGAATACAAGATTTTGCAAGTGTCAACTGTGAAAAATTATCCTTGCATATGTTTTGAAAATAAAAAGCTTCAATAAAAATGTAAAATAGTTTATCATTAAAAAAAAAGATTCATTTGTCCAAATATGTTCAGATATCTTAGACAACCAAAGAAAGGACTTAGAAAACTAAGAAACAATCATTGCCCTACAATAGTCCTATCATAATATAGACTTTTACTATAAAGGATACATTGGCCTTTTAGCTTTTTTTAGTCATTAAATATTGTCTAGGATAGAATCAGAGCTATCTCTGATAGAGAAAAGAGGCTATACAATAGGAATATGAATGGAAAGCAAATTGTAGGTTATATGAGACACGGTGAGAACATAGATCAAGAATTTTTACAACCTCCTGATCTATCAGTTCTCTATACTTCTGAGTATTTATTTAGTCACTAAACATCTGTAATATAATCAGGGAGCTGACAATAAAGAATAGTTTATTCTTCAAATTGCTTGCACTTTATATAGTTAATATTCTTCTATTCTGTCATCTCTTAAATTTCTTGTATTTTTCTGCTTCAATTTCTATTTTCTACTTTCACCTGGTAAAGAATGAATGCTTTTTTTCTTAGATGCACATTGCACCTTTTGCTTTTTTCTATTTCTCCACTTCTTCATTACATCCATCACTACTTATCTTTGATTTGTGGAAGTTTAGAGGTGGAAATAACTTGAGAGTTCATCTAGTTGAAGTAGCTCTTCTTATAGGTGAGATGAAACTAAGGAACTTAGAAAACTAAGCCAAAGAGAGGTGATGTGATCTGGTGAAATTCACACAAAAAATTAGTAATAGAAATGAGACATAGGCTGACTGTGGATCAGTTAAATGCTCTTTGTAATAGCCCTCTGTTGTTGTTTCTTGTTCGTTTTTTAGATATGTCTGACTCTTCATGACCTAATTTGGATTTTTTTTTTTGGCAAAGACACTGGAATAGTTTGCCATTTCCTTCTCCAACTTATTTTACAGATGAGTAAACTGAAACAAAGAGACTGAAGTGATTTTCCCAGTGTCACATAGCTAGAAGTGTCAGAATCTGGATATAAGCTCTGGAAGATAAGGCCCAGTACTCTATCCACTGTGCCACTTAGCTGTCTTACTGTATTAGACTTTCTTGCCTTTTTATGTGTTTTTATCATTCCAATTAAAATGCAAGGGCCTGAAGGAATACCATTTAAAATGAGGTGGAGAAAAATGAAAGAATCCATAATTCATAATTCTTAGAGAAACAGTAAATTTAAAGCCATAATTACTCCATCCTAATTATGATCTTCATCAGACTCAGGAAGGAGAGTCTATGCCTTGGGCTGATTTACCAAAGCTTGGTACCATGCTAGCTTTTCTACTCCGGCCCATTATATACCCATCTCCTAAATATGTAAAGAGATATTCAGACCTTCATTAATGACATGATAATATATGAGAACAATTTTTTGGATAACCTGAGAGAAGAAAGATTCAATATTAATGTGACATGAAGGTTTTTCTCTTCCCTTCTTCTAAACATAGTTCTCAGTAGCTGCTCAGTAGGTATTAATAAATGATGGATAAATTGAATGGTATCAGATTGCGCTTTAATGTTTACTAGTTAGCTTTAAAGATCATTTTTATAAGTACAGACAGCTTAATGATTAATTATCTTAGAATGTATATATGTGTGTAGGTATGTTTGTGTATATGTGTGCATATGTGTATAATAAATGATGGATAAATTGAATGGTATCAGATTGTACCTTCATGTTTACTAGTTAGCTTTAAAGACCATTTTTATAAAAGACCTTAATGATTGATTATCTTACAGTATGTGTATATGTTTGTGTGTATGTATGTATGTGGGTATATGTGTATCAGCTCAGTAGATATTTAATAAATGATGGCTAAATTGAATAGTATCAGATTGGACTTTAATGTTTACTAATCAGCTTTAAAGACCATTTTTATGAGAGCTTAATGATTAATTTTCTTACAGTGTATGTGTGGATATGTATGTAGAACAGCTCAGTAGATATTTAATAAATGATGGCTAAATTGAATGATGTCATATTGGACCTTCATGTTTACTAGTTAGTTTTAAAGACCGTTTTCATAAGAAGGACAGCTTAATGATTAATTGTCTTAGAGTGCATGTATGTGTGTGACTTTTTTTTAATAACTTTTTATTGATAGAACCCATGCCAGGATAATTTTTTTTTACAGTATTATCCCTTGCATTCACTTCTGTTCCGATTTTTCCCCTCCCTCCCTCCACCCCCTCCCCCAGATGGCAAGCAGTTCTTTACATGTTGAATGGGTTACAGTATATCCTAGATACAATATATGTGTGCAGAACCGAACAGTTTTCTTGTTGCACAGGGAGAATTGAATTCAGAAGGTAGAAATAACCAAGGAAGAAAAACAAAAATGCAAGCAGTTTACATTCATCTCCCAGTGTTCTTTCTTTGGGTGTAGCTGCTTCTGTCCATCTTTGATCTGAATTCTTTATCGAAGAGATCCACTTCCATCAGAATATATCCTCAAACAGTATCGTTGTTGAGGTATATAATGATCTCCTGGTTCTGCTCATTTCACTTAGCATCAGTTCATGTAAATCTCGCCAGTCCTCTCTGTATTCATCCTGCTGGTCATTCCTCACAGAACAATAATATTCCATAACATTCATATACTACAATTTACTCAGCCATTCTCCAATTGATGGGCATCCATTCATTTTCCAGCTTCTAGCCACTACAAACAGGGCTGTCACAAACATTTTGGCACATACAGGTCCCTTTCCCTTCTTTAGTATCTCTTTGGGGTATAAGCCCAGTAGAAACACTGCTGGATCAAAGGGTATGCACAGTTTGATAACTTTTTGAGCATAGTTCCAAATTGCTCTCCAGAATGGCTGGATGTGTTCACAATTCCGCCAACAATGTATCAGTGTCCCTGTTTTCCCACATCCCCTCCAACATTCCACATTATCTTTCCCTGTCATTCTAGCCAATCTGACAGGTGGGTAGTGGTATCTAACAATCAAGGCAAGGCCTTTGACTAGCTGTTTAGATATAATGACTGTGGCTTAGTACCACCACCTGGTGTCAGTATACTCTGAGTAGCAACAAATCCATACCCTAAAATTCAGTTTTAGTGATAGCCAATGTCACAAAGGTGTGAAGTGTCTAAGGGCAGGAGAATGCAGGATAGAACAGGGAAGCTAGAGTTGGGTGGGTTGTGAGAAGGAATGTTGCTAATCAGAGATGCTGGAGAGGAGATCACATTAATGAGTGGCCTAAGGTGTCATGTCAGAAATATCAGAAAATCAGAAATGCAAATTGGCTTGAATCAGGACAAACAGAGAGCCTTTTTAAAGGCAGAAATTACATGGAATCAAAGAGTTAGAATTAGCAATCAACTTGGAATGTGCAAAGCTTAGCATCATTATATATGTAGTAAAGGAAATAGGCTACTTATAATTTATGCCCTGTATAGCATCCTTTTGAGCAAGACACATGAGGATGGCCATCATCAGGTCCATATATCTTAAAGGAATAATCTCAAGATCCAGTAATTGGATAGGTTAAAGTTAAACTTCATCTACTTCATAATTAACCTAAGTCTACCCCTCTTATCCGTTTTAGGAATTCTTCCCAAAGACTGTATCTGCCTAGACTTACTGGAAGTTAATACCAGAAACCAAAATTAATGGAGTTTATTATTTGAAAAACTCATATACTTTCTAGCCTGACTTATCTTTCTTTGTCAGTACTAGTACAGGCATTCTATCTTTTCTTGTTTGGTTTTTTTTTTTTTTCTAAAGAGTGCATTACAGCCAAAAAACATTAACCAATAACAAACTTAAATATTTAATTCTTTAGAACAGTGTAGCTAATTTGTTTAAAAGTTCCATGAAATCTATAATTTGTGAATTTTATGATATCAATTCAAAAATAAATGGCTTGCACTTCTGAAGCTAGATATAAATTAACTTACTGCTAATCTAATTTTTGCAATTACCTTTACAATTCTCATTGACAAACCATGACTTAAAAGTGCACGATTTGTTGCTGTTTCTATATTTAATTGTCAAATTATCTGGAAGTATGTTTATTTTTTTAAAGCAGACTTAGAGTCCTTTAGCTCACTGCAAATGATTTAGGCATGTTTTGTTTTCCTGAGTTTTTCAGTCATCACAAAGCAGGATATTTTTCTGGTGTTTGTTCACTACAGCACAGAGATAATGAGAATAGTTAACTAAAGGATAATAGAGCAAAGAATGAATCTAAATAGGAACAAAGAATGAATCTAAATAGGAACACACCATGGGATATAACTCTAGATACACAAATCTACCCTTATCCAGTAAATTTATTATTCATAAGTTTCTCATATTGAATGAAAAGAAAATTGTTGTCCCCATTGTTATTATAGTTATTAAAAGCCTCGTGGAAATTAGAAATGAGGGAGACCTTTAGCATTTTGCCAATTTGCAATTGTTCCTTCCATTTCCTTTTCATATTGGTTTGCAAAGGCAAAGTTTTATTGTGGAAAGAATCCTAGATTTGGAGTTAGTAAATCTGGATTCAAAATGTCTCTATTCTAGTACTGACAGTTATTGCCTCTGTTATTCTCAGTAATTTCTTTGAGCCTCAGCCTTTATAAAATTAAGTGGTAAAATTATATCTGTAAAATTCCATTTGGGGAGTTGCATGCCTCTCTGTGGTCTATATTATATTTCTGTTCATTTGATTCTTATAAAGAATGGAGTATATTTTTTGGAAGTAGGCGCTTAATAAGTGCTTATTGATTGACTTCTGCTCACCAGGGCATAGATTTTCTGAAGTAGACTAAAATACAGAGTCATTTGTATCTATTTCCAGTTTGCATAAACTGTTTTCAGAAGATTGATAGTAATAGGAGTAATTCAAAATGGTGAAGATATTAATAATCACTAAAAGTTCAAATTTATTCCTATTTGTATGGATAGTTATGATTTCAGGATCCATAACACATCAGACGATATTATGAAGCTGTATTAAGGATATGCAACTTAAAAAATAGCAGAATGCTACTCACTTGCTTTATTTTGCCAACTTCTTTGTTTTTCTTTCTGTTTTCAGCCTTCTTCTTTCTTTCTCTCCCATCCTTTCTTTCTCTCCCTTATTCCCTCTTTTTTATTGGTCAGTCTCTGGTACAAACCACAATTTTATATCAAAACTACTCTATGTAAAACTATTTGACACTAGAATTAATTGGTCAAATCACTTCCATCCTTTTATGTGCCCATTATTATCTAAATCGCTTTAAAGCTTATGACTGGTCCTACCCATTACAGAGAGCTTTAAATCGACAATTCCTCATTAGTTTCTTCTCTTAATGTCATTTTCTACCTTGTAAGAATCAGCTAAAAAACTTTTATTAAAAACACTTTGTGTCCAGTCAATGTTCTAAGTGTTGAAGACAAAAAAGAGCAAAAATAATCCCTCTCCTCAATGAGCTCACATTCTAATAGAGAAGACAACATATAAAATAAAGTACATTTCAGGGATAGCCAATGAATTACTTTGGAGTTTAAATTTGGGGTGCCTTGTATGAAGAAAATAGTCCAGTGCAGTTGGATCTGGAGAAGAGTAATGTAAGAAAACTAGAAAGAGAGAAAGGGGACAGGTTATATAGGGCTTTAAAAGCCAAATAGGGTTTTTTCATCTGCCTAATGAGAAAATTGGATTTAGTGCTTGAGAAGTCTCCTAAATCTAAACAATCCTAAAAGTAATAGGAAATTACTAGAATTTGAGTAGGGAAATGATATAGACCTTTACTTGAAGAAATAAGGATAGCTGAGAGCTAAATGGAGAATAGAATAGAATATGGAGAATTTTAAGACAGGATATTGCAGTAATCCAGGTGAAAGGCAATAAATGCTTTTACCATTGTGATAGATTATATGACTAGAGATAAAGGTATATTTGTTAAGTGGGCTATAAATTTAGAGATGTTAAGTGATGCATAATAATATAGATTAAGTAAGCAATCATAAGCATAATTTGAACCCAAGTCCTTTACCACAGAGCTTTCAGGATTCTCTCAACAATTTCAAAATATCATAACTCTCAATCCTATGTTCTGGTTGTGTTAAATTAAATGACTTGTCACACTGGAGTGAATCAGTTCCAACTCATTATTTCATTTTTGAGAACAGTAGACTTCATGGGTGTGTACTTTCTAGAAGAATGGAACCACGCTCTCTATATTAGCTCCCCACTCCTTTGTATGTATAGCCACACTATGCATTCATCTTCCCTCCCACTGTTAGATAAAATAGTGCCATTTATCCCAGCAAGCTTTTGAAATCATTGCAAAAACAAAGCTTGCATTTTCTCCTCTGATTTATGAGCTTTACTTTCCTAAGATCCTTCCCCTGAGACATAGCATTTTGCTGTTAATGGTTTTTTAGAAAAACTACTCAGTGCACAGTCACCCCCTCCCCAGTATTTCTGAATACTTCTTACCAGAGATGATATGTTAAAATAAATCTAATTTGAGTAGTTAAATAACTTCAAAAATCAGTACTTTGTTATAAACTGCAGGATTTCTTTTTGCCACGGCTATTATTTTGGAGTCTATGGGTTTCAGAACAAATCAAATATCTTAACTGAAACACAATTTTTGCTCAATAAAATTTGTGTGCTGATATAAATCAATGTGCTAATAACCTCATCACAATCCTAAAAACTCAATGTTTGTTGCAGCTAGGGCACTTGTAAATTGAGTCTGATGAGTTGGATACTTTATTTGTACTATAAAACATCCCTTTTTCCATGTTACAAAGACCAACCTGTGAGTGACCACAATTCACTAAATCTAGTTATATTATAAGGCACTGTGTGATGTAATTATAGCTCCTTAAAGAAACAGGGAGTGTTTCACTTGTCTCTATCCTGAGAACCTAGAACAATCCCATGCTCATAGTAGATGTTTATGTTTTTTTTAAATTGAATTGAATTGAACATTTTAAGCATGTCATGCCTCCTTCCTTAAATCTCTTAGGTCATGGTACTCCTATCTCAGATCTAGTAGTACATCTATGCTGTTCCATTTTCTTATAGTTATTTATGTCCTTTTCTTTCCTGCTCAGTAATATCCTTAGGTTTAATATAGTTCATTTCACATGGAAGTTGCTTAAAATTAAAAATGGCTACAAGAGTCAAGGACATGGAAAAGGGAGGTATTCCTGGTGGAGCAATTGTCTGTAGCATAGTGTTGTGAAAGCTATCCACTGGAAGACTCTTTGGGAGTCAGACCAAAGAGGGTCTTGAACTCTAGGCTAGTGGATAGCCGGGAACCATGGAATGTTTTTAAATAGGAGAATGATTAGAACTTTCCTTTAGGAATATTTATTTGGCAATGGCAGATAGGGGAAGGCCTTAGAAGTGAGGAAGATTAAGGAAAAGAGATAACTGAGTTAGGTTGGTGCAAAAAAGGAAAAGATGAGTAAGATAACATTTTGCATGATTATATTCCATTTTTTTTTTTCCACTTTGTGGTCACAAAGTTCTGTTTCTAATGTTTTTGGGGGTCTGTCTTTGCTATTGCTTAATCTGCTTTCTTGGTATTGCTCACTCCATCTTCTCCCATTCTTTTTAGGAGAAGCACAATATATATTTACAGTATCTGTTTTCCTTTATAAATATAAGTCTAGCCTGATTTATAGATTGTATAGACTAATAAATCTATAGGACTTTCTGAGATTTTCTTGTAAACTTTTCTTTTTAAGCATTGAGGAAACTGAGGCCCAATAAGGTTGTAAAACTTAAGTGATGTTATTGATTCTTTGAAATTAAAATGATATTTTACCTGGTTTATAATATTAGCATCTAAATTTAAATAGCAAGGAAAATCTAATTCTCCAGATCTTGCCACATTGCTTCAGCTGCTTCCCTTTTGCAGAAATTCCCACTTGAAAACTAATTGTGGTTCATTTGATCTTTACTTAAATACATGTTTTTAAGTGACCTTCAAACTCAAGTGCATTTCTCAAACATAATTTAATTTGATGGTCTTAAAAATTTCAGCTATTTCGACAATTCTATAGATTCTAAGACGGTGGAAGTAATTTTAACCTGATTTGTATATTTGTAAGATTATTTTTAGTATTTCAAAATTTTCAATTTGAAGATTCCTAAACTGAGACGTGGTCTTACTGCAACTTTCCTAACAGGTGGTCTGTCGGCTCTGCTTCCAATATTTGAGAAAACGCACTATCTTCCAAAGTGTCCCATTCTACTTTTGACTTCTTGTAATTTCCATGCATTGGTCTTGGTTCTCTCCATTGGGAAAGTAAACAAAATGGTTGAAATGTCCCTTCAACATGATAATCTTTCTAGTATGTGAGGACAAATACTGTATCCCTCCTCATTTCTTGCATAAATAGTCTTGTGTACTTCAAATGCCATTGTTCTGAATCCCCTCACAATTCTAACATTTCCTTGGTCATATATCAACTTTTCCCTGTCCTTCAAAAATGGAACGGCCGGAATTAAACATGGTACTTAGGGTGCGATATGATCATTTGTCACATTCCTTTTATTGGACTCTGTATTTCCGTTTCTCATACCCTGAGACAATATTAACATTTTTTCTCCATAATGACATATTATTGTATGATATCAAACTTTATTTCCACTCTCAGGATATTTTCATGATATTCCATATCATGCAAACTTACATATTGACCTTTAATTTTAATGATTTGCTTTATAGAGACATGGAATTCAGGAATAACAAATAAAAATGTAACACATGATTCTTAGGACTAAAGGAAATGGAAACTTTTGGTGTTTGGTAACACAGAAAATTGAATCACAGCTCTGGCGTTCTGTAGTGCTTCTTTTACAATATAGAAAGCTTATGATGCAGCTTGAAACTAATTCATATTAGAACACTTTTGCTATAATCACATTTTGTAATAAGATGAAACTATATATTCAAGTTAAAAATAAAATTTTCCTTAATTCTACACACTTATTTACTAAACCTTTTCTATGTCCTACTTGCTGTGCTAAACGATGAGAAAACAAGGAATAAAGTTAAATAGTATTCATTTTTAAGAAATCTGATTTATACTGGGGGAGAGAACACATGAAGAACATATATAAGCATGTGTAAAATATATCATCAGCAAGAATGGGACAATATTTTCCCCAAAGAAGTCATGGCTCCATCAGATCTATTTTAAGCTTTGGAAAGGCAAATTCCAAAATCAAGGACTAAGTCTTTTTCTCCTCTCTGATTTTGTATTCCCTAATCCCAGAGTAGAACTCTTAAATGAAGCTCATCTATATTCAGAGAAAGAATTGAAAGAAATGTGTGTGTGTATGTGTACACACACCTATTTGTATCTAAAGGTAGCCAACTCTAGGGCTGGGATGGGGGAAGGTGGAAAGAGGGGGGAAAATGGGGGAAAAGGAATTTATTTGCTAACTCTATTTTATGTTTAAAAGGAACCATAAATTATATATAATAGCTTTGTAGTTTCATTTGTAATCATCTTTTTTATTATACTATGTTATGTAAATTCTTTCTTTATTCCACAAATTAAAAATAAAATACATTGATAAATAAATAAATGAAACTAGTATCTAGGATTCTTGCCTAAAATAGGATCATCAACAGGATCCTCCTTAGAAAACTTGCCTATTGATATCAGATATTGAACAGCCATTTATTTTCTCTTCCACACATCCAAATATATAAAAGCCTCATAGACACATAAACAAATATGCTAAGTATTAAATAGTAATACACTATTCTATTATACACTTCCAGGAAGTCAAGACTTCTAGGAAGCTTGTAAGACAGCCAAACAGGTATGATATATTTAACTCACTTATACTGTTGAGGCAGTTTACAAATTTCAAATTTTTTGGTAAACCAGACATTGTTTTGATTCTTTTCCTTTAAATGCAGAATTCTCTTAGTGTCCATTCACTTCTCTGAGAACTATGATACCCGATTCTAGATCTCTCTAACTTTTGGACTTAGAAGACTACAAACCTATTTCTCAGTATTACTGGGCTTAACGAAAGAAACACAAAGCAGAAGAGGTAGCCTGGGACTTGCACTTCCACCTTGGGCCCACCTGGGCAAACATTCTCATTACTGGATGGGGAGCCACCATAGCTGCTGTTGGGTACAGGGAAGTTAGATCGCCTCCCACTCCATCACTGCAAGTCCAGAAGGGAGTTTACATTGGTTCTGTATTAATATATTGGTTCTTTTGAAAGAGAATATAATTTTTCTCCTTACTCCGGGTGGTCCATGGAGTAGATACCTCCTCCTGTCTCTGTCACAAGAAATCATCCTTGCCACATCCTCTCTGTGTCCCTTTTGCTATTTGTAAAGATCTAGGGGCCAAAACCTTGGTTAAGCATATTTTTTAAAGTCTTCCAGTTCCCATTCAGGCATTAAAGTAGGCAAGCTTAGCTTGATATTTAGTAGTTCAAGCCAGTCCTCCTTCCCTCTTCCAATTCCTACTACATATACATGCTAAATAAATGCAAGGTAATTTGGGGAAAGGACTAACAGATTGTATAGGATCAGGAAAAACGTCACATAAAATGTGACACTTGAGCGGCGATATGAAGAAATGAAGAGGCAAGATATAGGAAATGGGCAAAAGATCAGAGTTTGTTTTTTTTTTTTAATATATCTTTGAACTATGTTGATGTGGGGAAGGGAGGAATGATGTCTCATTATGATAATGAGAGGAGAAAAACCAGTTTCTCAATTAAGAGAGAAATCTGTGCCCTAAACAAAATGGAGTATTTGAGATTGATCTATTTCATTGATGAAAGGCAGTGCTTCAAAGCAGCAAAAAAAACTCATTTATGGTCTCTGCATGGTCCACAGCTCAATAGTACTTGTTGATGGCTTGTAAGATAGTTCGCTGAGGCAATGAAGTTACCATGTGTGTTATGACAAATGTGTTATCAATATTTATTCCTAAATTGAGCATGTTGATTTTTGTACCACTGAAATGTGAGTTACTAGTATGCTGAGTGTATTCTATTCAGCTTGAGGCCCAAGCCACATTTTCCTTTCTCTCTGGAAAACCACATTTATGTCTCTCCTAATCAAAGAAAATGATGACATTATAAAATACTAGAGCTGGGAAAACCTAGTTGTCCAGATCCTGCCACCATGTTTCAGCTGCCTTTTTCCTTTTTCTCTTTTTCCATTGGTGTGTTCTCTCTCAGAATAGTCATGTGTTATTCTCTACCCTTTGTACTTTGTCTCCATGGGGTTCCCATTTTCAGCTCCTTTTTATGTGTTCTCCCCCCAAATAGAATGTAAGCTTCCTGAGAGTTAGGGCTATTGTTGTTTTTTGCTTGTTTTTATATTCCCTGCATTTAGCACAGTGCCTAACTCATATTAAGTGCTTAATAAATGTTCACTGATTTGAACTGAGTTAGCCTAATAAGAATGATGAGTACCTCTTCCTCCAAAATGGCTAATGTCAAAAATCCAGGATAGCCATAGGTTAAATTATGAAATAGGTAAAACTTATTTTAGGATCACAGGATATAGCCTAGAGCTGTGAGGAAATTTAGAAGCCATACAGTCAAACCATTAAATTTTACAGGTGATTCCCAGAAAAGTTAAATGATTTATCCAGGGTCATATAATTACCACCTGAGGCAGAATTCATATGACTTTTGTTGGTTTGGTTATTGATATAGTCAATTATGCTAATAGTTTTCCTAATAGTGAACCAGCTCTACATTCCTGGTATAAATCTTACTTGGTCATGGTGTATTATCCTGGGAACGACTTACTGTAATCTCTTTGCTAATGTTTTCTTTAAGATTTTTGCTTCAATATTCATTAGGAAAATTGATCTATAATTTTCTTTCTCTGTTTTGACCCTACCTGATTTCGATATCAACACTATATATGTGTCATAAAAGGAATTTGATAGGACCCCTTTCTTTTTTTTTTTTTTTTTCAAATGGTTTGTATAAAATTGGAATTAATTGTTCTTTAAAGTCTGGTAGAATTCACATGTAACACCATCTGGTCCTGGTGATTTTTTTTCCTCTGAGGCAATTGGGGTTAAGTGACTTGCCTTTGATCACACAGGTAGGAAGTGTTAAGTGTTGGAGACCAGATTTTAACTCATGTCCTCCTGACTTCAGAGTTGGTGTTCTAACCACTGTGCCACTTAGCTGCCCCAGAGATTTTTTTCTTAAGGAGTTGATTAATAACTTGTTCTATTTATTTTCTAAAATGGGACTATTTAAGTAATTTATTTCCTCTTCTGTTAATCTGGGCAGTTTATATTTCTGTAAGTATTCATCCATTTCCTTTAGATGATCAGATTAAATGGCATATATTGGCCAAAATAACTCCTAATTATTGCTCTAATCTCCTCTTCATCAGTAGAAAGTTCTCCCTTTTCATTCTTGATATTAACAATTTGTTTTTCTTCTTTCTATTCAAATTAACTTAAGGTTTGTCTATTTTTACTGGTTTTTTTTTAAATAAAACCAACTCTTGTTTATTAATTCAATAGGTTTCTTTACTTGCAGTTTTATTAATGTCTCCTTTTATTTTCAGAATTTCAAATTTGGTATTTATTTGGGGATTGAGGAAGAATTCAGAGCCAGATTTTTGGTATATCTTTTATTTCTTTTCCTATTTCAATTCCTTCTACCAATTAAATAAAAAAAAAATTGGTTGGGGTCTTGGGGGCCATATAAACAATCCTATACCACTAAAGAATCTCAAGTACAAATGTTTAGGAAATGGTTATCTAGCTTTTGCAAAAAGAGCTTATGAACAAATCTCTGACCTTACTTTCTGGTCTGGGGGATGGGGTGGGGTAATTATTATTGTGGATAGAGAGCAAGCTTTCAGGTTAGAAAGGCCTGAGTTCAAGTTCTGACTTTTTTACTCTGACTGTGTAGCCATGAGCAAATCTTAGAACGTCTTTGAATTACTTGCTTTATATGTGAAAGAAAGAATGTTGGACTAATAGCATTTAAGGTTTCTTCTAGCTTGAAACCTGCAATTCTGTTTTTGTAGTATTGTAAGATTTAAAAGATTTTCCTCTCAAAACAATCCCATGAAGTAAGTCATCCAGATATTACTACTTTCATTTTAGATAAAATAACCTGAAGCCCAGAAAAGGTCTATGATTTACCTAGTCCCAAAGATAGAAGTAAAATAGGTACTTATCAGTATGAATTGGGAGTCCTTCCTTCTTCCCTCCCTCTTAGTTTTCCTCCCTTTCTCATTTCTCAGGCTAGGTGAATAACTTTCTCCCCTAAAGAGGCTATCGATGGATATCTTTAGATAAAGTTCAATTTAAGCTAGAAATATGCATTGATTCTAATAGGAGACTAACAACAGAGCTAAAATGCAGATGCTCTATTACCATAGCTATGTTGGAGTATTATGCTACCCACTCCCCCAAATGGCATTTCAAATAGCCCTTAATTTAACCCATTTAAAGTCACCCATTCAGAAAAGTGGGAATAGAAAGTGCAGTCCAATTGAGTTGACTATGGCAAATCAGCCTCCATTCAGAGCATTTTAAATAGAATTTTTCTCCATGTTCACCACTAAGTGAATCTTAACCATTTCAATTTTATTTTACAGCTCTAAACTACCAGTTCAAATTATTTTTTTAAGAAGTTGCTAAATTAGCAGCAATTTGTAAAGAAAGATGCAACTTAGTCTATTAATAACTAGTAATTTTGTATCAGTTCCTCATTCTATGATATTAAGAGAAAGGCTCACTACATTTATTTCAATTTCTAACAATTTCTAAGTACTTTCATTATCTCTTTTTGTCTTGATTAGATTTTAAAAATCCTATGACTTTAGGGTCAGTAAATTGGTGTCTAAAATCATTCTTCTTAAAAAGAATTTTTTGAGAATTCTTATTTCCTCAAATATCCTCTCCTTTTATTTTGTAACTCCAAAGCTTATTCATCCTTCAAAACCCAGTTTAAATTCTTTCTCTTTCCTAAAGATATCTCAGTTGACCCAAGTTAAAAAGTTTCCCTTCACTTGTAGCAATTAGAAGTAATGTGGTATATTGGACAATGCTGGACTTGGAATCAGGAAACCTGGGTTCAAATCCTAGCTCTAATACTTATTACCTGTGTAACCATGGGAATGTCACAGCCTCTCTGTTTCCTTTATAAAATAGGGATAAAAATACACAGGGTTATATGAAGCTCAAATCAAGTATTACGCAAATCTCAAAATTCTCTATAAATTTCAACTATTATTAGTATTACCTCTCAAATATTTTGCACTTCCATGATTGATTAGTGAGTGCAAACTCAACTGACCCATTATTTCTAGCAGACCTAAAACAAATCATGCTTCATATTCTATCAGACCATCTAGTCTTGAAACCATATCATTATCCCTACTGCCATAATGCTCCTCCTGTCTATGCATATTTTCTACTGCTTGCTTTAGGCACAATAATCAAATCAGTACTATCATTATTTCTGGAAAGGCCATGTAAATTAGATGCCCTATGAATAAACTCACTTTTCCTTTGACCCAATCTCCCTTTTATGCTTACCTCTCCCCAGCATTAATTTTATTTTCCTATTGAATAGAATATATGCTTCTTGAGAGAAGAGCTAGTCTTACTTTTGAATTTGTATATCCAGTTCTTAGGTGGATGCTTGGAACAAAGTATATATCATTATTCATTGTGACATTACTAATATTGATATAGTGGCTATTTATTTCTTGTATTGTGTTTTTATGTGATTAATGTATCATTTCTTAAATCAAATTTTAAGGATCATCTTATATGAGTATCATTTCATACATGTCTCAGTATCCCCCATATTGTTTTGCTCATAGCAAATTCTTGATGAATATTTGTTGACTGGCTGGAAGAATTTTCCAAAAGTGTTATATATGGTAAATAAGTATATTGGTATTCACATGACTGCTGAATCTTTATCACTGAACTACAGAAAAAGAGAAATTTCTACAGTATCTGTGATTATGGTCATCCAAATATTTTCCCTTCTAAAATATATCTAGAAACCTACATCTAAGATAAGGCTATTTCATCAAAGCAAGATGGTGATATGACATTCTCTAGTATTTTGTGAAGTGATGATTGTTCCCTTTTATTTTGAATAGTAAATCTAGTTTGAAAAGGACAAAGGTTTGCCATCAGATGGATTAGATTGTACCATTTTTTGAATTTCATCCTATTAATTTGCCATGCTCAATCAGTCACTTCTGATAATCTGGAAATGGGAGTAGGGATTGGGGGAAAGCAGGATAAAAAAAAAAAAAAGATTTATTTTCTGTGCTAGTAATAGAGAATAGGAATGAATCTTTAAAAAAAAATGAAACTAACAGCATCATACTTTTGATAAAGGAAATTAGCATTAGTGTGTAGATTTCCTGCTCTTATGATTTAGAGTACTTTATATTAGTGGCATTTTTGTCCCCAGGACAATGAGGAATCCCATAGCATCTTAATTCCCTCCTCCCCCACTTCTGTTTAAAGGAAGGATATTTTCTAGCAATTGTTGGGTAGGCTTTTTGTTAACCTGATCTTGTTTGAAGTGCTTCAACAAACTTCACTTGTGTTGTTGCCTATCTTACTGCTTTTATACAGGCAAAGAACATAAATCTTGCCCTGGGGCTGGAAGGCAGAATGAAACTTCTGTGCTGGTAATCATTGTTGTTATTAGATATTATTCAAACAAAAATCACATAATATGAACACAAGTCTATTCACTACTGACTCTCCAATTTATCAATGAAAGGTAGCTTTTAAACTGTATTTCACCCTTTCCACCAAAAAAAATTCACACATATATTTCTAAATTTATAAGGATATCATGACCACCAAAGCTCTCTTTTGAGGATGATTATGACAGGGTTAGACCTGAAAATACAACTCCTAGAAATCCACTGGTATTTGTTCTTCCCAGGAAAACAGGAAATTTGACCATATGAGAACTACAGAAACAGTGTAGTTTCCATAAATCCAGAACTATAGAAAGAGATTTAAGAATGAAAAATAATTATGAAAACTTGTCATTATCCAAACCTACTGCCCCGTGTAGTGCAATATCTTAAAAGGGTAATGGACTGGAAACCATAACTGCCTAATGCAGTCCTGTCCAAATGTAATATTGCACAAAAATAATTACAAAATAAAATGAATAGCAAAGTACACAATAAGTAAAAACTTATTGAAGAAGCATTTTTAATGTGCTTACTATATTCCAAACATTGTGCTGATTCTTTGGAATAGAAACATGAACCCAAACAAAATAAAATAAACCAAAAAAAAATCTCCTGGGTTTACATTCTAATAAGAAAAGACAATACAATAAAGTGAGTTGAAGAGAACATGGGAAGGGCAAGAAAGGTACCTGGCCAAGAGGGCGATATATCTTAGGTTTCTAGATATATTTTAGAAGTGTGGGTATAGCCTGGTAAGAAAAGCAAAGGGTAAACTACAGGAAAAGGCATGAGAGATGAAGAATACTTCTGAGGTGTAAATTTCAGGACTTAAGTGATCTTCCAGGATGAAGAAATTTCTGAAATTATTCTAGAATGTAACCTGGTAAAAAAATCTTGAATTCTCACCTCAATGTGACTTACCAAATATTGAGATGAACAAAGAATCTTCCCAATATTGGTTTTATCTGTAATTAGCTTAAATAGAGGTTCTTCGGGGGCAAAGAATTAATTATACTAGTGTCTGCTTATTTTTAGGAAGAATATTTCCATTTAAAAACAGTTAGAATATAAGCAAAAATTAGTCCCAGTAAATGCTATTTTTGGAAAAAGAGAATTTCAGTATCTTGGCTTGATTAAAAAATTAACTAAAGAACAAAGTAAGTATATTACAAAACGGGGGCCTCTACATAGTTATGAAGAAAAAAATGTAGAGGATTATAATAGAAATGTGATGTCTTTCCCATGGCATGTTTTGATACAAAGACCTATAAAAGGATAAGTCTCTATTGAGGATAAAACAAGCTACTTCGTGTATTAACTATAAACATTTGTTGTATATCACTTTAAGATTTATTAGGCACTTTATTAATATCTTATTTTATCTTTCCAATGACCTTGTAGGTACTTTTTTAATCCCCATTTTGCAGATGGAGAACAGAAGTTTGTGACTTGCTCCAAGTCACATATCTACTCACTATTTGAAGGCTCAATTTGGAATCACAGTTTACTAACTTCTAATTCTGTGCTTTTATCATTGTATCATTGAGATGCCTATGATTGGCTTCTATCATAGTCAATGCAGACTTTATATATTTAGAGGCTTCTCTACTTAGAAAATAATAGATTTATGCAGGCTAAAATATCAGATCAGTAACTAATTATGGGACAAAGCTCTTGAAAATTCCTCTTGCAACAGCATTGATTAGAATATTCTCTGAATTGTAGTCCCAATCCTTAACAAAACAGATTCAAGAATATCTGGGCATTAATTATAATGAAACTAAAGTTTCTGTATCAATAGAACATTTAATAACAACTATAAATGATTAATCCTCATTGGATTCATCCAATAGATCTGTTCATTTATTGCTCTGGAACAGTTTTTGGAATCACCTTACCTTGTCTGGACCATTCGGATTCAAGTATATTGAAAATCAAATATTTTTTAAGCCAACCTAAGATCTGGGGGAGAGAAGATAGTTGGTTTTACCTCTTCTAAATATTTTACTCTAACGTCTTGTCTTTCATGTACCATAGAATTTCCCATTCACAGATAATTAGTAGTGAAAGAGTAAAATCTCCTTTTTCCTGAGGTAAAGGTTGCTTTTGCTTGAAATGTCCCCATTGTATGTTACTATACTAAAGTGAATTATCTCTCTCTGTAAAAATACAAGTCTAGCTCTTAAACTTTCAGAAGAGAATTACAAAACTCCCATCTTAATATCAGGTATCTCAAGGGACTGACTCTTCTATTAATTAATAATGCAAGACTATTGGTACTGCAAGTTCTTTTAAAAAAAATCAACAGGGATTGATTTGGATTTGGCACTGGGCAAAAGCTTGCTAATTGCTAATATATTTTTTAAAAATGGCAACTTGTGAATTGTTTTGTTCTTGAGATGTATCCTACAATGTAGATTTTAATATTTTTTAGTCCCTTTTCACTATCTACTTTTGGTATAAGGGAATTACCAAAAGAAAAAAACACCACCACCACTACATAATAGGAATTATAGGGGAAAAAAAAATCTGAAAGCCAGGTAATCCAAATGAGATTTGTTTTAAAGCAATTAAATATGTGTATGTGTGCACATAACAACACTGCATAGGAAAACAGAAATTAGTTTCAAAAATAGTCCATTTTGGAAAAGAGATATTGTGGTATAATGGGATAGGAACTTGCTGGCATCAGAAAATTGCTGAATGTAAAGTAACACAGTTATTAATTATGCATTCTGGATAAATCTTTCTAAGCCTTCATTTCTTTATATGTAAAATGAGGCTAATATTAGCATCAACCTTAAAGAAATGTAAGAATCAAATGATTTGTAAGGATTAAAGTGCTATATAAAAGGTAGGTATTATTATTATTATTTTTTAAATTAGGTTCAAATCACAGTTCTGCCATTTAATTCCTATGTGACCTTGGGTAAGTCACTTTACTTCATGGGGCCACAATTTCCTTCTCTATAAAATAAGAGTTTTGGACTGAATCTCTAAGAAACGGTTCAGTTATAAATAAATGACATGATGTAAATTTTGCCTCTGTTATTACCTGTAAAAAATTAGATAAGTCATTTCATTTCATAAGGGACATAAGGGAGAGTTCTGACTTTTTAGTGAAAAGCAAATCACTGAAAGTCAAAGGGCTCTTATTTTAGCTACTGAAAGCCTAGGAATTAAGCACGTGGATTGAAAATTTCCTTTTTGCTTTGGTGTTAGCCACTGTAAGTTGAATCAGCTAACAGGAAACTTCAGCTAAGTGATTTCTAAATAGTGGGAGAAAAAGTTGAATTAATTGACCACCATTTTAAAATTTCTTTAATCTCATTTTCTTCATCTATGAAGTATGAAGATTTAGTGATGTAATCACTAATATTGCTCTATCTCAATCTGCTGAAATTAATTGCTCTTGATTATATTAACCTTAAAGTATTCTTACATAGGCAATCAGTAAATATTCACTTATTTTGCTTTTTGGGGATTCAACGTATACCTCATATCAAAATAATCTAGATAGCATGTGAATGAAAACAAAACTTGTTTATTTCATATGCTCAGAATTCTTAGGAGCTGCAAAGAAATTTGACCAGAGCATGATTTATGAATTATGTCATTTTCTAAATAATTCTAGGATGGTGTGGGTTATCAGATTGAAATGATTAAAAGCAAACCCCACATAGTTTCCATTATGTAAAAATGTAACAAGGTTTATGGTTACAATTGATGAGAACCACTCTGTAGGGGCTTCAAACTTCTGACTTACTTCATGGATTTGACTCCTCACAGGTCTCAGTTCCCAGATTTAGATCATCCCCAAAGGGTTACATTTAAATCCTCTAAAGGTTCTAGGGATATATTTCCTTTCCTTAACACTGAAGCTCCACATGTCCACCAACCTTGATGCATTTTCTATTTATACAACCAGCCACTCATCATAATGATGCTTTTAGATCTAAATATAGCTGTTTAGTTAACAAGGCAAAGAAACAATTACATATTCAACTTTTAAAGGAAATGCATAAAAATAAAATAAATCACATATAGATTTGCATGACACAGTCCTGCCAATTTATGCAAAATCTGTGGTGAGCAGTGAGCACATATTTACAGGAACTTTGAAGGGAAACACGTGGGGGTGGAGAAATCCAGTATTTGGTGCAATTTAGTACTGTGGTCTTAAGACTTTGGAACTGCTAATTTCTTTACTATTTGTCTTTTGGTTTTCATTGCTTCTTACCTGGGCAGATCATCTCAGCTCTGCTCAAGGGCATTATTAACAAGTTCTTCCAACTTTTAATCACCCTTAAAAGGGTATTTAGGGGGGAAGCTAGGTGGTGCAGTAGATAGAGCACCATCCCTGAAGTCAGGAGGACCTGAGTTCAAATTTGATCTCAGTCACTTAACACTACCTAGCTGTGTGACCCTGGGCAAATTACTTAACCCCAATTGCCTCAGGGGAAAAAAGGATATTTAAAGAATGTTACTTGGTCATGTGAATAACAGTTCCATGGAAACCAGAGGTTACACAGACCTTTCCAGCCAGTTACTTACTTAGATACTGTGTTGTATGATCAAAAAAATGTAATTTTCACAACTTTCTGGTTGAATATTGAGATGAATAAAAAATTAAAAAAAAAAAAAAAACTAGCCAACATACCAGGATGTTAACCACATATAAATCCCTCTCAAGGCAAACATGAAGTAGAGAGGCCTTTGTGAGAAGCTTCGCATTTTCCAATTCTAGGTGGTGATGAAGGGCATAAACTTTCACTTGAAGATTTTAGCCAATTAAGTCAGTTCTTCCTACTATTTTGAAATCTCTCAGCTAAATGAAGTCTTCTATCAGTTGACTGCTTCTAAGTGCCATAACTTAAAGAGGAAAGCTATTTAATCCCTCTGCTATGTTTCTATAACTTCACGGCTTAAATGAAAGTCTTCTAATATTCAGTGATTCATTCATCTTTCACCTGAAAGTCACAACTCAACCAAATTTTCACTATCAAATCAATGGTCATTAAGGTGGGAATGGGGGGAAGGCTGATTTTATTAGTACAGGATATTCTCTGTGAGGAAGCTCCCTTTACTTATACAGATCTGAAACTTAAGCAACTATATGTGAGACCCAAGATTTAAAACATGGTCTTCCTGTCTATTTCACTATTCCATCCTGCCTCTCCCAAAGGCCATCATTAATATGTATGTATGTGTGTGTGTATATAAACATACATAGATGTATGTATACAAACACTCATCTATATATATATATATATATATATATATATATATATATATATATATATATATATATAAAACATTCATTTCCTAAATTTTGAATTCCATCTTTTTCCCTCTCCCCACCCACTGAGAAGGCAATCAATATATATATTATGTATGTGAACTCATCTAAAGTACATTTCCACATTAAACCTGTTACAAAAAACAAGAATAAGAAATGAAAAAATATGCTTCAATCTGCACTCAGTCTTCATTAGTTCTTCTCTGGAAGTGGAAAACATTTTTAATCACAAAGCCTTTGGAATTGTTTTACGTGATTGTATTGGTCAGAGTAGCTAAATCTTTCACAGCTGATCATCTTTACAATATTGTGGTATACTGTATACAATGTTCTCGTGATTATTCTCATTTCACTTTGCTTAAGTCATCCATATAAGTTCTAGGTTTTCTTCTGTAACCATCCCTGTCATCATTTCTTATAGCACAATAGTATACTATCACATACATACATACATGCATACATATATGTATATGCATATATATATTATATATATGTGTGTTTGTGTATATATACTTATATGTGTGTGCATATATATGTAAAATATCATTGCTTGCTCAGCCATTCCCCTTTTAATGACCATCCATTCAGTTCAACTATTTGCTACCAGAAAAGGGGCTACTATGAATATTTTTGTACATATAAGTTCTTTTATTTTTCTTTGATTTCTTTGAGATAAAGGACCCAGTTGTTGTATTGCTGGTTTTCTATATTTAATTCTCTATTGTTGTTGTCGTATTTTTGTTGTATTTTTGCTGTTGTTGTTGTTGTTGTTTTAGGCAATTGGGGTTAAATGACTTGCCCAGAATCAGACAGCTACTAAGTATTAACTGTATGAGTCTAGATTTGAACTCATGTTCTCTCTATACAATTTTTTTTAGCCCTTTGGGCATAGTTTCAAAGTTTTCTCCTGAATTATTTCACTAGTAGTGCATGAATGTACCTGTTTTTACCAGCATTTGCCATTTTCCTTTTCTGTCATGTTAGCCAATCTCTGATAGTCATGTAATACTATTTCAGAGTTGTTTTAATTTTCATTTTCCTAATCATTTATGATTTAGAGAATTTTTAAAATATGGCAATGGATAGCTTTGTTTTCCTCTTCTGAAAACTGATTATTCCCATTTTTTGACAATTTATGCCTTGGAAAATGGGTCTTTTTCTTATAAATTTGATTCAATTCTTTCTATGTTTGAGAAATGAACATAAAGGGTCAGAATAATGAGTAAATATGCTTTTCAAAAAGGTATATCATCAGTGCTATCATCAGAGCAGAAAGCTGAATCTTAAGGATTGCCTCCTGTCTTTCTCTATTCAAGGGAAATGTTCTGAGAGACTCTTAAGAATCTTCTCATTCTCACATAATAGGACCATGTCAGTGCATGGTGCCAATTAATCTTTAGAAAATGTGTTTTATCTATTTTAATGATTAAGTATAGAAAGAAAATGTGTTTTATCTATTTTAATGATTAAGTATAGAAAGAATGATTAAGTATAGAAAGAAGTTTTTCATACACAGAAAATCATTGATAAAAAATCTTTTTAAAATTCTATCCCAGAAACTTAAAAGAAAATCAAAGAAATATGACAACATAGAGAATATTGTGTTTCAAATAGAATTTTAAACTGTTAGGAATGTTTGCTTTAGTCTCTTCTCTGTCTCTCTGTCTCTGTCTCTCAATCTTTTCCCTTTTCCCCTACCTTTCTCTCTCATTCTGTCACTCCCTCCTTCTTTTCTCATTTCTCTCCCTTCCTTACCCCTTTTTCTCTCTCATCTTTCCCCAACTTCCCTTCCCCACTTCTAAAATATAAACTGGCGAGAGATCAAATCAACAGATGTATCTGAAAAGACACACATACATGCTATAGAGGGACATGGCTGGCACATAGTATTTGATTTGCTATTTCTTAGTTTCCCCTAAGCAAATCCTGTTTTTCTCTCTCTTCATTTGTGTAGATAATTGTTTGGGTTGGAAGAAGCTAGGTCCAGATGGCTCCATGGTACTAAAATGTAATATAAGGTAGCTTTCCTTGATAATGTAAGAAAAGAGTGATGAAAAACACTACAGCATATTTAAGCAGCTTCTCAGAAAGAAGGGGATTAAATTTCTTATGTTGGCATGAGCAGAAAGGCAGCATTGTAAAAGCAATCAGCAAAGCCTTTGAAAGTCTTGGCCTTCCACTGTGGAATTCTGCCAGCCAAACTGGACTATTGCTCTTGGAGAGCCTGTCTAAGATGCACCTGCTATGGGAAAATTTTAGGATGACAGACATAAGGAGAATTGTCATTAAGGAAAAAACATTAGCACCAAGCAATATATAAATCGTTGAAGCAAGTGGTATGATCTCAGATCCTATTATTAAATATGGAATTTAGTGCCAAATGGAGAGAATCAAATCAAATAATGGCCTGGAGGAACCCGTGGAAGTCAAAAACAAGTCAGCAGGATAAAGCTATGTTTTATTATCTGCCATAATCCAGGAATAATAATAGCTCAGTCTGTAGAATAACTTGGTCAACTTTTGGTAGATATGAATAGTCTAAAGATTAGAGAATTGATAGAGTATTGTTTAATGTCAACCAAGTGACAGTATGCTGGACTAGGAAATCTTGTGTTCAAATCCTGCTTCACATGCTTATTAGCTTTCTGACCTCTGTAGCAAGTCATTTATTAATTCTTGACTCAAGTTACCTCAATTGTGAAATGGCTATAATAATGGCATCTATTTCCTATGGTTGCTATGATGATCAAATGAAATAATTTGCAAGGTGCTGCATACATGATACCTATTATTAATAAAATGATAAATTATAAAAATCACAATTTTAATGGAATGTTGGTGAAAAGTTTAAAAGTCAGATCAAAATGGTCAGCACCTAACAGGAGGACTTTGCAATAATTTTAGATGGTCTTTACAGGAATTGATTTTTTTAAATGTTAGAGAAATGTTAAGATCATTCTTTTACCTGAGATTTTGAAAGGAAAGCCAGCTCAATAGTGATGATAGAGTGAAAAGAGTAATTCTGATTATGTGACCAAAAATTACATACAAGAAATTTTAAATTCTAGCTAATCCAAAATTTACTGTACATAATGAAAATATATTGCCATCCATCCTTTGCTTGAAACTCCATGGTGAGAAGAAAGGTCACTGAATTCCATTTTTGGGCAACTCTAGCTGTAAAATCTTTTCTTATAGACTACTTATATATGTTTCTCTAAAATATTCTCAATTATCTCTATTGGTTAAGGAAAAAAATAAGTTTAATGCCTTTCCAGTGGTAACACTGAAAATACTTCCTAACAAGAATCATATACTAAATCTCCTTAAGGAGTAATATCAACAGATTTTTTTATGGTGCTCTCGAGGCTTTATCACCATTCTGTTAATTTTGATGACAGGTAAAATGGGACATCTTAGGAGATACATATAATTGCATAAGAAACTCTATTGTACCTTGATTTATAAGAGCCATACTGCAAGGAGAGATTTGAGACCATACAATGATAATAAATGCTAAGGGTGATGATGCTTAGCTACTTTAAAGTATCCATGATTTCATTAGTGTGGGTTTTCCCTCCACAGTCTAGAAGATAGATGTTTTAATGAGCTACTTTGACAAAAATAATTCATTTGTAACCAGCTTTCTGAACATAATATTATTGGCTTTGGGATAATAAGCATGGGGCCATTTATTGCTGGACTCCTGTTAGAAGCTTATCTTTTTTTGCTATGCACAACCACAAAATGCACTTCAATAAGATAGCTTTTGAGAAACCTGATCTGCTGCAATGAAAACAACTGAGTAAGATTTTAGTGGGAAATAAATAGCAAAAAGGGTGTTTTCTTTTGCATGTTAGGAACAATAATAATAGTAAATACTTAAGTAACATTTTAATATTTGTAAAACATTTGGCACACATGATTTCATTTGAGCCTCACAAACAAATCTTGTGAATTAAGAGAGAACCCAATAATCCAGATTAGGAAACTGGGGCTAAGAGTTTAAGAGGCCAAGTTCTCACACTCAGTAGTGACTGAAATGGGAACGCATAGGTTAGAATTTTTAGAATCTTAACTTCAAGTTAAGAGTTCTGTCTTACATGGCTCTTTTCAAGGAGATGATTCAGGTCAGTTTCAGTGATCTTGTAACGATGAGAGCTTTCTACACCCAGAGAGAGCATTGTGGGAACTGAATGTGGATCACAACATAGCATTCTCACTCTTTTTGTTGTTGTTTGCTTCCATTTTTTTTCTCATTTTTTTCTTTATTGATTTGATTTTTCTTATGTAGTAAGATAATTGTATCACTATGTATGCATATATTAGATTTAACTTATAATTTTGCTATGTTTAATATATATTGGATTACTTGGCATCTAGGGAAGGAGGTGAGGAAAGGGGGAGAATTGGAATACAAGGTTTTGAAAGGGTTGATGTTGAAAAACTATCCATGCATATGTTTTGAAAATTAAACAAAATTAATTTTAAAAGAATTCTGTCTTACACAGCACTTAATATTGCTCAGATCTTCTTCATGATTCCATAGACCATATTGTTCATGATTTTCTTGGTAGAGATATTGAAGTAGTTTGCCATTTCTTTCTCCGGTAGATTAAGGGAAACAGAGGTTAAATGATTTACTAAGGGTCATATGGCTAGGAAGTATTTAAGGCCTTATTTGAAATCTTCCTGCTTTCAGGTCCAGAATTCTATCCGCTAAGCTATTTAGCTGCACCAAGATGATGCTACTTCTGCATAAAAGAAGAAGGGAGAAATTGACCTCCTACTTGGAATAGATAAGCCCATTGTTAACAGATAATAGAGAGAAAGCAGAATTACTAAGTCTTGATTTTTTTTTTCTAGTTTTTCGTTATAAAAAAGAATGATCTTAAAAACATCAAAACAAGGCCCAGACCTACATCTCCTGACTTGAGGATTTTAGGGAACCAGACCTATATAGACAGGAATAGACCTTGGGACTCTACCAGGTCCATTTGGACAAAGAACAGAACCTCCCATTTATGTTAAGAAGGAAATAAAATCCCACATAGGTGAAGGGATAACAAGAACTAGACAGTATCAGTAAGTTCAAATCACCTGGTCAAGTTACATTAAAAGAATTTGAAAATATGATTGCTAGAATCCTATTAAGGTTGAATGAAGAATCATTGATAATGGAAAGGTGTCTCATGTTTGGGGATAGGCTAAAAAAAAAAAAACCTTTCTAAAAAGAGAAAGAGATGAATTTAGCAAACTTTAGTGTGTCTTTTATTTTTTTGAAAAAAAAAAAAACCTCTAGAATAAATTGTACAAAGCATAGTTTATTTCAACTTTATTTTAAAAAGGTATCACTAAAATATGCAAAGGTATGAGAACAAACTATGCCAGTTATAAATCACATTTTTCTTTTAATTTTAAAATTAGAATTTCAGATAATGAATGTAATATTAGACGAGCAATCCAGAGAATGTCATACTGTCATGTTTCTATACTCTAACAAAGAAATTAATGAAGTGTCTCACAAGAGAAAATATGGAGAGATTGATAGATTCATAACTGACAACTTAAAGTTTGGATGAATGTCAGCTTAAAGGGTGGTCATTCAACAAATATTTATTAAACTCTTATCTCTCAGTCACTGTGTTAAATGTTGCTAACAAGCAAGAAAGGAAAAAAAAAATTCCTCCACTCAAAAAACATTGATTCAATTGAAACATATATTTAATGTACAAATGATCACATATATACAAAATATGAAAAGTATAAATGAAAGTTAATCTCAAAGCTTTCTACTGGAATTCTTTAAGGTTCTATCCTATTCTGTTTAATATTTTCATCAGTAATTTTGATGAAGATAGATTGAAGGTAAATTTACAGCTATCAAGAAACCAAATAAATTGATATTTTTGAATAAAGGAATTAGAACCCCCAATGATACTGCCTAGAACAATCAGAATATAGTAAGATAAAGTAAAATAAAGTATTTAATAGAGATTTCTATATTTGGGTTTGGAAAACGAGTTGAACAAGTACAAAATAGAAAGAGAACTATATATTCAAAAGTGCTGAAGGATGAAATACTTATGTGCTTCAAAAAACCACAGTGGGATCCTAGGTTGTACAAATAGTACTACTGCATTGTATCCAGAACTTCCAGGAGTACATCAACAATTAGAAATATCTAAATATGAAGTATAATGCCTCTCAAAGTATTGAGTAACTCCTGATGTAAGTATTTATTTCAATGCTATATAACTGCTTATTAGAAACTTTGAAAGTAGGACATATACTTCAATTAAAAGATAACATAATTGCTGAGGTCCCCTCCAATTCTAGTATCCTATTATGTGTTTTTAAAAGTTTGGGGGAAAATTATAAAGTAAGAGATAATATTCAAAACTATTTGAAAAACTTAATACTTCCTGCATTCTTTATGATCTTGTAATTTTACAAGCTGTTTCTAAAGAAAATTAAAAGCCCTTAGATTTCTTAAAGGGGGGAAAAGGGAATATTAAATACAGAAGTTTGAGGTCATCTGTACTTTCTCTCACTATCAGTTTTGCTATTTAGTATTCACACTCTCCAGTATTTAGAAAATAGAGGAATAAGGTAGTATACTAGAATATCAGTCCATTAACATCTCAGAAAAAAAAATTTTAATTAAATTAACCCTATCATTCTCCTCTTTGGGAACAAGAAAAGGATGTTTTGCTAACCATGGCCTTCTGGAAAGACCAATAGAAGGATCAGACACAGCTTCAGTGTTTCCTTTCCTCTTTTTCTCCTTTCCTTCCTCCCTCCTTTCCTTCATAGTTCCTGTTTTCTACCCATTGTACTCCTGGAAGTTCTGGATACAATGCAGTAGTACTATTTGTACAACCTAGGATCCCACTGTGGTTTTTTGATGCACATAAGTATTTCATCCTTCAGCACTTTTGAATATATAGTTCTCTTTCTATTTTGTACTTGTTCAACTCTACCCATTCAATTTTTCCATTCTGTATTAACTCCCTTGAGAGCATCATTAGCTTATCAGCAAGCAAATTGGATTAATTTATATTGTTGCATATGTGTACTATATTTTTGAAGTACCGAGATAATTGTTAAGGGCTTAATATTTTATTCTTCTCAATGGCAGCCTTATGTTATCATTCACTGCTATTTTATTTTTTCAGCATTACTGGATTTGTCTCCATTTCAAGTATTCATAAAATTAAACCCAGAACAATCCAAATCCATCATGTTTATTGATTTTATGTTGAAATAATAAGTACAACACTCTATTATTAATTACCATGAAAGCCATTAGTGATAGATGAAGCTACTTATAGTTTTGCTATATCAATCTTGAAAGAAAGCCATTGTCTGCTTATCCCACATAGATAGATGAGCTCTGGGGTTAGGGTGCAGAGCTTCATCAATGTAGAGAATGTGTTGCTGATTGGGCAACCAGGGACCCTGCACTTCCTGGGTTATTTCTATTTCTGTCGTATGGATTTCAGCAATTTGAAGAGAGATGTAAATCTTAAAATAGCCCCCACCAGGTCACCCTGGACATAACTATTTAAGCTGCATAGCTCAGATATGAGGAGAGGGAGTGTAGTATGTGCCAGGGGAATGGGATCAGGGCTGGCTTGCTACCGGGTTCTTGAAGAACACTTCCACCATACTGATAAATCTCTTTCTTGGATGTTAGGTAAGTAGAAGAAAAGAATGAATGGAAAGGTTTAAATCTTGGGTAAAACTTTGAATAGTTTGGGAAAATTTGATTGTTAGGTCTTAAGGGTCAGAGACTAAGTTATAATAATTCTTCTATATAACCTCATGTATACAATAGAAACGATTTTATTGATAACTTTTTTTTAAAAAATTTCCCAAAAAGGCTATATAACAAAGAAAATACACTTGTTAATTTGATTACCATGGAGATGAGATTCTGGGTATGTCTTAAAGGGCAAATCACTAAAATTATGTTATTTGAACAATAACTTTATTAAAACAGAAAACCTGCGCACATAGAATATATGAACATTTATACTATATGTATATATAAATATGTGTATATGTAAATATATACATATATGTCTATATGAATTTGCCTTATTCTGTTTTAAATTTGTGACTTTAAAAGAACTTAAGAAAAATTCATTCTTCATCATTTTAAGCTCACTTTCCTTTAAATTCCTTATCCAACCTACACATTCCTGAAATTAGGCATCTGATTGTCATTATAGTACACTGGTCCATTATTATCAACACCCATCTCCACCAACACCCTGGTTCCACTTTTGACAGTCTTCTGTATATGTACTACTGCTTTTTTATTTCTCTCTTTCTGATGAGTGGAGAGTGTGATTCTGGTAGAGCGACTGGTCACAAGACTTGATAGAGGAGCTTGTCTTATACCCTGACAACCTAAAAACTTGGACATAAGAAGATTCTGTATCTCTTAGTCTGAAATTCTGGACCTTGACTTCCCATCACAGGCTCCATCTGTTGCCATTTAAAATATTTCATTTAATGATTCCATGTCAATTTTGTTTTGTCTCATGCTCATTATATAACATGATTCCACTGTGAGAAAATATTCTTTTTCTAAGCTGAGGTTAAGAGTTATGATATTTGACCATGTGTTTAGTTGGGGGGGAGAGAAGATGGTTCAATTATGATGTACAATTTCTTAAGTAGGAAAATTGGCTACCAAAAGCATCAAACTTTCTTTTCTACTTCTTCCTACATACGCTCAAGCCACCCCCTCTCTCCTTTATAGATAACTGTTGTTTCTTTGCCCAATCAATCAACCAGCAAGAATTTGTTAAAGGCTATTTTGTCAGCCCCTATTTTTAGTCTTAGGTTTACACACACACACACACACACACACACACACACACACACACACGCACACGGCAAAACAATCCCTGCCCTCAAGAAGCTTCCAGTGTCAACTGTGTTATTTGCTTCTTTCTTCTAGGAAACAAGAAGTCAAAGAAAGTAAATGTCATTAAATTTTTAAACACTCTTGCAATCTTGGAATTTATACAGACTTCAGCAACAAATGAATCATCTTGGAATCCTCTCTACATTCAGTTGAAAAAGAGTCACATTTATGTCTTGGTTAAATGTTCTTTACTAATAAAAATATATGTGCTTGGAGGCTGAAAGGGAGGAAATTGCCTCTGGAGTTGTGTGTGGCTAGTTGCAGTTTGCTAGGTAGGTGCATCTTTCATATTAAGAGAAATAAAGTGACATTTTTGTTTTCAAATCAGCCTTTTTGCTTGTTAGTCTGGTATTAGTTATTAGTTTTGAGAGGAAGTCAGTCAAATCTCATTATTGTTTGATTCATTATTACCTTGACTCATACAAAATGCAATGACAATTATGTCCCTTGAAATATGACTACTCATAAAAACAATATTCAGCAAAGCCTAAATTCTTTGATTGAGGTGGTTTTTTTTTGTTTGTTTGTTTTTTTTGTTTTTGGAGGGAGGAGTGGGGGGTGGGGAGGGGTGGGGGGAAGGGAAGGGGTCACATAGCTAGTAAGTGTTCAATGTCTGAAACCAGATTTGAACTTGGGTCCTTCTAACTCCAGGACTGGTGCTCTGTTCTTTGTGCCCTCTAGCTGCCTAATAGAGCTTAAATTCTACAGCTATTCTGATAAAACTCAAAATCTGTTTTAGGACCATAAATAGTAATGTAATACTGAGAGCCCCCCCAGAAATAGCAGTTATCTAGGTCATTTCAATTGCATCTGACTCTTTGTGATTCTGTTGAGCTTTTCTTGGCAAAGGTCCTAGAATGATTTCCTTCCATTTTCTTCTGCAATTAATTTGAGGCAAAGTTAAGTGACTTACCCAAAAACACACATCTAGTAATATCCAAGGCTGAATTTGAACTGGAGTCTTCCTGATTCCAATCCTAGCACTCTATTCTTTGTACCATCTAGCTGCCCAGAAATAGCTTACAGAAATGTAAGATACATATTTTTTTTTTCAGTATAAATAATTGTAGGATTGGAAGAACTTTCACTCTGACTAGACATCAGAACAGAAGTCAAACTTAAGACCTTTTATCTTGTTTGCCAAATTAGTATGAGATTGCAAGATGCTAGTAAAGTAAATTATGGGTGCAAGGATCTCAGTTTATTATGGGATTATTTTTTATTATTATATTATATATATATATAATATTAAATTATATTAATTATGCTTTTTAAAACTCTTACCTTGAGCATACTCTTGATTGTCACTGAATAGGGCTGTGTTCAATGAAGAA